>NC_064931.1:561434473-561741035 GCF_023897955.1 Schistocerca gregaria
TGCACATGCTTCTGTGTGTTACTCTACGCCAAATTTCTTAGTTTCCAACTTTTTCACACAATGAGTGATTTTAACATATGGCAACTACTCTTCTCTTCACAGTGTGTCTACTTACATGTGCTGATAGCTTATATCCACCTACATTACCATTTCCATACCTGTGACTATATGATGTTCAGACAGGCATAGAACATCTATTCCACCCTCAGTTTCTAAATCTTCTATACAAATGAGAAGCTCATCTACTTTGTTATTTTAATCCCCTGATATTCTGATGCAATATATTAACATTATTTTGTACTGTGCTTTTGTGTGAATCTTTTGACATACTAACGTTGTTTTTCACTGTAATCTTATTGGAATCTTGGTGATATTTTCACATCTCTAGTACCTGCCTGTCTGAACTTTTCATTATGCTTAATTTCAATCAATGTAGGATGACTGGATACTGATCTTAGCCTAAAAAAGTACTCCCACGAGTTTCAGTGCCCACCCCCTCCCTTAAAGATTTTGCTATCATCCTAGCCAGTTCACCCTTCCCTTTCCTACTGAGATGCAGGCCGTGTGTTGTGAACTCCCACCTGCCAACACCATCAACAGGAACCAAACCTATGCTTGACAAAGTAGCTGCCTGAAGCAGTTGATCTAGCTCCATAGTGACCCTCCTGACAGAGCTGTTCAGTTGGGGCCGGTCATACTGCATGAAATCAGGAACCAAGCCAACATTTGTATGGTTCGTTGCAGATGCAGATTTGGTATCAAATACAAAACAAAATAGGGAGCATTCCAGTAGGACTTCATAGGCCATTGTCGATATTGAAAGCAGAATTACTGTCAATCCAAAAACAAAAAACCAACAATGAGATGTTAAGTACACATCTTGTCGTAAAATTCTTTATGGATTAAAATGTAAATCATACTACATTACGACTGTGCAACAACTGATGGAGAGACAAATTGCACTGATTCTTGCAACAGGCTTTTCAGAATTATTGCTAGTGAATAGATAGATCCAATGTTGTGTCAGATGTGGTAGTGTTTCATTTATCTGACTATTTTAATTCTAAGCCCACCAAGTATTTGATGGTGATGAATTCTTAAGATATATTAGGTTATACACTTCACAATGAGAAAATTGGTGTTTGGTGCCATTTCCAGTAATTGTGTACTTCAACCAGTGTTTTGTGACCAGGCTGTTAATACATACATTTATCTCACAGTTTTCAAAGAATTCTGTGTGTGGTTAGCTAATCATGAAAAGCAATACAGCCTCTCCCAGCAAGACAGAACAGCATGTCATCCATAAAATGTTTCACTGATTCGCGTTCATGCGGGTTTAACAAATGAGCGTGTTATTAGGAGTGGACAGTGGCCTTCATTTTCCCCAGAGCTGTATATTTGCAATTTTTTTCCCATTGCTACTAATCCTACAATACTGATGAACTGAAGGTGAACATTCAGTGAGAAATCGATGCAATTGATGACATTTTGTGTGGTACAAATCTCAGTACGATCAATCCAGCTCAGAAGTGCAACAATAAAGTTAATAAATGCCATATTTAAATTATGTATCATTCATAGAATTCCATTCCAACAGAAACTACCAATTCTACAGTGGCTACCTTAAGGGTTTGGTTTTATGTTGCTCGCCCTGTGCAATGAGTGCAGTCTGTAGATGTGAAGACGATGAGTTATTCAAGGTTTTATCAAATCCGTCTCCTTTCCTTGCTCTAATGCTCATCATCTCCAAGATCTTCAGTTGTTTCCCTTCTTTACATTTAACAAGATTTACCTGAAAGAGAGTTTCGAAGGAAGGAAGATTATGGTTTAACATAAACGGTGTTTGGGTGGATAAGAAATCTAATCTTACTCATTGAGATAGTTGATGTATGATTTATTGGCACATCAAAGTTAAAACCACTATTTACAATTTTTTTTCTTCTTTTGCCAAATGCATCCATCTCATATTACAAGTCAGAGTACAGCACCATTACAGGATCACTGTTGAACTGACATGCAGCAAAAGTTACTAGAGAATATGTTGACATTTAATGCCGCTAGAGGTCACTTGTGTATTCATGTCATCGTCAGCTGCAAATATAAATACATATGTAATTGTAATAAAATTGTGGTAGCTGGAATACAATTGTAAAACTGTGTAGCAGGTAAAAGCTGAAATATTTTCTAGAAGAAGAGCATATCTAGCCATACAGAGATAAAACAGTAAGTAAAAGAGACAACATGTCATTAAGACTGCAAGGTAAGTCATATTTCAAATTCCTATCTGTATACTTCAGATACATGCACAGCAAAAAACCAAGTAAAGGGTAAGTGCCATATGCAGCTCATTATGCAGGTGACAAAGAGGCAAACCTTTATTTAGTAAATTCAACATCAATGTCTTCAGTACCTACTTCTGGTGGTGAATGCATTACGCATTACAGGAGGTCATCTGCACAAAAAAAGCCTGTTAAATAAACATGAGATGTAGCCTGACATATGCATGATTGTGGACTCTCACAAGCCATTACAGTGGGAAAACATTGCAGTCTCAAAACCAAAATAAGAATATTTCGGCAGTGGCAAAGAAAATCTCCTGTGGCACTAAAAGATTTACATGAAATAGGAATGTAGTCATAAGTACGACACGTAGTTATGCAATATATTGCCCATGGATATAAGCAAAGAGAATTACGTGAGGTAGACGCATAAAGATTCCAGCAAAATGATTAGCCCATACACAATTCTGCTTAAAACATGAAACAAGGTGACGTTCAGCTCTAAGGTAATGTAAAATGTCAAGTATACAATGCAATGCATAGCTTGTGGTGAACTGCTAAGTAGGTCACAGCAAAATGATTAGTCCTTGCATAAACCAGCTTAAGACATGTGAAACAAGATGACATTCAGCTCTAAGGTAATGTGGAATGTCAAATATACAATACAACCCATAGTTCTATACGGGAGTTACAGTGATGGGGGAGTTGGCCGTCTCCCGTAAAGCCGGACATGTTGAAGGCTGGTGGAGAGATTTGCATTTGGTAAAAAGAATTCGACTGTTATAGCTGGTTGAGGAAGTTTACTTACGGTGAGCTAATTTAATTGTTGATCTTGACTGATGACAACTATCAGAAGACTTTTTCACATTATGTAAAAAGTAACATTTTGAGCTCCGAAAGATTACAGTCAGGAAGTAATATTGATTTCCTCCACAAACCACTGTACCTTATTGTAGATGGAGATCTTAATTTCTGAAGGAGGCCCATTGCTACTGTCTGTCCCTACTCCAAAACAGTTTCATCTGCAGCTTGTTGCATGTGTAGGTGAAGGTCTTGCAGCTCTTGAGTAGTGAGTCCTTCACTGTGGTCATCTGCAAGCTCTTCCACATCTTGGCAATTCACTCCTAACCCCATGGTATTCCCCAAATAAACAATTTCACAGTGGTGTGGTTAGAGTGTAAAGAATACTAGGTCATAGTAAATTTGAAATAATCAGTGCCAGAATTCAGTTTCATTGTTTCAAAGAAGTGTTTTCAGGCAGTTAGTAGACTGTAGCTTTTCCCTACCAAATATGAATGTGTAGTACAGAACTGCTCTGATGGGAAAGTAGTATGGGGACACGGTTTTTTTTTTTTTAGTATTTTTCATGTGTTGGTACACTTGCATGTGCTGCCAATATGGAGTGGGCTGGGATGAATTCCCGGCTTAACTGATGGAAATGTTTGTTGACAGTCAGCAGAAAGTCTGCTTATCTGAAGAACAGGGCCCACTGCCATGGGGAAACAACAGTTATACATACAGAATATTTTAGCCTTATGCCACATTGGGAGTCTGAATATGGTGGACGCTGAAAAAATCTCACACTTAAAGAAATGAGTCCCCCAAGACATGTACCAAAATCTTCTTGTAGAGAATGTCACAAGATAGGAGCTTATCAAATTTTGCCTGGGCTTCAAGGAAACACAACAGAAAAAGAGTCAGACAAAAGAGGTATGACTACTCCCGAATGTGGTCCCCGTGCAAGTTGTGAAAGACCATCATGATTTCACCTGTCTAATACACCATGTTGTAAGATAAGAGATACAGCATTTCATTGCAGCCAGCACTGTGAGGCTGTGTAAAGAAGAGCTACTGCAGGATGTCAAATTTTCCTGGAAAGAGATGCCATCTTTCTTTGTCCTTAAAGAGACACTAACATAATGTCCTGTTCTACCATCTGAAAAAAAGTGTGTTTGATCCACCTGCTACCATTCTGCTCCTTTAATTTTTTTTCTTTTTCTGTCCAATTACACTTATGTGCAAAATTTGTGTAGCAAGTGTACTTGTATACAGAAATGTCAAATTCATATTAGATAAAAGTTGAGGTAATCTTGTTTTGTACATCTTAATTTAACAACTTCCAAGTCCAAAGGTATAGTCAGTTTTACATACAACATCATGTGAAATAAATCGGCAGTTGAAGTTGTTATAAAGCCATGAGGCTGGAAAAAGGCATGAGCTACTTAGTAAATCTGAGCAGACTAACAGAGCTACTTGTATAGTCCTAATTTCATTCTTTACAGTAATCAGTCTTTTCTGAAAATTCGTTAATTTAGAAAATATCTGTTATTAAAGTTTTGTGACACCCTAAAATGTATTCAGCATTTAAGTTCTTCAGCCTGCTTTGTTCCCATGTTTGACATTATGCTTTTGTTGCCTTAATTTTCCAGAAAGATTACGCATTTGTTGGCCGAAATACACAAATAATTAAAAATTTAAATTAGGAATATTATGAACCTAGAAATTTTATAGGGAAATAGGCAGTTCACAGTGTTAAGCAAATAGTACACCGAACTTCAGTAAGCACCTATCATTCATTTAAACAAAATTATTGTTGGTCTCAGCAGCTTGACATCACTCCTTAACACGATCTTTGCATTTTTGTAAAATATTTCACAAACTACTCATATACCAGTTTTAAATACCCCCACCTGACTGCAGATTCTCAGTTTTCAGCTAGATTCCACTCGAGAAACATCTCTGTATCAGTTTCTCCCCTTGCGTGTAAAAAGTCCATGTTGCAATCACATGGTCAACATGTCCTTGTTGTGTGTGTGTTGAATTAGCAAATGTTTAACATCTCTGATGCCAAGAATTAGTCCTCTGTGTGCAAGAATATTTTATTGAGTCATATCTTTTTGGTGAAAGTTTATTTGAGAACACTATCACACAGATAGTCAAACCGTTTTCAGCAATAGACTAAGAGTTTAAAGGTGCCGCTGAGGAAGAATAGACTACAACCTAGTAAGTAATCTTACACTTTGTATGACGACAAAACTGAGACGGAGCTACACACAAGCGATAGAGGATAGACATAGTTCTAGAACAAATCCAGAAAAAACACAATTTTTCACTCCCTGTTCTTGGCTGTCCTTGAGACATATCTGGGTTTGGAATTGGGATTCAACAATGGCTCAACAGTCACCGAACGAACAGGCTTTGCGTACACACATGCACGGTGCAGTGCCTTCACAGCTGAATTGATGGCCATTAAATTAGCCCTTAGCCATTTTCATTCTTGCAGTGCCAAGATTATCCTAATCTTTAGTGACTCCTTTAGCAGTCTTCGGGCTCTAGACCAGTGCTATTCTCCTCTCCCACTGGTTACAGCTATTGAGAATCTTGCCTCTGACCTCCATCGAGCTGGACAGCCAATTATTTTGGAGCCTCATTCATGTTGGGATTTCTGGAAATGAACAAGCTAGCCACAAGGATGCCGATTCTGAAAAGGGGAGTCCCAGAACTGGACCTTCAATCGTTTACACGCCATTGATTGCTGGAAGTTTGGAACTCCAAATTATACCATTGATTGCTGGAAGTTTGAATGATCTGCCCTGATCTCCCCAAACAAAATGAGGACAGTTAAGGAGACCACAACCATGTGACAGTCTTCCTTGAATTCTTCTTGCAGGGAATCCACTTTCAACTCTGAATTGGCCACACTTGTCTGATCCATAGCCACATTCTCCGACTTGAGGATCCCCCTCAATTCAGATGTGGAGCCCACCTGATGGTGGCCCACTTACTCATACACTGTCCTAATTTGGCTGCTTTGAGACAGCATCTTAATCTTCCTGGCACACTTTCTCTGGTGCTAGCAGGCAATGCCAAAGCAGCTGACGTGGTGTTACATTTTTACCGTGAAGATGGTTTCTATTCATCCCTGTAATGTAGGATTTTTTGGTCTCATTTCCCTGGGCACCCCTCTCCTGCTCTTCCCATCCCCCCCCCCCTCCCTCCAGGGTCCCTTGGCACCCCGTGATCGGTGGCCCAGGCTGGCTTCTACCCTTTCCACCTTTTTATTCTTTTTCATTTCTTGGTTTTAATGCCCCAGATCAAATCCGCCCAGCAGATTACTGATTAGGGCTGGTGTGCTGGCCAGCCTGGATGTGGGTTTTAGGCGGTTTTCCACATCCCACTGGGTGAATACCAGGCTGGTCTCCATGTCCCACCTCAGTTGCATGACTCGCAGACATTTGCAAATGTTCGCACTGTTTCATGACTTACACTAGATGCACACATC
The DNA here is from genome assembly GCF_023897955.1 of Schistocerca gregaria. NCBI lineage: Eukaryota > Metazoa > Arthropoda > Insecta > Orthoptera > Acrididae > Schistocerca > Schistocerca gregaria. The sequence continues at coordinate 561,441,035 of NC_064931.1, forward strand.
TGGGATACACTACTTACGTCCCCGGGGGGGGGGGGGGGGGGGGGGGGCGGCATCTGCCACCCTGTGACACTAAAATTGCCAAATACGTAGTAACAGGGCTGACCCTACATTGAAGTTGGACAAAGGCCTAAGGAAATAACGTTGATTTTAATGCCTTGTCTTGACTATTCTTTTAATGACTTGTCTGTGCTGTCTTTTCTCTCTCTCTCTCTCTCTCTCTCTCTCTCTCTCTCTCTCTCTCTCTCACACACTCTTTTTTTTACACTTAGGCTTTCCAGGATTTCCTTTTTGCTTCCTTCCTTTGACGATCACTCCTGGTTCACCACTTAATGGATGAAGGGGATGGTGACCTTGCAGTTTATCCCCTTCCAGTCCAACCTAGTGCTGGAAAGGTGATGGCACATGCTTGCAGAGTACTTATCAAGTTAGAGGGAAACCACTCTACAACGAAAAAAGTGTCTTGCGATTGTTTGGCCTATCAAGTTTGGGCCATATTTATTTGGCAGACCATTCACTGTTGTGATGGACCAACATTCTCTATGCTATATGACCAGCCAGAAAGCTCTACAGTTGACTGGTGAGATGGGCACTGAGGCTTCAGGAATACATCACAGTGTTATACAAAGACAGATGCAAACATAAGGACGCCAACTGCCTTTCGATGAATCCTATGGCAGAACACAGTGCTTCTCAAGAAATGGAAGATCTAACACTGCTGAAAGCCATAGAAGCTTAGATGAATGAGGAACCAACCAAAGGAGAATTCCAATCAATCCATGGAACATTTTATAAGAGGAACGAAGATCCAATTGCGCAGAAGTAATCGCTTGTCACCCCAGCACATCTGCAGCCAGGTATCCCAAATTCTTTTCATAATTCTTAAACATCTGGTCCCTCTCATCTACCATAAATTCTGGTCATGCTTCAGGGACCATCATTAGACACTGTGGTGGAACACTGTGTGTTTCGTAGAACTGGCATTGGGTTCACTGCCTGGACTGTAAAAAAGATGGATCATATACAGAAACCTCTCAGCCTCAAGCTGTGCTCCATGCTGATGGTGTTAATGGCAGCCAACCTCTGGGGCACTTGCCCCAAACCTACCACTCCCCTCCCCTTTCCCAGTTGTATAAGTCTTTATCAGGCATGCAGGGCACTGCCTTAGTCAGTGTTTCTTTCCCTAGCAACTGGTGGGAATCCAGTGGATTGACCTTAATTCAACTCCTGGCAGGATGGATGTACAGTTAGGTAATACCTACAGCTGCCCAACAAAGATAGCTCGGTTGGTCGGTCTGCCTGATTAATAGTGTCAGAATTACAACAACAGGACACTAGTTTGTCGTAAGACTTTCACTGTAATAAAGGGAGCAGAATGAACATTTAAGATCATCTCCTGGTTCTACATTCACAATGGTTTGGGGGTATTGCTTGGTCCTTAAAAAGTGTTAAATGACTTTGTAATGGAATACTTCTACTTGAATCTGTCATGTCAAACCAAGTATGTTAGCTTCTGGGATGCAAGGCCTCAAGTGACTACCCTGTTGTTCCTGAATTGATAAACCCTTTGACTTATGTAAAGACATGGTGAGCTACTTGAATACAATGGAAGTGGACCATGAGGAGTTATGTGGAGAATAGAAAAACATGGGTGTCATGGAAGTGCAGAACTATATAAGGACAATAAATGGTACATTGGATAAAAACTGTAACATTTATTCTAACCTCAAACTCACTGAAATTACCTGAAAATGTTGTTGCAATCTATACCTGTCTTTAGATTTGACCACTTCCAAAACAATCTGATAGCTTAAATGCCACAGATTTAGTCGTACCACTGTGACACGTAATGGGAGGGCTACATGTAGAAATTGTGGCATGCCAGCTCAACACTGAGCTCAGGTGATTTGCACACTTCCTGGGAGGTGTATAAACTGCTCTTGGGACCACCTAGAATCGAGCAGGATGTGCGGAGTTTATAACAAGGAGAGGAAAATTCAGGATTTGAAACTTCAATATGCATACCCTTTGTTGTAGCTAAATGAGCTTTCAAAGCTATGCTGCCTCTGACATTTGCTACTTCTTTTGTGTTGGCCCTTAAAAAACCCAGAGGACAGAATCAAATACAAATATGTGCATTTGTCTATGTACCTGTAGGAAAAGAGCTACACTTGACCCTGAAACCATTCAGATGTTGTCAACAACAGACTCGGAACCTCAGCCACATGTCACTGCATAAAATTTAAGGCTCACTAAGTTGTTCCCCGTACCCATGCAACCAGCTCCCATAAGCAAGGTAGAAGTCAAACAAAAAGTAATTCAAAATTGAAGCAAATGACAGTTAAACCTTTGGATTGGTGAGCACTGCTCCTTTCCTATGGTGATTTTACCATCTACTATATTGATACCCACACTTACAAGATGCAACAAGTTTACTAAAGAGACTGCCTACACTACACCTCTTCGTCGCCTTTTGGAGTATTTTTGTGACGTGGGATCTGCATCAGATAGTATTGATGGAGAACTTCGAAAAAGTTCAATGAAAGGCAGTTCATTTTGTATTATTGCAAAATGGGGAGAGGATGTCATGGGTGTGATATGCGCGTTGGGGTGTTAGCTATTAAAAAAATATATTTTTTGTTGCAGCAGGGTCTTTCAACAAAGTTATATCACCAAATGTCTCCTCCAAATGAATAAATATCTTGTTGGTGTCCACCTGCATAAGGAGGAGTGATGATTGTAATAAAATAACAGAAATCATGCACTGAAAAATTTAAGCATTTGTTTTTCTCACACACTGTTCAATAGTGGTAAAGTAGAGAAATAGCTTGAAGGTGGTACAATGAACCCTCTGTGAGGCACTTAATTGTGAATTGCAGAATAGTAATGTAGAGGTGACCTGAAGAGCCAGACACTGTCTAATGTTCCCCCTGACCTCTTGGGTAAATCGCCACTGCTGAGAGAGGGAGAGAGGAGAACAAGGGCGACAATCGCTAATCAACAGTTCTCATAGGGACCTATATTGCAGTAGAATTAAACAGAAATCAATTACATTTGGAAGAACTGCAGCTCCTTGTGCAGAAGAGACCATTCTGTATCTGCTTACAAGAAACTCATTTAAAATCGCTTACACACCTCCATTGAGAGGACGCCTCCCCTATAGAGAAGATGATTTTACTGGCAGCAGGGCTAAGGTAGGGGGAGGGGGGACGGTTACTTGTTGATGACAGATGCAACTTCGCTCTTGTTCCTCTTAACATAGCTTACAGACAGTTGCACTGGAAGTTTTCACACCAGCTAAAATCACAGTATGCTCTTTATATCTTCCACCTCATGATCTGTTGGATGCAGACACACTGACAGAGCTTTCATGTCATTCCCCAACCATTCCTCCTCACGGGTGCTTCAATACACACAATGTGCTGTGGGGCTCGGCTAACACATACCCAAGTAGTCAATTATTGAGCACCTTGTCCATCCAGAGTGTGTCTGTCTTTTGAATTCTGCTCATATTATACACTTTCCTACAGCTACACAGTAATTGTTAGCTGTTGACCTTTGTTTTTCGTCTACTGTTTAGTGGGGAGCTGCCACAGATTTGCATTCCAGTTACCACTTTCCAATGTGGGTTCACCTGCTGACTTGGACATTGATTGACAGGAGACCTCAAAGATGGATGCTTCAAAGGGCAGTTTGGTTGCGATACAATTAGCACGCCATCTTCGAACAACAGGAATGTTCCCAGGAGATGGTCAAATATATCACTAGTGTGATCCACTGAGCTTCTGCTGATTCCATTCCCCAGTATAGCAACCACTCAGATGACAGTCTGTTCCTTGGTGGAATAAAGACTGCCATATTGCAGTCCAAGCCAGGCATGCTGCTTTTCAGAAATTCAAACACAATTACATTAGAAAATTTTCAAGTCTGTGAGAGTGTAAGCAAGGCAAGTGACAAAAGAATGGAAGAGGAACCGGTGGAAGGCATTCGTGAGTTCCATTAATTGGCCCAGTTCCACTGCACAAGTTTGGCAATCAGTAAGGCAAATTTCAGACAATGCCAGTACACCTCCCCTTATGGCTTGTTGAGAAGTGGAGTCTTGGTGGATACCTCTGAAGACTTGACTCCGATTTTAGCCAACTACTTTTTTACACAGTGCACCTTCCGGACAAACTTCTGAATTTCCAATGTTCCATAGGACTGTGGAGGTGAGGTTTCTCCACTTCTTCTCATATAATGAGGAAGTCTGCAATTATCTGTTCTTCATGTAGGAATTGGAAGTGACTCTGCTTGGAGTCAGAGACAGTGTTCCAGGAATGGATGAGATTCATTATGCTGTGCTTCATCATCTGTCCCCTGGAACCAAAGGCAAACACCTGTCTTGTTTCAAACAGATCCAGTTTCATGGGCAGTACCTTACCACCTGAAGGAGGCAATATTAAATCCATTGGCTGCCTGCTTAGCTGAGTGGTAATGTGTTTGTCTGCCATGCAGTGGGCCTGGATTCAATTCCTGACTGGGTTGTATATTTTCTGTGCTCATGACCTGTGTGTTTCATTGTCCTCATCATCACGGACATGTAAGTCGCCCAATGTGTCATCACCTGCAATAAGACATGCAACACGGCAGCCGAACTTTCCCAGACTGAGCCTCCTAGCCATCAGTGCTTCATGATCATGTCATTTCATTAAATCCATTATGGAAACCAGGCAGGGATTTTACTGACCATAGCAGTTATCAAAGTATAGCCCTTACTGGTTGTATGGGTAAGACTGTCAAGCACATGGCCAACTGCTGCCTTGACTGGCTCCTTCAATCCTGAAGTCACCTGTGATGGTTCCAGTGTGGTTTCAGGTGTTACCATTCCTCCCTTGGCAACTGAATTCTACAGGTGTCACCTTGTAAAACCAGTTGGAGGTACAACATCCTTGATGGATGAGAACTATGTGGAAGTCTGGTGCTTCTTATCCATTCCTCCCTTGAGGACAGGTGCTTTTGATATCGCACTAGTGATACATTGTCTGACTGCTGTGTTCAGGAGGAGGACCCCCCCCCCCCCCCTCCCCCAAGGCACTACACTCAGTACCACACTGTTTGCAATAACTATCAATGGCATCTCTCCTGTTAAATGCTGTTTGTTACAACTAGGCAACAGCAGCAGACCATCAGGAGGCTGGAAGCTTGACCCAGGCTCTTGCACCTCTAAGATCTGTGAACAAAGAGCACTGCCTCAGCAAAAAGGCATGCGTAACTGACAGCTTGAGCTTCCTGCAGTTGTATAGGGTATTAGTCAGACCACAATTAGATTATAGCAGCGTGGTTCATGGATTGGCACATACTTCCTGCCTCAAGATGTTAGACACTGACCACCATGAGGGCTGGAGCCTATTGGACCAGCTCAGTTCAGATTTTGTGAATAGAGGCTGGTGAATCACCACTCCAGATTTGGTGGTGCCACGTCCTGGCTAGATAGCCCTTGAAAAGATCTTACCACTGATTCAGTCAGTAGCATTTAGTGTGACAGTCTCCCCCAAACTTTGAGTGGCTGTTTAGGAATCAGTCGTATGTGCTGCTGGATCTGGATATATCAGACCAATTACACAGCCTGGAATGGAACAAATTGTCCCCTTGGCATGTTCTGAGCTCTAAAGTGATTTTAGGCTTGACCCAGTACAATAAAACCTGTATTTCAGATTCTGGTTTTAAAAGTCTGTTTTCTTCCATTTTAAGTACTTACATAGTTTTGTTGTTGTGTATACAGATGGCTCCTTGCAAGGGAATGCATTGCACTCAGTTGTTTATCTGTTTCCCCTGATAAGGTCTTCCAAGTGTGGCTTCCATAACACTAGAAATTAATGTGAAATTATATGGCATTATGATGGCAGTGGAATGGATTCGAGGGGGATCACAGAACAAAGTTCTTGTTTGTTCTGATGCACTCGGTGCACTACGAGCAGTCCACCATATGTATCCAATAAAGCAGTTGATTTAGATCATCCGTGGTATCTTAACAGTGTATCAAACACCAGGAGCTGGTCTTTGATTGATACCTTGACACATCAGTATACAGGGAAATGCCACAGCCAATATAGCAACCAAAGAAGCTTGTGGGGATTATGCTGTGCATCGATGTGGCACTCCCTTGCATGCCTTCATCTCATTGTTAGACAGAAAAATTATGCATCAGTGGGAAACTGAATGGTTAAGAGTGGTAAACAAAAACCTATGGTTGCAGGCATGGCAGACTTCAGTCCAACCACACACTGGAGATCTGTCCATCATCCTCATTGACACCAACATCAGTGTTACATAGGTTTTCAAATTTTGTGAACTATCAGGCCTCATCAAGAAAGTGTCAGGAGGGGAGGTCAGCATTCTCTGAATGGACAGCTTGCCTAGGCAGTTTGGCATTTTTTTTTAAATAAAATCAATTTTAGGTATTCATAGTTTTGTGCATAATGACAGTGATTTTTTAATAATTGGTAGGTGGACTCTCATACATTACAAGCATTTCTGCCTGTGGGGCCAGCCTTTGTCCTTTCCTCCACTGGCAAATGGCTTGCTGACATTTTGTGAGGGTTATGATGACCATGCTGTTGAGTGCCCCATCCCATTATCATCATCATCACCATCATCAACAACAAAAGCTACAATATCTAGTCAACCGGAGTTTATGAAGACTGTAGACAGAACCAGATGCAGGTGTCACTGACCAGATCTCTATCACTCCAGTAGACAATATGTGAGCCACCGTAAGAAATGCTAAGTATGGAAGTATGTGCTGCAGTTGACTCCAGGGCATCTGGCACCAGTTCCGCCTACAGTAGCACACTTTCATTGATCTGGAATTGCCATCTGGGGAGGCTCCCAAAGTTGACAAACAGAAATCAACTGATTATATTATGCACTGACTATCTCACCTACAAAGCTGTCAGAAAAGCTGTACAAACTGCCAAAGCTTGAGAAATTGCAAAGCTGTACCAACTGCCGAAGCTCGTGAAATTGCAAAGTTCCTTGTAGAAAATGTCATTTTGAAGCATGGAGCACACCCTGTATGATGAGCTCTGATTGGGGAAAGGTTGTCCAGTTGAGACTATTATCAAAGTTAATGTCACACACAGGTTGACAACTGTCTACCACCTACAGACAAATTCCTTCGCAGAATGCTTCAATAATGTGTTGACAGACATGTTCTCAACAACTGCAGCACTTCAGAAGGAGGGCTATCTTGAATGCTCATTACAGTGAAGAGGATGTGGTGACATGGCCAGAATGTGAGGATCCACCTGCACTATCATTCAGAGGACCACTGACAAGATCTAGATCGAGTGTGCGGTTGTCTGCTCCAGAGGAAACAGTGGGTCATCGTTTCTCCAGAACAGGGAGTAATGCCAGACACTGTACTGCATACTGTGTGGCATATCAGTTAATGTCACTGTTTGCTGTTCTGTGGGTGATCAGTTCAAATAAAAACACCTAAAATTACTTGACATGTAGTATTTATTAGGTCTGGAAGGTTCCTGAAATACATTATGTTTATAATGATCATGTCTTCTGTAATATTCAACATTTGTATAAATAGCTGTACACTCTACCCAGGAGCTCAGTACTTTTCTGGCTGTGTGTTGCATTTTGTAATAAGCACGCATAGTGATATATGTTGTATTTCATTGAAAAACCAGCTTTCAGGTTGGGAGCTCATTCTGGTTACAATGTGGAAATATTTTATTTGCACAAAAATACCATTTCTATTTGATTCTGGTATACAGCAACTAGTATTGAAAATGCATGGCACTTAATATGTTGACAGCCCTTGTCTAGGAAAAGGAAACTGATCTCGCAAAGTTAAAAACAAGTGGAGAACTCCAATCTGAATGTAGTTTCATACTCATTTGTCTGGCTCATTGAATAATGAAATATCTGTATTTTTGGGGTATCTAGATGTGACAGTGGCCTGATGTTGGACACCATGGGTATATGAGGGCAAGCAGACTTGCCAAGGTTCCGATTGAACACATCTGACCACCACAAGGGAATGTCACTGTACTGTGCACCAAGCAGATTATAAACCATTCTCATCTACACCTGTCATCCAAAAATAAGTAATGGCCACCCTGCAACATTCTGTGTCACCCTGCTTGAATAGTAGGAGACAGAGTTGGGCAAAATTTATTCAAATTATGAATAATGAATACAGTTAGAAATTATTACTCATTATTCATGAGTAACAAATGAAAATATTTATTCAAAACATTTATTTATCATCTGGAAATAAGAAGTATCTAATTTCTGAAGATTTGTAACTGTGACCCACTAAAGAAAATATATTTTACACATGCAAAGATGCTATAAATTTATTATATCTCCTGAAATTGTCTTTATTCAGAACTACCAAACCTGGCAATGCCTCACAATTGCTAAATATACACTGATCAGCCAGAACATTATGACCACTGACCTACTATTGATAGAAACCCATCCAGGCACTAGCAGCATCACCTGGTGATGAATGACTGCTAATCAGACACACACACGGTGCATGTTGTATCAGTGAACATGCTGTCTTTGTGTAGAACAGGGAAGGCACACAGTCTATCTGAGTTTGACCAGAGGCTTGACATGAGCATTTTGGAAACTGGATGACTTGTCAGGTGTTCAAGGAGGGCTGTGGTGTCTTCAACATGTGGCGAAACCGAGGTGACACCACATTCAGGCATTGTGAGATCGGGAAGCCGCTCCTCGGTACAGATGTTGGATATCGTAGGCTGGGCAGACTGTTAAAACAGCACAGGCAGTGAACTGTGGTGGAACTAACATCAGAATTTAATGCTGGGCAGAGTACACGTGTGTATGAACACACAGTTCACTGAACACTCCTAATGATTAGCCTCTGCAGCTGATGACACAAGCACGTGCCAATGTTAACACCATGAAATGGGCATTTGACCATTGGCACTGGACGTTGGTGCAGTGGTAGAACATTGCATGGTCTGATGAATCCCAATACCTTCTTCACCATGCCAATGGGAGTGCTGTGCAAATCCACTGTCTTCCAGGGCAGAAATCCTTGACACTTGTACTGCAGAAGGGGGACAAGCTAGTGGCAGCTCCATTATGCTCTGGGGAACATTCACATGAGCATTCATGGATCCAGTGAAGTTTGTGCAAGACACCATGATGGCCATGGAGTATTGTACAATGGCTGTTCTTGACAATCATGTTTCCTGACAGCAGTGACATTTTTCAGCAAGGTAATATGCCATGTCACAAGGCCAGGAGTGTGATGGAGTAGTTCGAGGAACACAGTGGTGATTCCAATTGATGTGCTGGGCTCCCAACTCATTATATCTGAACCCGATTAAACACATCTGGGATATGAGTGAATGAGGCATCGGAGCTCATCACCTCCCTACTCAGAATTTATGGGAATTAGGCGACGTGTGCAGAAATAACGCCAACTCCCCCTCGGTGACCTACCGAGGCCTCATTGCTTTCAAACCACAATGTGTTGCTTCTGTTATCCATGACAAAGGTGGACATACGAGCTATTAGGCAGGTGGTCATAATGTTCTGGCTGATCAATGTAGATGTCTTAATTTCCTTCTCCCCCTCCCCTTCTCTCTTTCTGTCACATCCTCTCACTCTCATTGTCTGTCTCCTCCTCTTCCCTGGTCTCTATGTCCATCTCCTTCTCACCCCTCTCTCTGTCCATATACTCCTCCTCCTCTCTGTCCATTTTCTTCCCCTCCCCCACTCTGTTCATTTCCTCTTCCTCTCTCTGCCTGACCTGGAGCTTAGTTTTTTGTTATTGCAAACGAAATGAGAAATGAAGTCACTTAAAATAAACAGGCGAATTGGAGATGGTCAGTAATATAAGGGGTACCAAAGAGACTTTTCCTGCTGCTGGATCTGTGAGGACAGTAGTTTCAGTGACAGAATTTCTCATAGTTTTAATACATGAATGGGTATACTGCGAAGTTTTGGATGATTCATATTCCTTGGTGTTATTCTTATCATAAGTCAATAAGCCATAAATACAGCATTCACCTTTCCTCTTGAAACTGACTGCAAAAAAGAAAAAAACAGCACATTGTTGTCTGCACAATTTTTGTTTAAAATTATACATAAGGAACAAAATATATGTGGAAGAAGTAGTTTGTTTATTGGTTATACGCCCTGTAATCTAAGTTAAAACTGCGCACGAGAAAGAAAATAAATTTGAAACATTGGACTGCAAGGTGTCTTGGTATGAAATAGCTTATTTCATGAATTGTTCTGACAGTAACTAGCTACCATCTACAGATTCTCAGTTTTCCCAGAAACACAACTACACACCAGTCTCATCGACATACTGAGAACATACTCCATTTACAATAATGTAGCTCCACACTGGTTAGTCAAATACACGAAGCTTGCTAAATAAAATAGCCATAACACAAATAAGGAGCACAGAAGCAAAAACAGGTACAACAGTAAAGATTGTTACCGATATATATGTTTCTGCTCCTTATTACTGCTATGGGCTTTTATTTAGCAAGTTTTGTGTATTTGACAAGACTAATGGGCAGTTGTATTTATGGGAGATATGAGAATCTAAAGATGACAGCTAATTACTGTTGAAGCTGGTCTTGCAATAAACTGTATCGCATCAAGTGATCTTGGCTTATAATATTACAGATTACAGCATCCCAACAACACATATAAACTACAAAGAAAATTAAACTGCACATTTTCACAGCATAGCATTTTCTTTCTAAAAGTTGGTGTAAACAGAAAATCTGCACAGTGTTGTTATATATGAACAAAAAAAAAAAACAAAAAAAAAACAAAATTGATACTCTATGTCAGTCTGAATTTTAGCAGAGTATCATGTAACAATTTGAAGTAATATTGTCAAAAACTTCTTGAAATGTTTGTCAATGATGTTTCCCCTTTATATGTAAAATACATACACCTGAAGATAAAGAGAAAATAGACACACCACAAAACAATTAGGCAAATGGGATGGAAATCAGTAGATGAGACGTAACTGTGTGGACAAACAAATGATTAAAATTTCAGAAAAATTGTATGATTGATTCAAGAGAAAGAACTTCATAATTTGGACAAGTCAATAATGTGTTGGTCCACCTATGGTCCCTATGCAAGCAGTTATTTTGCTTGGCATTGAATGATAGAGTTGTTAGATGCCCTCCTGAGGAATATCATGCCAAATTCTGTCAAATTGGCATTTTAGATGATCAAAATCATCCGAATGTCCTCAAGTAAGGAGAGATCTGGTGACCTTGCTGGCCATAGTAGGGTTTTGCAAACATGAAGACAAGCAGTAGAAACTTTTGCCATGTGCAGGCAGGAGTTATCTTGCTAAAATGGAAGCTCAGGATTACCTATCACAAAGGGAAACTAAATGGAGTCTAGAATATAGTCGACACACCACTGTGCTGTAAAGGTGCCACAGATAACAACCAAACTGATCCTGCTATGAAACAAAATGGCATTCTGGTTGTCAGGTCATACAGTGGGTAACAGTCAGGCTGGTATCCCACTGGTATCCAGGGAATCTCCAGACACATCATTGGGACTTAGTTCAAAGTGGAACCCATCACTGAAGATAATTCTACTCCAGTCAATTAGATTCCAGGCAGAAGATGTGTCTGGGTACACCCAGAACAGTAGTGTGATACCAACCTGACTGCTGCCTGCTATATTGCCTGACAACCAGGATGCCATTTTGTTTCACAGCAGGCCAACATGAGCTTTCATTTCAGCAAGATAATGCCTAACCACACATATTGAGAGTTTCTATTGCTTGTCTCCATCCTTGCCAAATCCTATCTTTGCCAATAAGGTTGCTGCATCTCTCCCCAATCGATAATGTTTGGAGCATTATGGGCAGGTTCCTCCAATCATCTAGGGATTTTTATAATCTGATGCAACAACTGACCAGAATTTTGTACAATATCCTTCAGGAGGACATCCAGCAACTTTTTCAATTAGTGCCAAACTGAATAACTGTTTGCATAAGGGCCATAGGTGGACCGACATGTTACTGATTTGCTCAGTTTCTGAAGATCTGAAACTCTGCTCATTTGTCTTACACATCTGTATACATTATGTCTATCAATTTACGTCCCATTCAGGTAATTACTTCATGGTGTGTCATTCTTTTTTGTCTTAGAGTGTATTTATACATTACATACACTCCTGAAAATTGAAATAAGAACACCATGAATTCATTGTCCCAGGAAGGGGAAACTTTATTGACACATTCCTGGGGTCAGATACATCACATGATCACACTGACAGAACCACAGGCAACAGAACATGCACAATGTCGGCACTAGTACAGTGTATATCCACCTTTCGCAGCAATGCAGGCTGCTATTCTCCCATGGAGACGATCGTAGAGATGCTGGATGTAGTCCTGTGGAACGGCTTGCCATGCCATTTCCACCTGGCGCCTCAGCTGGACCAGCGTTCGTGCTGGACATGCAGACCGCATGAGACGACGCTTCATCCAGTCCCAAACATGCTCAATGGGGGACAGATCCGAAGACCTTGCTGGCCAGGGTAGTTGACTTACACCTTCTAGAGCATGTTGGGTGGCACGGGATACATGTGGACGTGCAATGTCCTGTTGGAACAGCAAATTCCCTCGCTGGTGTAGGAATAGTAGAACGATGGGTTCGATGACGGTTTGGATGTACCGTGCACTATTCAGTGTCCCCTCGACGATCACCAGAGGTGTACGGCCAGTGTAGGAGATCGCTCCCCACACCATGATGCCGGGTGTTGGCCCTGTGTGCCTCAGTCGTATGCAGTCCTGATTGTGGTGCTCACCTGCATGGCGCCAAACACGCATACGACCATCATTGGCACCAAGGCAGAAGCGACTCTCATCGCTGAAGACGACACGTCTCCATTCGTCCCTCCATTCATGTCTGTCGCGACACCACTGGAGGCGGGCTGCATGATGTTGGGGCGTGAGCAGAAGATGGCCTAACGGTGTGCGGGACCGTAGCCCAGCTTCATGGAGACGGTTGCGAATGGTCCTCGCCGATACCCCAGGAGCAACAGTGTCCCTAATTTGCTGGGAAGTGGCGGTGCGGTCCCCTACGGCACTGCGTAGGATCCTACGGTCTTGGCGTGCATCCGTGCGTCGATGCGGTCCGGTCCCAGGTCGACGGGCATGTGCACCTTCCGCCGACCACTGGCGACAACATTGATGTACTGTGGAGACCTCACGCCCCACGTGTTGAGTAATTCGGCGGTACGTCCACCCGGCCTTCCGCACGCCCACTATACGCCCTCGCTCAAATCCGTCAACTGCACATACGGTTCACGTCCACGCTGTCGCGGCACCGTGCGCGGTTGGGCCACCCTCTCCCCAAGGGGAGTGGCGGGTTCAGCGGCGTTCACGGCGCACGAGGCGGAGGGTCAATGTGGAGGCTGGCCGTGTGGCATCGCCCGTGAGTGGACATGTGGCTGCTCCTTCAGCAAGGTCCGAGCAGGCACACGGGGGGAGGGGTTTGTTAGTTATTGGGAGCTCCAACGTTAGGCGGGTGATGGAGCCCCTTAGGGAAATAGCGGAAAGGTCGGGGAAGAAGGCCAGTGTTCACTCTGTCTGCTTGCCGGGGGGTCTCATCCGAGATGTGGAGGAGGCCCTACCGGCGGCGATAGAGAGCACTGGGTGCACCCGACTGCAAATTGTTGCTCATGTCGGCACCAATGACTCCTGCCGTCTGGGTTCAGAGGTCATCCTCAGTTCATACAGGTGGTTGGCGGAGTTGGTGAAGGCGGAAAGCCTCGCTCGCGGGGTGGAATCAGAGCTAACTATTTGTAGTATCGTTCCCAGAACCGATCGCGGTCCTCTGCTTTGGAGCCGAGTGGAAGGCTTAAACCAGAGGCTCAGACGATTCTGTGGAGAGCTGGGGTGCAAATTTCTCTACCTCCGCTATCAGGTGGAGAAATGTAGGGTCCCCCTGAATAGGTCAGGCGTGCACTATATGCCGGAAGCGGCTACGAGGGTGGCGGAGTACGTGTGGAGTGCACATGGGGTTTTTTTAGGTTAGAGAATTCCCTCCCTAGGCCCGACAAGACACCTCCTGAGACGCGGCAAGGCAGGAATAGGCAAAATGCAACAGGGAATAACAATATTAATGTGCTAATAGTAAACTGCAGGAGCGTCTATAGAAAGGTCCCAGAACTGCTCTCATTAATAAACAGTCACAACGCCCATATAGTACTAGGGACAGAAAGTTGGCTGAAACCACATGTAAACAGTAATGAAATCCTAAACTCAGATTGGAATGTATACCGCAGAGACAGGCTGGACAGTGAAGGGGGAGGCGTGTTTATAGCGATAAGAAGTGCAATAGTATCAAAGGAAATTGACGGAGATTCGAATTGTGAAATGATTTGGGTGAAGGTCATGGTTAAAGCAGGCTCAGACATGGTAATTGGATGTCTCTATAGGCCCCCGGGCTCAGCAGCTGTTGTGGCTCAGCACCTGAAGAATAATTTGGAAAATATTTCGAGTAGATTTCCCCACCATGTTATAGTTCTGGGTGGAGATTTTGATTTGCCGAATATAGACTGGGAGACTCAAACGTTCATAACGGGTGGCAGGGACAAAGAATCCAGTGAAATATTTTTAAGTGCTTTATCTGAAAACTACCTTGAGCAGTTAAACAGAGAACCGACTCATGGCGATAACATATTAGACCTTCTGGTGACAAACAGACCTGAACTATTTGAATCAGTTAATGCAGAACAGGGAATCAGCGATCATAAAGCGGTTACTGCATCGATGATTTCAGCCATAAATAGAAATATTAAAAAAGGTAGGAAGATTTTTAGCAAAAGTGACAAAAAGCAGATTACAGAGTACCTGACGGCTCAACACAAAAGTTTTGTCTCAAGTACAGATAGTGTTGAGGATCAGTGGACAAAGTTGAAAACCATCGTACAATATGCGTTAGATGAGTATGTGCCAAGCAAGATCGTAAGAGATGGGAAAGAGCAACCGTGGTACAACAACCGAGTTAGAAAACTGCTGTGGAAGCAAAGGGAACTTCACAGCAAACATAAACATAGCCAAAGCCTTGCAGACAAACAAAAATTACACGAAGCGAAATGTAGTGTGAGGAGGGCTATGCGAGAGGCTTTCAATGAATTCGAAAGTAAAGTTCTATGTACTGACTTGGCAGAAAATCCTAAGAAATTTTGGTCCTATGTCAAAGCGGTAGGTGGGTCAAAACAAAATGTCCATACACTCTGTGACCAAAATGGTACTAAAACAGAGGATGACAGACTAAAGGCCGAAATACTAAATGTCTTCTTCCAAAGCTGTTTCACAGAGGAAGACTGCACTGTGCTTCCTTCTCTAGATTGTCGCACAGTTGACAAAATAGTAGATATCGAAATAGACGACAGAGGGATAGAGAAACAATTAAAATCGCTCAAAAGAGGAAAGGCCGCTGGTCCTGATGGGATACCAGTTCGATTTTACACAGAGTACGCGAAGGAACTTGCCCCCCTTCTTGCAGCGGTGTACCGTAGGTCTCTAGAAGAGCGTAGCGGTCCAAAGGATTGGAAAAGGGCACAGGTCATCCCCGTTTTCAAGAAGGGACGTCGAACAGATGTGCAGAACTATAGACCTATATCTCTAATGTCAATCAGTTGTAGAATTTTGGAACACGTATTATGTTCGAGTATAATGTCTTTTCTGGAGACTAGAAATCTACTCTGTAGGAATCAGCATGGGTTTCGAAAAAGACGATCGTGTGAAACCCAGCTCGCGCTATTCGTCCACGAGACTCAGAGGGCCTTAGACACGGGTTCACAGGTAGATGCCGTGTTTCTTGACTTCTGCAAGGCCTTTGACACAGTTCCCCACAGTCGTTTAATGAACAAAGTAAGAGCATACGGACTATCAGATCAATTGTGTGATTGGATTGAGGAGTTCCTAGATAACAGAATGCAGCATGTCATTCTCAATGGAGAGAAGTCTTCCGAAGTAAGAGTGATTTCAGGTGTGCCGCAGGGGAGTGTCATAGGACCGTTGCTATTCACAATATACATAAATGACCTGGTGGATGACATAAGAAGTTCACTGAGGCTTTTTGCAGATGATGCTGTGGTGTATCGAGAGGTTGCAACAATGGAAAATTGTACTGAAATGCAGAAGGATCTGCAGCGAATTGACGCATGGTGCAGGGAATGGCAATTGAATCTCAATGTAGACAAGTGTAATGTGATGTGAATACATAGAAAGATAAGTCCCTTATCATTTAGCTACAAAATAGCAGGTCAGCAACTGGAAGCAGTTAATTCCATAAATTATCTGGGAGTACGCATTAGGGGTGATTTAAAATGGAATGATCATATCAAGTTGATCTTCGGTAAAGCAGATGCCAGATTGAGATTCATTGGAAGAATCCTAAGGAAATGCATTCCGACAACAAAGGAAGTAGGTTACAGTACGCTTGTTCGCCCACTGCTTGAATACTGCTCAACAGTGTGGGATCCGCACCAGATAGGGAGAGATAGAGAAGATCCAACGGAGAGCAGCCTGCTTCATTACAGGATCATTTAGTAATCGCGAAAGCGTTACGGAGATGATAGATAAACTCCAGTGGAAGACTCTGCAGGAGAGATGCTCAGTAGCTCAGTACGGGCTTTTGTTAAAGTTTGAAGAACATACCTTCACCGAAGAGTCAAGCAGTATATGTCTCCCTCCTACGTATATCTTGCGGAGAGACAATGAGGATAAAATCAGAGAGATTAGAGCCCACACAGAAGCATTCTAACAATCCTTCTTTCCACGTACAATACGAGACTGGAATAGAAGGGAGAACCGATAGAGGTACTCAGGGTACCCTCCGCCACACACCGTCAGGTGGCTTGCGGAGTATGGATGTAGATGTAGATATGCCGCAGGTTAGTGTCATAGGACCATTGCTAATCACAATATACATAAATGACCTTGTGGATGACATCAGAAGTTCACTGAGGCTTTTTGCAAATGATGCTGTGGTGTATCGAGAGTTTGTAACAATGGAAAATTGTACTGAAATGCAGGAGCATTGACGCATGGTGCAGGGAATGGCAATTGAATCTCAATGTAGACAAGTGTAATGTGCTGCGAATACATAGAAAGATAGATCCCTTATCATTTAGCTACAAAATAGCAGGTCAGCAACTGGAAGCAGTTAATTGAATAAATTATCTTGGAGTATGGATTAGGAGTGATTTAAAATGGAATGATCATATCAAGTTGATCGTCGGTAAAGCAGATGCCAGACTGATATTCATTGGAAGAATCCTAAGGAAATGCAATCCAAAAACAAAGGAAGTAGGTTACAGTATGCTTGTTTGCCCACTGCTTGAATACTGCTCAGCAGTGTGGGATCCGTACCAGATAGGGTTGATAGAAGAGATAGAGAAGATCCAACGGAGAGCAGCGCGCTTCGTTACAGGATCATTTAGTAATTGTGAAAGCGTTACGCAGATGATAGATAAACTCCAGTGGAAGACTCTGCAGGAGAGACGCTCAGTAGCTTGCTATGGGCTTTTGTTAAAGTTCCGAGAACATACC
Organism: Schistocerca gregaria; assembly: GCF_023897955.1. NCBI lineage: Eukaryota > Metazoa > Arthropoda > Insecta > Orthoptera > Acrididae > Schistocerca > Schistocerca gregaria. The sequence goes on from NC_064931.1 coordinate 561,458,631, forward strand.
TTCACTGAAGAATCAAGCAGTATATTGCTCCCCCCTACGTATACCTCACAAAGAGACCATGAGGATAAAATCAGAGAGATCAGAGCCCACACAGACGCATTCTAACAATCCTTCTTTCCATGAACAATACGAGACTGGAATAGTAGGGAGAACCCATAGAGGTACTCAGGGTAACCTCCGCCACACACCGTCAGGTGGCTTACGGGGTATGGATGTAGATGTAGATGTAGATGTAGATGTAGATGTAGATGTAGTGGTTGTGTTGAATTTTGGGTCCATTCATCTCATTGCTTTCTGAGAAGAATTAATTTTGTGCTGTTTGTGTTGCACTTGGGATCCCTACTCTACTGCATAACTTTGAAATAAAGAATACTTGACATTTTATAATTATATTTACATATATATTACACCCATGAAGTTTGAACAGTTACTTTTGAATCACTCTATATAATTGTCTACCATATATATATTAAATAAATATGTAGTCTATGTTCATCTGAACATCTATTAGAGTATCATGACAAATCTCAAGCAAATTGAGCAAGTATTGATTGAGATTTTTAGGAACAACATTAATGAATGACCTGCCTTTATACAGTATATATATGTTACATATATTTAAAAATATAAAGTAAATTGACCAAGAAATTTTTTAGATTTCTCGTAACATTTTTCACCTTATATATGGCCATCAGAATGTTTATTGGAGTGTCGTGTAAAAATATGAAGTACATTGGTCATTTATTTTTGAAATTTTGGGTAACAGTTTTAAACAATGACTTGCCACTGAGAGAGGTTGTGCAGCAGTTAGCACACGGGACTCGCATTTGGGAGGACAATAGTTCAAACCCGTGTGTGGCCATGCAGATTTAGGTTTTCCTTTATTTCCCTAAATCACTTTGGGGAAATGTCAGGATTATTCCTCTGAAGGGGCACAGCCAATGCAGCCTATGTATGTCTGAACACTAGGGTATCATGTAAACATTTGGAGTAAGTTTGTCAAGAACATTCTGAGATTTTTGGTAGAAATGTTTCCCCTTCATACAGTACATATATATTTATATACTGTATATATCTTAAAAACTGTGTAGCCTATGTCTGTCTGAATGTTTATTAGAATATCGTATAAAAATTTGAACTCAATCAGGAACATTTCAAGTTTCTTGCAAACTTCCTTATCTTCTTTACGTGGTATATATGTTTATACACCACTAGAATGTGTATTAATGTCTAAATGTTTATTAGAGAACCTTGTACAAATCTGAAGTAAATAGTTCAAGAACTTTCTGTTGGTTGGGAGGCTTGCGAGCCTCAGCTATAAAGATAGCTTTACTGTAGGTGCAACCACCATGGAGGGTTATCTGTCGAGAGCCAGACAAAAATGAAGTCCTTGAAGAGGGGCAGCAGCCTTTTCAGTAGTTGCAGGGGCAACAGTCTGGATGATTGACTGACCTGGCTTAAGTCCCACACGATTACGCACACATTTTGACTGACCTGGCCTTTTAACATGAACCAAAATGGCCTTGTTGTACTTTATTGTATGGTTAAATGATGATAGCGTCCTCTGGGGTAAACTATCCTGGAGGTAAAGTAGTCCCCCATTTGGATCTCCAGGCAGGGACTACTCAGGAGGATGTCATTATCAAGCGAAAGAAACTGGCGTTCTACGGATCAGAGCATGAATGTCAGATCACTTAATCGGGCAGATAGGTTAGAATATTTAAAAAGGGAAATGGATAGGTTAGAGTTAGATATAGTGGGAATTAGTGAAGTTCGATGGCAGGAGGAACAAGATGTCTGGTCAGGTGAATATAGGTTTATAAATACAAAATCAAATAGGGGTAATGCAGGAATAGGTCTAGTAATGAATAACAAAAATAGGAGTGTGGGTAAGCTACTACAAACAGCATAGTGAACACATTATTGTGGCCAAGATAGACATAAAGCCCACATCTACCACAGAAGTACAAGTTTATATGCCAACTAGCTCCACAGATGACATAGAGATTGATGAAATGTATGATGAGATAAAAGAAATTATTCAGATAGTGAAGGGAGATGAAAATTTAATAGCCATGGGTGACTGGAATTCGGTAGTAGGAAAAGGAAGAGAAGGAAACATAGTAGGTGAATATGGAATGGGGGTAAGAAATGAAAAAGGAAGCTGCCTGGTAGAATTTTGCACAGAGCATAACTTATTCATAGTTAACACTTGGTTTAAAAAATGATGAAAGAAGGTTATATACATGGAAGAGGCCTGGAGACACTGGAAGGTTTCAGATGGATTTTGTAATGGTAAGACAGAGATTTTAAACTGAAAGACATGTCAAGGGGCAGATGTACACTCTGACCGCAATCTGTTGGTTATGAACTGTGGATTAAAACTGAAGAAACTGCAAAAAGGTGGGAATTTAAGGAGATGGGATGTGGATAAACTGAAAGTACCAGAGGTTGTAGAAAGCTTCAGGGAGAGCATTAGGAAATGATTGACAAGAACGGGGGAAAGAAATAGGGTAGAAGAAGAATGGGTTGCTTTGAGAGATGAAATAGCAAAGGCAACAGAGAATCAAGAAGGTGAAAAGATGAGAGCTAGTAGTAATCCTTGGGTAACAGAAGAGATATTGAATGTAATTGATGAAAGGAGGAAATATAAAAATGCAGTAAATGAAGCAGGCAAAAAGGAAAACAAACGTCTCAAAAATGAGATCTACAGGAAGTGCAAAATGGCTAAGCAGGGATGGCTAGAGGACAAATGTAAGGATGTAGAGGTTTATCTCACTAGGGGTAAGGTAGATACTGCCTACAGGAAAATTAAAGAGACCTTTGAAGAAAAGAGACCTACCTGTATGAATATCAAGACCTCAGATGGAAAACTAGTTCCAAGCAAAGAAGGGAAAGCTGGAAGGAGTATATCGACGGACTATACAAGGCTGATGTACTTGAGGGCAATATTATGGAAATGGAAGGGGATGTAGATGAAGATGAAATGGGAGATATGATACTGCATGAAGAGTTTGACAGAGCACTGAAAGACCTAAGCTGAAACAAGGCCCTGGGAGTAGACAACATTACATTAGAACTACTGATAGCCTTGGGAGAGCCAGCCCTGACAAAAGTGGACCATCTGGTAATCAAGATGTATGAGACAGGTGAAATATCCTCAGAATTCAAGAAGAATATAACAATTTCAATCCCAACAAAAGCAGGTGTTGACAGATGTGAAAATTACTGAACTATCAGTTTAACATGAATTCTTTACAGACAAATGGAAAAACTGGTAGAAGCTGACTGCAGGGAAGGTCATTTGGGATGCCACAGAAACATTGGAAGACGTGAGATAATACTGACCCTACGACTTATATTAAACAATAGATTCAGGAAAGACAAACCTATGTTTATAGCATTTCTAGACTTAGAGGAAGCTTTTAACGATATTGACTGGAATACTCTTTCAAATTCTGAAGGTGGCAGGGGTCAAATACATGGAGAAAAAGGCTATTACAATTTGTACAGAAACCAGATGTCAGTTATAAGTGTTGAAGGGCATTAAAGAGAAGCAGTGGTTGGGAAGGGAGTGAGACAGGGTTGTAGCCTATCTCCGGCATTATTAAATCCATGGAGAAGAAATAAATCTTTGAGGTTTGCCGATGACATTATAATTCTGTCAGAGACAGCAAAGGACCTGGAAGAGCAGTGGAGCAGAATGGAGAGTGTCTTGAAAGGAGGATTTTGCAATTGGTTTTGCTCTTCTGGTGACTTTATTAGACAATAAACGACAGCATCGTATGCAAACAGCCTAAGACAGCTGCTCAAATTGTCTCTTAAATTGTTTATATAGATAAAGAACAACAGAGAGCCTATCACACTACCTTGGGAAATGTCAGAAGTGACATCTGTTTTACTCAATGACTTTCTACAAACTTTCCACAAACTGTGACCTGTCTGACAGGGAATCACAAATCCAGTTGCATAACTGAGATGATATTCGTTAAGCATGCAATTTGATTACAAGCTGCTTGTGAGATATGCTGTCAAAAGTCTTCTGGGAATCTAGAAATATGGAATTAATTTGAAATCATATGTCATGAGCACTTAACTCTTTGTGTGAATAAAGAGTTACTTGTTTTCACAAGAATGATGTTTTCTAAATCAATGTTGTCTATGTGTCAATAGACCATTCTCTTTAAAGTAATTCATAATGTGTCAACACAATATATGTTCCACAATCCTGCTGCATTTCAAAGATAAAAATATGGGCCTGTAATCTAGTGGATTACTGCTATTGCCTTTCTTGAATGTTGGTGTGATCTGTGCAACTTTCTAGTTTTTGGGTACAGATCTTTTGTTGAATGAGTGGCTGTATAAGATTGTTAAGTATGGAGCTATTGCATCAGCATACTCTGAAATTAACATATTTGGTATACAGCCTGGTCCTCTCTTGCAACAGTATTTTGGTGCCATTTTCAACAGGTCAATACTTGTCTACAAATGGAACATGTGTCTGTGAACCATGAATTATTTGCATGATGTTGAGGTCCTCCCATTACCTTCAGGAAACTCTATACTATGTCTGTCCCTGATAGAAGATGTTTGGAACCTACTCAGATGTCAGCTCTGTCCCAGTGCCAGTATCAAGGATATCGGTGACATGTTACTAAGTTTTGGGCCAGCTTGTGCCAGGAGAGGATAGAACAGCTTTTGACATCCTTCCCAATCAAATGAGTGCATGCAACCAGGCTAAATGGGTGCAATTTCATACTGATAAGTGTGTTCATACAGCCAAGTTCTTTGTAACTTTTACTCAGTTTTGTAATCATTGCAATAACATTGCAATAACATGTGAAATTTCCTTCTTGTTTGCTGGGTGCTGTACTTTGTCAGGCAGTGTGAGTCATAGTTTTGTAATCAGTCTGATGAGTCAAATTTTATGAAGGTGCAGAAAAATAACGTGAATTTTTTCTGTATAGTTATGGAAAATAAATCAATACCCAGGTTGCGTATTTTACAGCAGAGGAAGATATTAAGCTCACAGTTTTATTGCAACTGTGTGAATGACCTTTCTGGGAACTCAGAATTGTAGAATTAGATTGGTACGAGTTTTTAGGTAAATTTTTGGGGGACTATTTGTGAACCACTACATATTATTGGAATGCATCTACACATTCTACATTTGTTTTACCTTTCTGTAGCTGGACTCTGTTTCAGATCTCCATATTTTACAGACGTAAATACTAGATTAGATTAGATTCTGTTCTTGTTCCATTGACTCAAAAATGAGATGATTCTCATGGGTGTGGAACATGGCAGAAAGTATAACATAATAATAGCAGGTCAGCAACTGGAAGCAGTTAATCCCATAAATTATCTGGGAGTACGCATTAGAAGTGATTTAAAATGGAATGATCATATCAAGTTGATCGTCGGTAAAGCAGATGCCAAACTGAGATTCATTGGAAGAATCCTAAGGAAATGCAATCCAAAAACAAAGAAAGTAGGTTACAGTATGCTTGTTTGCCAACTGCTTGAATACTGCTCAGCAGTGTGGGATCCGCACCAGATAGGGTTGATAGAAGAGATAGAGAAGATCCAACGGAGAGCAGCCTGCTTCATTACAGGATCATTTAGTAATCGCAAAAGCATTACGGAGATGATAGATAAACTCCAGTGGAAGACTCTGCAGGAGAGACGCTCAGTAGCTCAGTATGGGCTTTTGTTAAAGTTTCGAGAACATACCTTCACCGAAGAGTCAAGCAGTATATGTCTCCCTCCTACATATATCTCGCGAAGAGACCATGAGGATAAAATCAAAGAGATTAGAGCCCACACAGAAGCATACCGACAATCCTTCTTTCCACATACAATACGAGACTGGAATAGAAGGGAGAACCGATAGAGGTACTCAGGGTACCCTTAGCCACACACCGTCAGGTGGCTTGCGGAGTATGGATGTAGATGTAGATGTAGATAAACACAGATACATTACAGTAAACTGGAATTTCTAATATTTACAGAATTAATATACTGTCAGAATGAAACATAGTTATGCACTTAGAACAAATTTATCATACGCAAAATACCTAATTTTGACTGTCATGACAAAGTGATGTCTAAACTGAAATCTAACAGGCATTGTTACTTAAGCTGGTCTAACAGTCCCTATTAAGATATTCATCTATGGAGTAGAAGGAGTTACCCACAAAAAGTCTTGCAAACTCTGTTTAAAATGTGCTTTATCTGAAACAAAGTTTCTAATGGTTGCTGGCAATTTATAGAAAGTGTGTGTTCCTGAATATTGGGTCCCTTTTTGGACCAAGGTAAGTGATTTTAGGTATTTATGTAGAATGTTCTTGTTCCTAGTATGGATACTATGTCTTGAGCTATTGGTTAGAAAGAGAGAGATATTATTTGTAACAAATTTCATTAAGGAATAAATATACAGAGAAGCAGTTGTTAGAATACTCAGTTCCTTGAATAGTTTTCAACATGATGTTCTTGAATTTAGACCACTAATGAGTCTTACTGCATGCTTTTGCACTCTAAAAACTTTTGTTCTGTTTAATGAGTTACCTGAACATATGATCCCATATGACATAATAGAATGAAATTAAGCAAAGTATGCAAGTTTTTCTATATTTATGTCTCCTGTATTTGACATCATTCACATTGCAGATGCAGACTTGTTTAGGCACTTCAGCAATTCTGTGGTACGTCCTTCTCAACGGAATTTATTATTGAGGTGTGATCCCAGAAATTTAACACTGTCAACCTCTTCTATTGTCAAGTCTTCATATATTATACACATGTTGAAAGGAAATCTCGTACATGTTCTGAACTGAATATAGTGGGTCTTTCCAAACTTTAATGACAGTGAATTAGCTTTAAACCATTCATTATTGTCAGTGAAAATATAATTAGCAGCCATGCCTAAATCTCTACTTGACTTGCTTTATTATTGCAATGTTTTATCATCTGCAAACAAAACAAACTTAGCATCTGGCAATGTAACAGATACAGGGTGTTTCAAAAATGACTGGTATATTTGAAACGGCAATACAAACTAAACGAGCAGTGATAGAAATACACCGTTTGTTGCAATATGCTTGGGACAACAGTACATTTTCAGGCAGACAAACTTTCGAAATTACAGTAGTTACAATTGTCAACAACAGATGGCGCTGCAGTCTGGGAAACTCTATAGTACGATATTTTCCACATATCCACCATGCGTAGCAATAATATGGCGTAGTCTCTGAATGAAATTACCCGAAACCTTTGACAACGTGTCTGGCGGAATGTACTGCTTCAGCTGTTCAATTGTTTCTGGATTCTGGCGGTACACCTGGTCTTTCAAGTGTCCCCACAGAAAGAAGTCACTGGGGTTCATGTCTGGCGAATAGGGAGGCCAATCCATGCCGCCCCCTGTATGTTTCGGATAGCCCAAAGCAATCACACAATCATCGAAATATTCATTCAGGAAATTAAAGACGTCGGCCGTGCGATGTGGCCGGGCACCATCTTGCATAAACCATGAGGTGTTCGCAGTGTCGTGTAAGGCAGTTTGTACCGCCACAAATTCACGAAGAATGTCCAGATAGCGTGATGCAGTAATTGTATCGGATCTGAAAAATGGGCCAATGATTCCTTTGGAAGAAATGGCGGCCCAGACCAGTACTTTTTGAGGATGCAGGGACGATGGGACTGCAACATGGGGCTTTTCAGTTCCCCATATGCGCCAGTTCTGTTTACTGACGAAGCCATCCAGGTAAAAATAAGCTTCGTCAGTAAACCAAATGCTGCCCACATGCATATCGCCGTCATCAATCCTGTGCACTATATCGTTAGCGAATGTCTCTTGCAGCAATGGTAGCGGTGCTGAGGGGTTGCCACATTTGAATTTTGTATGGATAGAGGTTTAAACTCTGGCGCATGAGACAATACGTGGACGTTGGCGTCATTTTGATCGCAGCTGCAACACGGCGAACGGAAACCCGAGGCCGCTTTTGGATCACCTGCTGCACTAGCTGCGCGTTGCCCTCTGTAGTTGCCGTACGCGGTTGCCCTACCTTTCCAGCACGTTCATCCGTCACGTTCCCAGTCTGTTGAAATTTTTCAAACACATCCTTTATTGTATCGCTTTTCGGTCCTTTGGTTACATTAAACCTCCGTTGAAAACTTCGTCTTGTTGCAACAATACTGTGTTCTAGGCGGTGGAATTCCAACACCAGAAAAATCCTCTGTTGTAAGGAATAAACCATGTTGTCCACAGCACACTTTCACGCTGTGAACAGCACACGCTTACAGCAGAAAGACGATGTACAGAATGGCGCACCCACAGACTGCATTGTCTTCTATATCTTTCACATCACTTGCAGTGCCATCTGTTGTTGAAAATTGTAACTACTGTAATTTCGAAAGTGTCCGCCTGAAAATGTACTGTTGTCCCAAGCATATTGCAACAAATGGTGTATTTTTATCACTGCTCGTTTAGTTTTTATTGCCATTTCAAATATACTGGTCATTTTTGAAACACCCTGTAAGTGGTCATTAATGTTCACAAGAAAAAGCAATGGACCCAAGATGGAACCTTGAGGAATGCCACATGTGATCAATTTCCTATCAGGTGAAAACTGATTGCTGATTCCACAGGTATTTCAAAATGACACCATTTGTTTGCTGTTAGTTAGGTAAGACTCGAACCATTTTGCAACACTGCCAGTGATACCATAAAATTCTAAAGAAGAACAGAAGTATTTTGCATCCTCTAGATACCATATCTGCCATTGTAGATAGTGTAAAATCAACAATGCTGTGCAGCTTCTGCTATAAACATGTTTAACTTCATGAATGTATTACAGGTTCTCAACTTATGAAGAACTCAGTTTTTTGATGAGTGTTTATAGATATATCAACAGACATGTTACTTTTGTTACTGGTAGTGAGGCTATGTTTAATTCTCTTTGTGCAAATAATTTGGTTCCATTGTACTTACACAATTAACTATGTGTATCTCCAATAACTACAGCCTCTAAATAGCATGAATTTGCTATGACTTAATGTTTGAATATCCCACTTTTTGCACAAATTACTTTCTCATGAGATCATTCACAATTTGCACTCACATGTTTAGCGATTGAACAAGACCAGATTGTACCATATTTTGTGTTTCAGTTATTTGTGTTGTATTTTTTCACAGAGTCAAAAGCTACTAAGCACTAAGTGCGGTGGTTAGCTCCTTATGGAAGGTGAGATTCAAATTTCAGCCCATCCATTCAGATTTAGACTTTACCTGGTTTTCCTGAATTTTGTAAGGCAAGTACTCAATGTCTAATGTTCTAATTGTTGACAAGATGTTAGTTAAACTGTAGTTTATTTTTTATATACACTTTCATTCCCACTTTACTGATAATAATGGAATCATGTACCCTGCTAGCAATAGCATTTCACAGTTTCAGTGTCTATTCTGAGCTAGCTAATGATTGTCATGCTGTCTGTTTCAATCTTTTGTCTCAAGCAAAAGATCAAGTCTCATCTATCGCCGGCCGTTGTGGCCAAGCGGTTCTAGGCGCTTCAGTCGGGAACCGCGCTGCTGCTACGGTCACAGGTTCAAATCCTGCCTCGGGCATGGATGTTTGTGATGTCCTTAGGTTTAAGTAGTTTCTAAGTCTAGGGGACTGATGACCTCACATGTTAAGTCCCATAGTGCTTAGAGCTATTTGAACCATTTTTCTCATCTATCATTGCAGTCTTTATTCATTATTAGAACTTCTGAACATCCAGAAAGTTCACTGATAAGCCTTATTGATTATTAACAGCAAGTGTTTCAGAAGTGGCTTTAGTAATCTATCAGCAATTGTGCAATTTGTTCTTAGTGACAAGTACCAAGCAACAGGAGTATTCTTAGACCTCATCAAAACCTTCCACATAGCATACCATGTTGTACTTTTATTGAAACCTGTAAACATTTGTGTCACTGCAAAAAATAATGCTTCGTAGAAACACATTTAGAGGATGGAAAGTAGTGCTCAGAAAATTATGTATAATATTGGACAGGTTACAGAAAGAAATAGTTACAGAATAAGATTCACACTATATGATGTGCCTCACTTTACTGTGCGAGTAGTGAAGAAACAATTTGCCGTGTCATGTAAAAACTTTGTCTTTATGTAATTATTTGGGTGTATACATGGATTATAACACAAATGGTAGCATTAAGTTAACCATGAGTTGCAAGAAAGAGATCTTTACTCTATATTACTTAAGATGACTGGTAATAGTTCACCTGGAGTTTCTTCATTCCTCCTTCTTCCTTTCTTCATTCAATCATCTTCTCAGGTTACTTCATGCCCCCCCCCCCCCCCCCCCCCTCATGATGCATACCTCATCCAGGTGTGATTGGACCTTTTCACTGGACCAAAGTAAATGAGAGGACCCTCTGCATTTTAGCATTTGTTTCTCTCATTCTGCTGTGACTTTCTTGGTTTGACAGCTCCACAGGATGTTTGACTATTACAGGTACAAATGAAAGTCATGAGTGGAGGACAATAAAACAAGCAAATAATCCTAGTAAACATGGGTCCAGGAACCAATGGTTTCCCCAATATGGTGTATGCCCAAGAAAAATAACACTTTCAATGTCTAAGTCTAGGTTTATTTCAAAACACTGTAAATGAGGTTTAAATTACAAAGTGATACATTACCCTCATTTGATTTTAGACCTAAGTGCTGGTAAATAGCATATTGACAAGTTTATTGGTTGGGGCTCACCAATACAACAACATCCATCATTGATGGTTACAATGTTTATGTTTATACAGTGTCTGTGTCTTCACATTACAATGGCCTTCAGAGAAGAGGATACACTGTATAAACACAGAAACTGTAACTGTCAATGGTGTATCCGCTTCTTCATGAGCTACAATGATGATAAAATAATTCTCTCTCCCTGTGCACAAACCACAAAATGTGCAAGCATAAGGGTTGCAGACTCCATGACACGTGGAGGTTTGGATTGGTCCTGGAGGTGGCTTGGATAGCTGAAGCAGTTAAAAATGACTAGAATAGAATATTTTTATTACCCTTTCAGTATTTTTCATACAATTGGCTTCATCAAAGTTTACAGAGGGTTTTACTTTCAGTACGATATTCAAATAGTTACAGAAAGGGGAGAAAAGGAACTAAAGACCTTTTCTTCAGCTTTATGTAAAACAATGTTTTATACAGTAATTAAATACACACATAAGAAAAGAATCATAGTTAATAACTAGCTTATATAATATCAAAACATTTTCTTCATAACTTAGGTAAAACATATATTTTGATGATTAGTTTCTAAGAATTCTTCCATTGTATAGAATTTGTTGTTTTTTAGACAGGTTTGGAATGTATTCTTTTATTTATTTAGTGGTACTGTACGAGCTGAGTATGGTAACTTATTGAAAAATTTTATGCTTAAATACTTATAGTTATTATGGACTACAGCAAGTCTTGTGGAAGGCAAGTCCAGCAGGTGACTGTTTCTTGTACTGTGTGCATGCACATCACATCTCATGTTCATTTTTTTCAGATTTTCTCTGGCATATATTAGACAGTTATATATATACATGCTTGGCACTGTCATTACACCAAGAGATTTAAAATAATTTCTGCAGGACTCTCTGGGTGCTAACCCCTCCATGCATCTGATTGCTTTCTTCTGCTATCTGAAAATACATTCAGCTCCTGGGGAGTTACCCAAAGCAATATTCCATATTGCAGTTGGGAATGAAAAAAGGCATAGTATGAGTGGAGTAGCAATCGCTTGCTCACACTGTTTCTTAATTTAAACAATAAGAAAAGTACTCTTGCTAGTTTACTACATAGATAATTGGTGTGTCCTTCCCATGAGAGCTTTTGGTCTATGATTAGCCCAAGTAATTTCACTGTTTTGTTTTCATTTTTAGTTACTTTGTGATTAAATATTATTTCTTGTGTTTTTGATTGATTTATGCACATCTGGTTAGCCTGACACCAGTAATTAGCCATTTGCATCATTTCCCTATTTTTGTCCAGTACACTCTAAGTTCTCTCCTGTACTTATTAATGTCATATTGTCAGCATATAGTATGTTCTTACACAGTATGTATTTCGAGAAGTCATTAACATAGACGATGAACAGAAAAGGTCCAAGAACAGAGCCTTGGGGTATTCCTCTTTCTATAGGGAGTATTTCTGACCTCTGTCTATTTGCATATACAAGGTTTGACCTATTGCTTAGATAAGATCTGAAAAGTCAGAGTGTCATCTTCAGTGCCATAGTATTTTAACTTTTTGATGAGTATGTCATGTGACACTGAGTCAAAAGCTTTACTTAGGTCAATAAGTGTTCCAGACATTGATACCCTTTTGTCATACCCTTCATAAACATTGCTTACCAAAGCTTCTACTGCTTTTCCAGTTGATAGGTGTGGTCTGAAGCCAAACTGTTGTTCATTTAAAATATTGTTGGTTTCAAAATACCTGTATATCTGCTTATGCACACAATTTTCTACTTACTTGGATATGATTGGTACTATTGAAATGGGTCTGTAGTTATTTGGGAGGTTTCTTTCACCTTTTTTATACACAGGCAATGTAACTGTGAGCTTAAGACAGTCGGGGAATATTCCTTCATCAAGTACTCTGTTTGATAGTGAGAGAAGTGGCATTTGAATTTATTTTGCTATGCATTTAATGATGAGATTACTGAGTCCATAATAATATTCTGTTTTGGAATTACTTAATTTGTTTATTGACTAATGAATATCATTTAATGTGATTCGGGTCCAAGTGAACTTCTCACTTCTTGTCTGTTTTGCACAAGTGAGCAATGCTTCTGCATCAGAGGCAGAATTGATGGGTGGGGTGGTGACGCTATTTACAAAATATTCATTGAGAATATTGCAGTCAATAGGGATACTCCTTTCTTTATAGGTATTATTTATTTCCCTTTTAATGTCAGTCCAAGCAGCTTTACATTTATTTTTAGAATTTAAAATATATTCAATATTTGCACAGCTCTTAGCATTTTTTATCTCTAATCTGTAAAGGTTTCTCATTTTAGTGTAATTTTCCTTGTCCCTATCACTGTTATGAGATTTGTCTTTCATAATCATCAGTAGTATTCTGAGTTTGTTAAGTTGTGGGGTGTACCATTCGTTAGTATTTTGTTGCTTATGAGTAATATTACTCTGGTACCTTTTATTTACCAAGGGGCATGTCATTTCTACTATATGCTTGATCTCTGTCAGGATAATGGAAAAACATTTATTAATCTTTTTCTTATTATCCATTACATGAGTCCAATCCATTTCTTTTAACTGGTTCATCATTTTGTATACATTGGAGTCACCTAGAATTCTATATGTCACTTCTCTCTCTGTAGAACTGAAGGCTAACTTTTCGATTTGAAGCCATAGCCTTGCATGATCTGATATTCCTAATTCTATTACATCACATTGTATGGAGTCTCTTTGTACATTGTTAATTATGTTATCAAGGCATGCGTTCAGTCCAGTGCTTCCAATATGTGGGAAATCCAGGTTTGAGTACTGGTCTGCCAAAAAATTTCATGTGTCACAAACAGCAGATTTCCAAAATGTGAATCTGTTTTGTCATCATGACCTCCCAAGTCCCCAGCCCATTAGATTTTTTGTTTGGGAATATTTAAAAGCTATCTTAAATTCCAGCCCTGTTGATAATGTTGAACTCAAGAAATGTATTGTAGATGATTGTCAATGCACTCAGAACTTGATTCACATTTTTGACCATATACAGACATCACTGAGGAGATGTGCAGAATCCTACCATCCCATAAACAGTGGCAAAGTGGAACACTTGTAATGTGTTTGACCTGAAGTGCATACCTGCAGTTTGGATTGTACAGGATTCTGTTATAAGGTGTTCATGTACTCAATCATGTTTCCAGACCAATTTATATTGGGATTACCTGTCTGTTTGATTGTCCTCCAAGTGTCTTTTTTTGTTCGTATTCATAATAGTCAAACATCCATTACACTGTCTACTCAGAGTTCGACAATCACATCAGCTATTCTTTCACACATTCTCGGGACATCACCATTGTACAAGTGCAGTATTTTTACGGCTGAATTAGTGCTCATTATCCAAGCCCTCCATAATACTTCCAATCCCACCAGCTAAAATATCCTAATCTGTAGTCATACACAATCTCTTTCCTCACCTCCATGATATTGGAAGATCAACTGTATTTCTGTGGACCCCAGATCCTTTACGGATTGTTGGAAACAATCTTTCACACTCATTAGCAAATGGAATTACTGAGATTATAATCCTAAAGATGAAGATACTGTGATCCACCTTGCAGTTAACACTACATCTTCAGCTTTTGGAGGTTTCAAACAAGGAATGGCTCAAATAGCCACTGTGAATATGCTACATACTATAAAGGGGTTTAGAACCTAGGGAAGTTAACATCCTTTGGTGACTACATATCTTGCATACCTTGTTGATTCCTGGTGTTCCTCAGGTGTGAGGACCCATCTCAGCCCCCGGCCCTGTTGTCATAGTGATCCTCAATCAATAGTCCATACCACGTTAGTGGCTGAACATTGCTATTGTGTGGCTTGACAACTCTTTGCCTCTACTGTTAGGCAATGACACTAAAGCAGTGGATCTAGATTTATGTTTTCTGAAGAAATTGGTTTATATACACTACTTGAAAGCTTGTTAGCATGTTCTGATCTCTTTTTATTGCCACTCAGTGACATGAACATTCATCCAGCTTATCTCCCTTGCCACCCTCATTTATTCCAGTTTGCCTTTGTTTTTCTTTTTTTACTTTCAATACTGTTTTACATTTTAAAAATCTTTTCTGTCTTGAGAACTAAGCTTGTATTCTGTACTGGATGGAAGACTGCCGGCTAGGAGCAAAAGTTGACATGCGCCCACAGGTGTCCAGGGGTGATGGTCTAACTGCTCATTGCAGTTCTGTACCATTTCATGTTTTCTATCCTTCTCTCTGTTGTTTAGCTGACTCTGCCTCAGATGGTGCTACAGTGTTCAAATTCTCACCCAATCCTCCTCCTCCTGGAAACCTTCAGGCTTCAGGTATTAAAGGAAAGAAAGAGACTTAACCTCAATGTTTAGTCCTTTACACTCATTCATGCAGAGTGATTTTATTTGAATAAAATGCATCTCATTCCCAGGCACTGATTGAAGTGATGGCCACATTGTACAACTTATACCACATGGGAGATTGCAGATTGTAACTCTGTTGGAGACGGCATGTGGTTCATACCTTGTGGCTGTGGCAGCTGAACACATGCAGGCATCTACTGGTTATGACACATCTACTGGTTATGACCTGTTGCTGAACACTGTGCTGTGAAGCAAATTACTTTTCAATTTCTGAGCTATACTTTTTGAAGTATCCTACATCAGACTGAACAGAGAAAGGCGTCTCATGAAGGCTCACCTCTTAGTGTCCCACACTTTGAAGATATTTCCTCTAGCATCATGCAAAGTTTTCTACGAGTATGTATCTACTACAAGTAATTGATCAGCTCAGGTTCTTATTGTCTCCAATCTGATTATTTAACAGAAACTTTTTAGATTTAGATGTTGTGTAAAGCTCTTCTTTCCCATGCCAATAGACACTCCATTGTCAAGAAAGTTCCTCTCTGAAAGCATTATCTATATTTGCATTTAGCTTCTGTGGTATATGGAAGTTGTATATCTCATTGAGTCCATTTGGCAGCTGTCTTTGATAACTACATTTTGTCTGCAAATTTCTGTGATCCTATAGTTAATCAACAATGTGCTAGATGTACATCTAAGGGTGCAGCCCCTCCTCCCCCCTCTCACCCATTTCCCATGGATATGAGTGCCTGTGTGTGCATCCGACCCATCTTGTCAGACAGTTGGACTTGGAAGGCCTGCTATGGCCTCTCAGCCCCTCTGCCTGTGGGATTCACTTTCAAGCTGATAGACATCACTTCCCCATCTATTTCCTGGGTTGGCTGAGCATCCAACCTGTCCAGTATGCTATAAGACTTCAAATCTTTCATGGTCTAAATTGATTGATTAGAAATATTCAACAAGGAAAATTAGCTGTTCAACCAGCAGAAAATATATTACTATTATCTCAATAGAAGGCACCATTTCTGTACTTATTATTAGACAAATATTAAAACTTATTTTAGATTCTGAGTAATAATAATTGAATCATATGCATGCTCAATCTTCAGAGCACCATACTTAAAAGAAATTTCTAATGCAAACCAATATTTTCACTTAGATTATAGATGCTTAAAATTACCAGTAAAAGAGAAAATTGGCTCAGTAGTTGACCATTCAGGATTTGCTAAATAATTCATATGTTTCTTATCAATTTGCAAATAGTTGGAATCATATTTGATGGTGAGATGTTGTCAATATAGCAACATATGAAAGATTACACACGACAATTGTCTTAATTGAACAATGATGAAGAATAACCCTATTTCTTGCATCTGATACAATGCTTTGTCTGATTTTTAATTTTTTTTTTAGTAGACTCCTAGAACCAACAGATAAAGTAAACATATGATCTGTTTGAATTCAACAATTTAATCCAATTCAAATTCTGTTACCTAATACCACTATTTTTCTTGCACTGGAAGTAACTAAACCACATAATAAACTTAGGAATCAAATTATATACTTACTTTTCAAGGATCATCCTTAACTGTCCTACTAAGATACCTTTTACTAAACTTTAGGAATATGAATACTGAGAAGCACAGGTTCCAATTATAATTGATTTGCATAGATCAATTTTTTTTGGATTTGATGGAGTTTTTGATATTTGAAAAAATAGTTCTCACAAAATATTTATTATGACTCAATAAATCACAGTGATATCACTTTGGTACTGAAGGTGCAGCAAGATTTTGACAATTTTAAGTGTAATATAATTATTCTGTTATACTTCAAATCACTGATGAGGCGCACAATTTTTTTTTTATAGTATGAATAATACTGTGTCTTATTTTTTATTGATTAATATAATTTTATTTGTTCTATACTTTGGTATCTTACAGTAATAAGGATTTACCGCCCATCCTGACTACTGATAAGGTGAACATGCCAGAGGTACTCAGGCTCCATGCAACAGGTGGCACAGCAACCACATGAGGTGCACTTCCATCTATGCATGTTTACTGCTGAATATCCCAGCTGAGCTTTTCCTAGCCAGTCTCTTACTAGCCACTGAAGCCTTTAGTTATGTGCCATTGAATAGTAGAGTTTTGACCTTGCCTCATTTACATTTATGATCTGTATTGCTCTCTGGATTGTTGTATATGCTTAAGATGACTTTGCTATGCTGTGGACTTATTCACTCACTTCGTGATCTCCTTTGTCATTTACCTCTGTAACAGCCTGTTTCATTCCACCAGTGTCTACATTACCACCAGCATGAGTTATCATAAACTGGATTCTACCTACATGGAGTGGGGTAGAAGAGTGGTGACGAGAACTTTCTCATCGTGCAGCTGTTCCAGTCAGGCTTTGACCCTGAGTTTCAAAGGTTGTGGTAGCAGCAGTTACTACTACAGCAGCAGCAGCAGCAGCAGCAACAGCAACAGCAACAGCAACAACAACAACAACAACAATATAAACAGTGAGAATTGCCCCAACAACAACAGACACAGATGTTACAGTTCCTCCTCAACCAACAACAGTCAGCAGCTGTGGTTTGCTTGCCTCCCTCTATCCCATTTGCTTGTTGGATGAGGCACTCAAGAGTTGTGCGGCCTATTTACATAATTTTATTCTTCACTGTCAGGTAAGTCAAATAACTGATGCTGATCATCTTTGTGCGCGCTTAGTGTATTCTAGTAGTGAACGGTACAAAGTGGTGCAAAACTTATGTCCACTTTCAGATCACAATAGTTCAACTTTTTCTGGTGTTTGTGGCTTGATGATTGACTATTATGGTCACAAAGCTCACATTGTTGCAGCTAGGTTCAAGTTTAACACATAGACCACCCTAGGGCTGCCAGTGGCCGCAGCAGAACTGCACGACTGAAGGCGTGTGGCCACCACCAGCCACACCAGAGCCACATGCCTAATGATGAGTGCCTTATGTGGCCTGGTGGTGAAACATCCATCACCAAGCATGTGGCAGTCAATGTGTTAAGCAATGTAAGCAGTCAAATGCAGCTGTGCTCCTGCCCTATAAGGCTTGCTCCACAAGTGTAGTTTTTCCTGCAAAACGTTTGGGGCACCATATATGGACTCCTTGATCCATGACGTTATTCTCGATCTCACTACTGATTGAGAAATTTGGGCAAAAACTTTAGAGGTGTCTGATCCCACCTTGATTGATGTGTTAAAAATTGCTGAAGCTCACAAAGTAACTGCACAAACTATGTTTCATGATTCCTCTGACATTGATACTGTTAGTACTAGTAGTTGCCATTGTGATCTGCAATCAACTGATGACTTCCAGTCAACTTCATCATCCAATTTGCTGAGCACCAATTCATACAACACAGGATTCAGTAATTAGTACAGTAGTTAGCGATCACTGTCGCGCACAAACAGAAGTGCTTTGTTCGCCATCAGTTTGTCCCAAAGTAAACAGAGTGTCATGCAAAGTTTTCATTGTCAAAGGACTGCAAAAACGTTCAAGCCACCAAGTCATGGCCATATTGTGGCCCATAGCACCAATGGCATCACTGGCTGTACTCTGACATTATTTGTTTTACATGCTGCAAATTGGGGCACCTCACGAGTGTCTGCCATGGCCAGTGTGTATCAACAACATTAGCCATCAGCATGCTACCTGCTATCATTGTCCGTGCTCATGGCAGCAGCAGGTGGGCTGCAGCTTCTGATGTTGCTACTGGACGTTAATGGGGTGACTGTAAATTTCTAGCTGCACACAGGCATGGTCATGTCTCCGATTAATGAGGCATTGGATCCCTGAAGCTGCAGCAATTTCCTCAACACAAAAAAGTGATGTATAATGGCCAGTTAATCTTCTTTTGGGGTCAGATCATCATCCAAGGTAAATATAAAAAATATAGTCTGCCAACTAACTTTGCTACAGCTTTCCAACAGCTAACATTTGTGGTTTGGCTGGTTGTGCACATTTGCTTTTCAAATTCAGGACAAGCTTAATCAGTTTCAACTGTGATCCCATTCACAAAACTGCATATATTGCCTGCTTTATTTAAGCAGCTGTTTGAACCTAAATTAGGTTGTGCAACAGGGTTCTACACCCATATATCCTTAAAGCAGTCAGCAGTACCTGAGTTGTGCAGTTCTTGTCCAGTGCCTTCTGTCATGTGCAAGCAAGGTAAATCAATGGGCTGAGGTGTGAATTGGAATTTGTACCAGTGAGGTCTGGACAGGCACATTGGGGTAGGGGTTTGTTAGTTATTGGGAGCTACAATGTGAGGTGGGTCATGGAGCCCTTCAGGAACATACGAGCTAGGGCAGGGAAGAAGTCCAATGTTCACTCAGTGTGCTTAGTGTGGGGCCTTGTCCGGGATGTGAAAGAGGCTCTTCTGGCAGCTATTGAGTATGTGGGGTGCAGCCAGCTGCAGATTGTTCCAAATTTGGGCGCCAATGAGGCCTGTCACCGGGGTTCCAAGGAAATCCTTGGGTCCTTTCAACGGCTGGCTAAAGTGGCGAAGACGGCCTCCATCTCTTGCGAAATGGAAGCAAAGCTGATGATTTGCAGCATCGTACCCAGGGTGGACTGGGGTCCTCTCGTCTGGAGACAAGTGGATAATCTAAACTAGAGGCTACGTTGACTCTGTGACAAAAATGGTTGTTGATTCCTCAACTTACACTATGGGATGGAAGGTTGTAAGATGCCCCTTGATAGATCAGTGGTGCACTACACACAGGAAGCATCTACATGGGTAGCACAGTACTTCTACATCTACATCTACATTTATACTCCACAAGCCACCCAACGGTGTGTGGCGGAGGGCACTTTACGTGCCACTGTCATTACCTCTCTTTCCTGTTCCAGTCTCGTATGGTTCGCGGGAAGAACGACTGTCTGAAAGCCTCCGTGCTCGCTCTAATCTCTCTAATTTTACATTTGTGATCTCCTCGGGAGGTATAAGTAGGGGGAAGCAATATATTCGATACCTCATCCAGAAACCCAGAAACGCACCCTCTCGAAACCTGGCGAGCGAGCTACACCATGATGCAGAGCGCCTCTCTTGCAGAGTTTGCCACTTGAGTTTGTTAAACATCTCCGTAACACTATCACGGTTACCAAATAACCCTGTGACGAAACGCGCCGCTCTTCTTTGGATCTTCTCTATCTCTTCAATCAACCTGATCTGGTACAGATCCCACACTGACGAGCAATACTCAAGTATAGGTCAAACGAGTGCTTTGTAAGCCCCCTCCTTTGTTGATGGACTACATTTTCTAAGGACTCTCCCAATGAATCTCAACCTGGTACCTGCCTTACCAACAATTAATTTTATATGATCATTCCACTTCAAATTGTTCCGCATGCATACTCCCAGATATTTTACAGAAGTAACTGCTACCAGTGTTTGTTCCGCTATCATATAATCATACAATAAAGGATCCTTCTTTCTATGTATTCGCAATACATTACATTTCTCTATGTTAAGGGTCAGTTGCCACTCCCTGCACCAAGTGCCTATCCGCTGCGGATCTTCCTGCATTTTGCTACAATTTTCTAATGCTGCAACTTCTCTGTATACTGCAGCATCATCTGTGAAAAGCCGCACGGAACTTCTGACACTATCTACTAGGTCATTTACATATATTGTCCCATAACACTCCCCTGTGGCACACCAGAGGTTACTTTAAGGTCTGTAGACGTCTCTCCATTGAGAACAACATGCTGTATTCTGTTTGCTAAAAACTCTTAAATCCAGGCACACAGCTGGTCTGATATTCCGTAGACTCTTACTTTGTTTATCAGGCGACAGTGCAGAACTGTATCGAATGCCTTCCGGAAGTCAAGAAAAATAGCATCTACCTGGGAGCCTGTATCTAATATTTTTTTGGTCTCATGAACAAATAAAGTGAGTTGGGTCTCACACGATCGCCATTTCCAGAATCCATGTTGATTCCTACAGAGTAGATTCTGGGTTTCCAAAAACGACATGATACTCGAGCAAAAAACATGTTCTAAAATTCTACAACAGATCGACGTCAGAGATACAGGTCTATAGTTTTGCACATCTGCTCAACGACCCTTCTTGAAGACTGGGACTACCTGTGCTCTTTTCCAATCATTTGGAACCTTCCATTCCTCTAGAGACTTGCGGTACACTGCTGTTAGAAGGGGGGCAAGTTCTTTCGCGTACTCTGTGTAGAATCGAATTGGTATCCGATCAGGTCCAGTGGACTTTCCTCTGTTGAGTGATTCCAGTTGCTTTTCTATTCCTTGGACACTTATTTTGATGTCAGCCATTTTTTCGTTTGTGCGAGGATTTAAAGAAGTAACTGCAGTGCGGTCTTCCTCTGTGAAACAGCTTTGTAAAAAGGTGTTTAGTATTACAGCTTTACGTGTGTCATCCTCTGTTTCAATGCCATCATCATCCCGGAGTGTCTGGATATGCTGTTTCGAGCCACTTACTGATTTAACGTAAGACCAGAACTTCCTAGAATTTTCTGTCAAGTCGGTACATAGAATTTTACTTTCGAATTTACTGAACGCTTCACGCATAGCCCTCCTTACGCTAACTTTGATATTGTTTATCTTCTGTTTGTCTGAGAGGTTTTGGCTGCATTTAAACTTGGAGTGAAGCTTTCTTTGCTTTCGCAGTAGTTTCCTAACTTTGTTGTTGTACCACGGTGGGTTTTTCCCATCCCTCACAGTTTTACTCAGCACGTACCTGTCTAAAACGTATTTTACGATTGCCTTGAACTTTTTCCATAAACACTCAACATTGTCAGTGTCAGAACAGGAATTTTCGTTTTGATCTGTTAGGTAGTCTGAAATCTGCCTTCTATTATTCTTGCTAAACAGATAAAACTCCCTCCCTTTTTTATATTCCTATTAACTTCCATATTCAGGTATGCTGCAACGGCCTTATGATCACTGATTCCCTGTTCTGCACATACAGAGTCGAAAAGTTTGGGTCTGTTTGTTATCAGTAGGTCCAAGATGTTATCTCCACGAGTCGGTTCTCTGTTTAATTGCTCGAGGTAATTTTCGGATAGTGCACTCAGTATAATGTCACTTGATGCTCTGTCCCTACCACCCGTCCTAAACATCTGAGTGTCCCAGTCTATATCTGGTAAATTGGAATCTCCACCTAAGACTATAACATGCTGACAAAATTTATGTGAAATGTATTTCAAATTTTCTCTCAGTTGTTCTGCCACTAATGCTGCTGAGTCGGGAGGTCGGTAAAAGGAGCCAATTATTAACCTAGTTCGGTTGTTGAGTGTAACCTCCACCCATCATAATTCACAGGAACTATCCACTTCTACTTCACTACAGGATAAACTACTACTAACAGCGACGAACACTCCACCACCGGTTGCATGCAATCTGTCCTTTCTAAACCCCTTCTGTACCTTTGTAAAAATGTTGGCAGAATTTATCTCTGGCTTCAGCCAGATTTCTGTACCTATAACGATTTCAGCTTCGGTGCTTTCTATCAGCGCTTGAAGTTCCGGTACTTTACCAACAACTTTACCAACTTTTTCCGGTACTTCAACAGTTAACAATTACAATACCGATTGCTGCTTGGTCCCCGCATGTTCTGACTTTGCCCCACACCCATTGAGGCTGTTGCCCTTTCTGTACTAGTCCGAGGCCATCTAACCTAAAAAACCACTCAGCCCACGCCACACAACCCCTGCTACCCATGTAGCCGCGTGTTGCATGTTGTGGACTCCTGACCTGTCCAGCAGAACCTGAAACCCCACCACCCTATGGCGCAAGTCGAGGAATCTGCAGCCCACATGGTCGTAGAACCGCCTCAGCCTCTGATTCAGACCCTCCACTCGGCTCTGTACCAAAGGTCCGCAGTCAGTCCTGTCGATGATGCTGCAGATGGTGAGCTCTGCTTTCATTCCGCTAGCGAGACTGGCAGTCTTCACCAAATCAGATAGCCGCTGGAAGCCAGAGAGGATTTCCTCCGATCCATAACGACACACATCATTGGTGCCGACATGAGCGACCACCTGCAGCTGGGTGCACCCTGTACTCTTCATGGCATCCGGAAAGACCTTTTCCACATCTGGAATGACTCCCCCCGGTATGCACATTGGTTTTCTTCCCCTCTCTTGCTGCCATATCCCTAAGGGGCCCCATTACGCGCCTGACGTTGGAGCTCCCAACTACCAGTAAGCCCACCCTCTGCAACCGCCTGGATCTTGCAGACTGAGGGGCAACCTCTGGAATAGGACAAGCAGCCATGTCAGGCCGAAGATCAGTATTAGCCTGAGAGAGCCTGAAACTGGTTCGTCAGACAAACCGGAGAGGCCTTCCGTTCAGCCCTCTGGAATGTCTTTCGCCCCCTGCCACACCTTGAGATGACCTCCCACTCTACCACACGTGAGGGATCAGCCTCAATGCGGGCAGTATCCCGGACAACCACAGTCTTACTCCGATCGGGGGATGCATGGGACGAGCTGGCCGTCCCCGACAAACCCCCATCCGGACCCCCACAGTGATGCCCATTGGCAACAGCCTCAAGCTGTGTGACCGAACCAACTCGGCCTGAAGCTGGGAGCGAAGGGATGACAACTCAGCCTGCATCCGAACACAGCAGTTGCAGTCCCTATCCATGCTAAAAACTGTTGTGCAAATAACGTCTGAGCTAATCTACAGAGAGCACAAACAAATCAACACAAAATTTAAGCAGTTATTAAAATACAAGATTTCCTAGTAAATGCAGTAGTGCTGCTACTTGCGCACTGCTGACACTGCTCGGCGGTGGAAGGAGACTACACGATTTTACACTATTCAGGTACTAAAACGTGATGCTACAACTGTCAAATACTATAATACGCCTGAAATTTATGAGTTAAACAATGCAAGTACCAAAAACATGCAAAGAAATTAAGAATTAAAATATGTAACAAATGAGTTACACACATGGTTTTTTTTTTAGATTAGGTTCCTCCCCATGGGAAACAAACTGTTGGCCTGAAAAATTACCAGTTCGTGACACTGATGTGGGTGTGCCAACTGTAAAAATTGTTAGTTCGCCTAAACAGGTTATTCTAAAGGATTTAAATATTCTAAATCTGATGTTAGTAAATTTATAAAGTGTCTGTAGCAAGATCCCTGAGTTACTCTCAGAAATAAACAGTAGCAATGCCAATATTGTATTAGGTACCGAAAGCTGGTTGAAACCAGACATAAATAGCAGTGAAATTTTGAACTCAGATTGGACAATGTTTAGGAAGCATAGGAGTGATGCTATGGGATATGGTGTGTTCATTGCTGTCAATCAGACAAGGACTAACCATTGTATTACGATGTATTTATAGACCACCAGCATCCACAACAAATGTCGCAGAATGTTTCAAAGAAAGTCTTGAGTACATAGGAAATAAATATCCATATTATCCATTAGTTATAAGTGGAGCCTTAAATCTGGCATCCATTGACTGGGAAAATTACACGTTTATCACAGGGGGCAGAAGCAAAGACTCGTGTGACATTATTCTACGAGTGCTCTCAACATACAACCTTGAGCAATTGGTTAGAAAACCAACTCGAAATGGGAACATATTAGATATTTAGGTGACAAACAGACCTGATCTTTTTTTAGGAAGTAAATCTAGAAGAAGGTATTAGTCACTATAATGTCATTGTGGCTTCTATGTCAGTGGAATCTGCAAAACGAACCCAAAGAAATAGCAAAGAGTTTTCTTGTTTGGGAAAGAAAATAAAAGTGTCATTATTGAATATCTTCATAGTCAGCTCCAAGCATTCACTGCAGAACACAAAGATATTGAGTATCTTTGGTTGGAATTTAAAGGTATTGTCCACCATGTGCTAGAGAAGTATGTGCCTAGCAAAAATATAGGGGAGGGAAAGGATCCACCTTCGTACAACAAACATATTAGGAAGTTACTGAGAAAGCACAGAATTTTGCACAGTCATTTTAAACATAGTCACTGCCCTGCTGACAAACAGAAATTGTTGTTGTTGTTGTTGTCTTCAGTCCTGAGACTGGTTTGATGCAGCTCTCCATGCTACTCTATCCTGTGCAAGCTGCTTCATCTCCCAGTACCTACTGCAACCTACATCCTTCTGAATCTGCTTAGTGTACTCATCTCTCGGTCTCCCTCTACGATTTTTACCCTCCACGCTGCCCTCCAATGCTAAATTTGTGATCCCTTGATGCCTCAAAACATGTCCTACCAACCGATCCCTTCTTCTAGTCAAGTTGTGCCACAAACTTCTCTTCTCCCCAATCCTATTCAATACCTCCTCATTAGTTACGTGATCTATCCACCTTATCTTCAGTATTCTTCTGTAGCACCACATTTCGAAAGCTTCTATTCTCTTCTTGTCCAAAGTAGTTATCGTCCAGGTTTCACTTCCATACATGGCTACACTCCAAACAAATACTTTCAGAAACGACTTCCTGATACATAAATCTATATTCGATGTTAACAAATTTCTCTTCTTCAGAAACGCTTTCCTTGCCATTGCCAGTCTACATTTTATATCCTCTCTACTTCGACCATCATCAGTTATTTTACTTCCTAAATAGCAAAACTCCTTTACCACTTTAAGTGTCTCATTTCCTAATCTAATTCCCTTAGCATCACCCGATTTAATTTGACTACATTCCATTATCCTCAAATTATGCAGAATAAAAGTAGCTGTCAAAAGGTCAATGAGAGAGTCTTAACAAATTTGAAAGCAATATTTTATCTGCAGATTCTAAAAATAACCCCAAAAAATTTTAGTTGTACGTAAAATCTATGAATGCTACAAATAATTCAACACCTTCTCTTGCTGACAGTATGGGTGATTTAACGGATGATGATAAACAGAAGGCTAAAATTCTAAACCTAGCTTTCAAAACCTCATTTACGGTAGAGGACTGTAGCACCATTCCCCCTTTCAATTATTGAACAAATGCAAGGATGGCTGACATAGTGTTTAGTGTATCTGGGATTGTAAAACAGTTAAGATCCTTAGATACCAGGAAGGCATCTGGCCCAGACGGCATCTCCGTAAGATTATATGTTGACTACACTACAAATATAGCACCATTCGTATCCATCATCTATCAGAGATCATTGGAACAGCAGAAAGTTCCATGGGACTGGAAGAAGGCCCAGGCCATAGCAATCTGTAAAAAGGGTAGAAAATCGGATGCACATAATTACTGGCCAATTTCACTGACCTCTATTTATTGTAGAATCATGGAACATACTGCAGAAACCAGCACAGTTTTAGGAAACAGCGGTCATGTGAGACAACTGGCCCTCTTTGTGCATGATATATAACAGACCCTAGACACCAGCTCCCAGGTTGATGCCATATTTCTCGAATTTTGAAAGACATTCGACTCAGTTCTGCACAGTTGCTTGCTCCAAAAAGTGTGTGCTTATGGTCTATCCAATGACATATGCAGCTGGATAGAAATTTTTCTAACAGATAGGGAGCAGTATGTTGTCCTGAATGGGGTGACTTCAACAGAAACAAGTGTAACTTCAGGTGTGCGCCAGGGCAGCATTATTGGTCCTCTGCTTTTTACGATTTACGTAAACGATATGGTTGATGGTATTGACAGCAGCATTAGACTGTTTGCCAATGATGCTGTAGTCTACAGGAATGTAGTATTACAAGAAAGTTGTGAACAAATCAATGAAGATTTGCAGAAAATAAATGCGCAGTGCAATGACTGGCAGTTATCTCTCAATATTAGTAAGTGTAACCTACTGCATATAACAAGGTGAAAATCCCTATTGGTGTATGAGTACAAAATCAATGCCCAGTCTTTGGAAGTGGTAACATCCATCAAGTATCTGGGTGTGACTATTCCAAATGATCTCAAATGGAATGATCAGATTACACAAGTAATGGGCAAGGCAAACTCTAGATTGCTGTTTATTAGTAAAATTCTGAAGCAATGCAGTCCTTCAACAAAGGAAATTGCTTACAATACATTAGTTCGTCCAGTCTTAGAGTATTGTTCATCTGTATAAGACCCTTACCAGTTGGGTCTCATTCAAGAGATTTAGAAGGTCCAAAGAAGAGTGGCAAGGTTCATGCCGGGTACATTTAGCCATCGCAAGAGCATTACAAACCTCATAGAAAGTTTGAAGTGCGACACACTTGCAGATAGACAATGCCCTAAACAGAAGGGGCTACTCACTAAATTCCAAAATCTGATCATCGAAGATGTAGAGCATATATTATTACCACAAATTTTCAAATCGAGCAATGATCACCATTCAAAGATAAGGGAAATTAGAGCTCATACTGAGGCGTTCAGACAGTCAAACAGAGGGGGGAGGGGGGGGGGGGGATATGACTCTGGCAAGAACTTTGGCGCCACACACCGCTTGGTGGCTAGCGGAGTATATATGTAGATGTAGAAGATGTACTAGGATATTCTGTGCACCTGTAGTAGTCATAGTGATGCAGTGGATAGTGCATCTTCCTAGTAAGTAGGAGACCTGGATTTGAATCCCAGTACTGGTAAAAATTTTAATTTATTACTTCAGCCTACATGATTGTTGTAGAACTAGATATGTTGCAATGTGGGTGTTTATATCCCCAGTAATATCTTGCCAGTGGCCTATGGTCAGTGTTATGCCTAAGAAACCAAATGACTCACTTCAAATTTGTGGTGATTTTGAGTCTGCCATTAATACTCAAACAAATGTCAATTGTATCCATTTCCTTGGTCATATGAATTATTTGCTAAATTGCCTGAAGAGCTTTTTCTCTCCTCCAAAGATAAATCTTGCTAATGCATACTTTCAATTGTCCACAGATGATCAGCCAGAGTCATTTGGAGTTATGGGCACTCCCACAGTATTTCAGAGAGATCTTGAGCAATTCATCCAAGGTATCTTCAACTGTGTTGTTCTTTAGATGTGTTGTTAGTTACTGGGCCCATACAGGAGCAGCACCTTTGCAATTTACAGATGATATTTGAACTGCTCCAAATCCAAGGTGTGCAGTGTTGTCTCAACAAATGTAGTTTGTTTCAGCCAAGTGTCACGTATTTGGGACACACATTAAGTAGAGGTAGATTCATAGATACAAAGAGTCATGTGGATGCAGTCACTAACTTATTGGCTCCTAAAATCCTCAAAGGACTACAGTGGTTTCTTGGTAAATTAAATTATTGTGCCAAGTTCATTCCTAATGCAGACCCCCATCTCACTTCTGTTCAGTTAATGGTGTAAGAAAAGATGTTAAATTTGTGTGGTCAGAGGCACACCAGAAGGCTTCCATGCAACTTAAAAAGTGCCTTAGGTCAGCCCATTGTTTAGCAGTGTTCCATCCTAACATGCATTTAGTGCTTGCCATTGGTGTGTCACATTGTGACACTGGTGCTGTGCTGTCCCACAAATATGCCCAATGGCACAGAACATTTGAGACTTAACAATAAAACAGCATAGTGGCTCCCATAGCAGCTTGTGTTTCTAAGTAACTATACCTATGAGACGTGTTATCAATCCATCCCAGAGCACTCCAATGAGGACACGCTTTCTCAGTTGCTGCGTGGTCCATATGTCAAATTTGATAGGCATAAGGTGCTGTGTTTTGCCTTCAATGCAAAACAGTGACACACCCTTTATGAACTGCAGGGTGTTGTCAACTGTACAGCTATGTTGGCCGGAGCACCGGCCTAACTGCACAGACCCAGAATGGCACACCTATATTTCTTTACATCATATGTTTAACATCACACGGACGTCATTTTGTTGACTATGCATGATACTGAATGCCAGATGGTAGTCCCTTGCATGCTCTGCCCGCACGTTCTGAAGCTCCTCCACACTGCACACTGGTGAATGTGCAAAATGAAGGCAACCTTGCAGTGTCGTATGTATTGTCCTGGGGTTGACACTGCCATTGAACAAATCTTCCAGAACTGCCATGCCTGTACCCACAATCAGTCAGCCCCAGCACAGTGTTTCAACCCTTGGCTATGCCCTGACCATCCCTAGCAAAAATTGCATGTTGATTTTGCTGGTCCATTCCTACGAGCAATGTGGTGGCTAGTTTTTGATGCTCTCACTAACTTCTCCCTCCCCCATGAACCATAGACCTTGCCGTTGGTGGGGAGGCTTGCGTGCCTCAGCGATATAGATAGACGTACCATAGGTGCAACCACAACGGAGGGCTATCTGTTGAGAGGCCAGACAAATGTATGGTTCCTGCAGATGGGCAGCAGCCTTTTCAGTAGATGCAGGGGCAACAGTCTTTATGATTGACTGGTCTGGCCTTGTAACACTAACCAAAATGGCCTTGCTGTGCTGGTACTGCGAACGGCTGAAAGCAAGGGGAAGTTATGGCCATAATTTTTCCTGAGGGCATGCAGTTTTACTGTATGGATAAATGATGGTGGCGTCCTCTTGGGTAAAATATTCCAAAGGTAAAATAGTCCCCCATTCGGATCTCTAGGCGGGGACTTCTCAGGAGGACGTCATTATCAGGAGAAAGAAAACTGGCGTTCTACAGATCTGAGCATGGAATGTCCTCTGTTCTATGTCCTCTGGTACGGATCCCACACTGCACAGAAATATTCTAACAGAGGACGAACGAGTGTAGTGTAAGCTGTCTCTTTAGTTGGCTTGTTGCAACTTCTAAGTGTTCTGCCAATGAAACGCAACTTTTGGCTCACCTTCCCCACAATATTATCTATATGGTCTTTCCAACTGAAGTTGTTCGTAATTTTAACACCCAGGTACTCAGTTGAATTGACACCCTTGAGAATTGTACTATTTATTGAGTAATCGAAATCCAATGGATTTCTTTTTGAACTCATGTGGATCACCTCACACTTTTCGTTATTTAGCGTCAACTGCCACCTGCCACACCATACAGCAATCTTTTCTAAATCGCTTTGCAACTGATACTGGTCTTCGGATGACCTTACTAGACGGTAAATTACAGCATCATCTGTGAACAACATAAGAGAACTGCTCAGATTGTAGCCCAGGTCATTTATATAGATCAGGAACAGCACAGGTCCCAGGACGCTTCCCTGGGGAACACCTGATATCACTTCAGTTTTACTTGATGATTTGCCGTCTATTACTATGAACTGCCACCTTCCTGACAGGAAATCATGTATCCAGTCGCACAACTGAGACGATACCCCATAGGCCCGCAGCTTGATTAGAAGTCGCTTGTGAGGAATAGTGTCAAAAGCTTTCCGGAAATCCAGAAATACGGAATCAACGTGAGATCCCCTGTAGATAGCGGCCATTACTTCGTGCATATAAAGAGCTAGCTGTGTTGCACAATAATGATGTTTTCTGAAACCATGCTCATTACGTATAAATAGATCGTTCCCTTCGAGGTTATTCATAATGTTTGAATACAGAATATGCTCCAAAACCCTACTGCAAACCGATGTCAGTGATATAGGTCTGTAGTTAAATGGATTACTCCTACTACCCTTCTTAAACACTGGTGGGACCTGCGCAATTTTCCAATCTGTAGGTACAGATCTATCGGTGAGCGAGCGGTTGTATATGATTGCTAAGTAGGGAGCTATTGTATCAGTGTAATCTGAAAGGAACCTAATCGGTATACAATCTGGACCTGAAGACTTGCCCGTATCAAGCGATTTGAGTTGCTTCAGAACCCGTAAGGTATCTACTTCTAAGAAACTCATGCTAGCAGCTGTTCGTGTTTCAAATTCTGGAATATTCCATTCGTCTTCCCTGGTGAAGGAATTTCAGAAAACTGCGTTCAATAATTCCGCTTTAGCGGCACAGTCTTTGGTAACAGTACCATCGGCACTGCGCGGCGAAGGTATTGACTGCATCTTGCCGCTTGTGTACTTTACATACAACCAGAATTTCTTAGGATTTTGTACCAAATTTTGAGACAATGTTTCGTTATGGAAGGGTCAAGCAGGTAAAAAGACAAGGGCTAGTAGAAATCCTTGGGTGGCAGAAGAAATATTGAATTTAATTAACGAAAGGAGAAAATATAAAAATGCAGTAAATGAAGCAGGCAAAAAGGAATACAAACATCTCAAAAATGAGTGACAGAAAGTGCAAAATGGCTAAGCAGGCATGGCTGGAGGACAAATGTAAGGATGTAGAGGCTTATTTCACTAGGGGTAAGACAGATACTGCCTACAGGAAAATTAGAGAGACTTTTGGAGAAAAGAGAACCACTTTTACGAATATCAAGAGCTCAGATGGAAACCCACTTCTAACCAAAGAAGGGAAAGCTGGAAGGAGTATATCGACGGACTATACAAGGGTGATGTACTTGAGGGCAATATTATGGAAATGGAATGGGATGTAGATGAAGATGAAATGGGAGATATGATACTGCATGAAGAGTTTGACAGAGCACTGAAAGACCTGAGTCGAAACAAGGCCCTGGGAGTAGACAACATTCCATTGGAACTACTGACAGCCTTGGGAGAGTCAGTCCTGACAAAACTCTACCATCTGGTGAGCAAGATGTATGAGACAGGCGAAATTCCCTCAGACTTCAAGAAGAATATAATAATAAAAAAAAAAAAACCAAAGAAAGCAGGTGTTGGCAGATGTGAAAATTACCAAACTATCAGTTTAATAAGTCACAGCTGCAAAATACTAACGCGAATTCTTTACAGACGAATGGAAAAACTGCTAAAAGCCAACCTTGGAGAAGATCAGTTTGGATTCCATAGAAATATGGGAACACATGAGGCAATACTGACCCTAAGACTTATTTTAGAAGCTAGATTAAGAAAAGGCAAACCTACGTTTCTAGCATTTGTAGACATAGAGAAAGTTTTTTACAATATTGACTGGAATAGTCTCTTTCAACTTCTGAAGGTGGCAGGGGTAAAATACAGGGAGTGAAAGGCTACTTACAATTTGTACAGAAACCAGATGGCAGTTATAAGAGTCGAAGGACATGAAAGGGAACAGTGGTTGGGGAGAGAGTGAGACAGGGTTGTAGCCTCTCCCCAATGTTGTTCAATCTGTATATTGTGCAAGCAGTAAAGGAAACAAAAGAAAAATTTGGAGTAGGTATTAAAATCCATGGAGAAGAAATAAAAACTTTAAGGTTCACCGATGACATTGTAATTCTGTCAGAGACAGCGAAGGACTTAGTTTGTGAAATGAGACACAAAGTAGTAAAGGAGTTTCGCTATTTGAGGAGCAAAATAACTGATGATGGTTGAAGTAGAGAGGATATAAAATTTAGACTGGCAATGTCAAGGAAAGCGTTTCTGAAGAAGAGAAATATGTTAACATACAGATAAGATTTAAGTGTCAAGGAGTCGTTTCTGAAAGTATTTGTATGGAGTGTAGCCATGTATGGAAGTGAATCATGGATAATAAATAATTTGGACAAGAATAGAATGGAAGCTTTCAAAATGTGGTGCTACAGAAGAATGCTGAAGATTAGATGGGTAGATCACATAACTAGTGAGGAGGTACTGAATAGGATTGGCGAGAAGAGGAGTTTGTGGCACAACTTGACTAGGAGAAGGGACCAGTTGGTAGGACATGTTCTGAGGCATCAAGGGATCACCAATTTAGTATTGGAGGGCAGCGTGGAGGATAAAAATCGTAGGGGGAGACCAAGAGATGAATACACTAAGCAGATTCAGAAGGATGTAGGCTGCAGTACATACTGAGAGATGGAAAAGCTTGCACAGGATAGAGTAGCAAGGAGAGCTGCATCAAACCAGTCTCAGGACTGAAGACTACAACAACAACAACAACAACAACAACAACAACAACAACTACTTCCTCTATGTTGCACATATGGCTACAATTACTATGGAGCTAAGTCATATCTGCAATAGAGGGGGAACATTCACCCTGGTTTCTGACAATAGGTCTCAGTTCACGGCATCTACATTTCAAGATTTTTATGAGCACAGTGGCATTCGGCACTTGATTACTACTCTTTTTCATCCTGCATCCAGTTCAGAAACCAAACAGATGCTCACGACACTCAAGACACAGATACACAAATTATTTATGATAGCCAACTCTGGGAAGTGTTCACTAGCTTCCTCACCACTTACTGATTCACCACTGTGAATGGACGTGGATGTAGCCCACCTGCAATTTTACATAAATACAGACCACACACCCTGCTCAACCTGCTGTGCCTGACTCACCACCCAAATGCACAGCAATATTATCGCATGGGCTCTCACATCTGGGCTCATGCTTTTGGCCCAAATCCCAGGTAGACCCAAGGTGTCATTGTTGGCAATAGGAGGAAGCACATATTTGAGGTTGAATCTGGGCAGGAGCACCTGACCTGGCACTGAAATCAGATCCATCCACAGTGGACATACTGCCTCGACTTTCCCCTCCAATGCTGGCTGGGTGTGTCATCTGCAGCTACTCCAGGGGCAACTCAGCCCACCACCCTTCCAATTACAATATAAAAAACCTTTTATGGGCCAACAGGAAGTCAACAGTGACCAGCAATGGGAGCCAATAGAGGTAAAACCCAATCTCCCTCCCTCCTCCCCCCCCCCCCCCCCCCCAATTAGCTTCTGGTGGCAACACCTGCAATTGGTGGTTCCCTCCTCTCCCTCTCAGATGAAGTATATCATGTGGTACTTGTGGAGAATGCCCCATTGGTCCCATCTCTCCATATCTGCCACATCTAGTGTCCATTGCCCTTGCTGGCTCATCCACACTACATCGCATACTCAGTCAATTAGCCAGGGACTTCACAGTCAGTGCCACCTCCCACCACATTAGCTGGTCACACTGGGGACTTATCACAGGAGCCTGTACCGGGAAATGCTGCGTGTGTGCAGTATGTTCCAATTGAAGGGAGGAGGGGTTTAGTATTTGACTGTGATTCAGATTGCCTGCCACAGCAAGCACATGAAGTGTCACTATCATCTGACAAATTTTTACCACTAAATACTGCAGCTAGCCAGTCTCTCACTAGTCACTGAAGCATTTAGTTATACACCACTGAGTAGCAGAGTTTTGGCTGCCTGATTTACATTTGAGATTTGGTTTGCTCCCTGGATCACTGCACATTCTTAAGGCAACATTGCAATGCACCGGATGTCTTTTGTTTATTCATTAATTTGTGATGTCCATTGCCATTTAGCTCCACAGTATTGTCTTGGCACAGCTCCATAACTCAGAACAGAATGCACTGGAATACATGAACAGTCCTCTGTGGTAATGCTTGGCCTTGT
This sequence comes from Schistocerca gregaria, assembly GCF_023897955.1. NCBI lineage: Eukaryota > Metazoa > Arthropoda > Insecta > Orthoptera > Acrididae > Schistocerca > Schistocerca gregaria. Next base: position 561,492,986 of record NC_064931.1, read on the forward strand.
AGGTGGAGGTGTACAACATGGGTATGCCCACCCAGGTGTAGTAGAAATTGGTTGTAGCTGGACCTGAAGGCAGCCCAACAGCTAGAAGTGGTAGTACCATTTGTGGTTTATGTTTATTGTTTATTTGTCCAAGAATCATTTTAGTACATTATTTGTGCAAACAAATACAATTCTCATCGTGATGCTCAATAGAAGCAGCAGACCCCCCCCCCCCCCTTTCCAGGTGATTGCTGACATCAGTGGCACTGATGCAGCAGGTGACCAGAGGCCAGACTGACAAAGGTGTGGCAGGAATGCTGACACATGGAGTACACAGTCTGTGACACACTTATACCATGTCAGCATGGTCCTGCAGCTTAGGGCAGCATGCCATGGTCCTTGTAACAGAAGAAGACAGCCCTCAGCAGCAGTGCTAGCTCTTCCAAGTGAAGCCATACAGCATCAGTATTCCCATTCATGCTTAAGTGATAAAGTGCCTTTCTGCCCTCGACTCAGACAGCTGCCGCCCTCTGGTGCCACCTGACAGTCAACTTCCAGCATTACCTGCACCTCCAGTGCCCACCTCCCTCTTCTCCTGTGGTTGAGGAGTCATGCAGTGTGCCAAGCACCTTGGGTATTGTGCAGCAGATTCCACATCCTGTGTACCCATTATATTGATACCCTGTAACTTTTGGTGATTAAGCACAGTCTTGTCATCCACCATGTGCAATCCCAAACTCTGGTCGTGAATCTGTCTAGGCACCATGTTTTGCAGAAATAATGTAGGACACTACCCCTCTACTCAGTCATCTGATACACTGAACCCTCTCACAGCCAGGCTCTATGTTTTCAATCCTGTCAGCATTCTCCGCTTCCTCATTGACACCAGGGCTGATGTCAGCGTCATCTCACCACTGTGCACTCCTTTTAGTCTTCTTCCTCTGTGCATCCAACAACTTTGAGATGCCTGCCCACAGCTCAGCAGACATTCATCTCCAATTCCCACCAGACCTGGTATTCTTTTGGACCTTCCAGGTCACTGATGTCAACCACCCTGTCCTTGGGATCAACTTCATCAAACATTTTGGGCTCTCACCAGACCACCAACCCACCAGTCTGCTTCACCATGCATCAGGCTCTTGTATTCCAGGTTTCTTTGCCTCCTAGCCCCTTTCACCCTCTCTCAATGCAACATGCTCATCTGCTCTGCCTCCAAGTATCATGTCTGACAGTAGACCTTGTCAACTTGTTGATCCAGCTTATGACTCAGTGCCAAGAGATCACCAACCTTCATGCAAACAACAACAACGTGCATCAGCTGATCATTGACCCATCAGCCAACTTGGCATGTGCTCTCTGCACAGTCACCAACCTCACTGCATCACAGCCACATGACATCACTGAGGTTTTGCCTGCTCCTGACCTGCCTCTGCTATTACCTTTGCTGCAATCTCCACCGGTCAATGACAATCAAACTTACAGTGTATCTTAATTTTGTCATCCAGTGTTGTTACACATGGGCCCACGTCTGTTATAGATGTTACTATTAACAGCACCTGTCACAGGCTAGTTACTTCCAAGCCCCCCCTCCCCCCTCCCCTTGAGTATAAGGCTCACCACCTCGATGCCACCAAACTCCACCACACTAAGGCTGCAGTACACGATCTCTTAGATTCTGTAATTGTGCATCCTTTGGGCAGTAATTCATCATCGCCTATATACCTTGTGCCTAGAAAAGACAGATCTTTCTGCTTTTGTGGTGCTATTTCAAACTCAGTGCTTGGATGATGCTTGACAATTGTCTGATTCCACATATCAAGGATTCCATGCAACAAATGCGTGGTGCACAGATTTTCAGCGTTACTGAGTGCCAAAAGGCTTATCATCCCTATGTACAGTGGCAAAATACCTAAAAAGCCATTATTGTGCTGTTTGGCATATTTTAATACTGCTCCATGTCTTGTGGTCTTAAAAACATTGCACGGATGTGGCAACAATGCTTACCTTTATTATATGCTCATCTACTCTCCTTATGCTGAAAAGCACAAGGTCCATTTATCTCAAGTTCTCAAACCAGTTACTACTAATGGCGTGTAGAAAAACCATGGGAAATCTAAGTTACATGCTACCAGAGTCACTTTCCTGGGCGACACCATACCTACCAATAGTATTCACCCTACTGTGTCGCGTTCAGCTGCAGTTTGCCATTACCTGAGATATTTCACATACTCCATAGCTTCCTAGGAATTATCATTTTTTTACAGTGGCACATCCATCATGCTGCAGTCCTACAAGCCCCTCTGACAGATGCCTTGGCAGGCAAGAACACTTCCAGTGCCCACAAAGTATTATGGTCTGATGACAAGCAGTGCACTTTTGATGCACTTAAACCAGCACTGGCCAACGCTGTCATACTCACTCACCCCATGACTGATGGGCAAATTTCTATAAGCTCTGACATGAGCAAGTCTTCAACTGACGTTGTCCTACAACAACATGTAGATGACTCAAAACAACCACTTAGTTTCTTCAAAAAGAAACAGTGTACCTCACAGTGTAAGAGGTCTACCTTTGATAGTGAACTGCTGGCAATACATGAGATGTCTCAAATGTTCAAATGTGTGTGAAATCTCATGGGACTTAACTGCTAAAGTCATCAGTCCCTAAGCTTACACACTTCTTAACAAATTATCCTAAGGACAAACACACACACCCATGCCCGAGGGAGGACTCTAAACTCCGCCAGGATCAGCCGCACAGTCCATGACTGCAGTGCCTTAGACCGCTCGGCTAATCCCGTGCAGTTTGAGATGGTCTGTCCATTTTATGATGAATAGAAGGCTAGTCTGTAACTATGTACACAGATCACAAATCACTTGTGGATGCCATCTGTAATGCTGCTAATGACTTGCTGCCTCGGTGCCCCTCTTCATATGGATCTCATTTGCCAGTGAACCACTGATGCCTGTTAATAGAAGGAGCTGAGAATGTTATTGCTGACTACATATCTTGTGTACACACCATCTCTTCACTGTTGGACTCAGACAAACTGGCATGGCTTAAACAGGATGATCCTGATATTGGTCATTTATTCTGGGACAACACTACATCATTGGTTATCGAGCTGTGACGCCTACCTGGCTCTTCACACCAGGTGCTGTGTGATACCTTCTTAGGTACCCTCTCACCCCTTGACCCTGCCTCCCTACACTGCACAGTCTTCTCTGTGATCCATGACCTTGCTCATCTGGATATGAAGGTTACTGTTTGCCTTGTTACCAAACATTTCATTTGGATGGGCGTTAAGTCAGACTGTCACACCTAGACATGTGCATAACTCCTCTCCCCCCCCCCCCCCCCCCCCCCTCCATGCTAACTAAAGTCGGCTGCCAAACCCACTCTACTCTCTGTCAGTTTGATATCCCCAAAGGATGGTTTCAGCACGTTGATCTCGACCTTGTTGGTCCTCTGACCACCTCAGATGTTTGCAAATACATGCTGTTCATTATCAATTATATCTCTGAGTGGGTCAAGGTTGTTTTTTCCCCAGATATTATCACAGATATGGTTGCTTGTATATTTGTTGCCTCTTGGATCACTCACTTCAGTTGCCCATCTTCTGTTACGACTGATCAGGGGTGACAGCTCTAATCTGTCCATGTCAGCAGGCTGTGCAGCTTGTTCTGTGCCAATAAATTTTGTGCTATGGCTTACCATCCCCAGAGTAACAGGTTTTCTGAGTGCTGGCACTGCACCCTTAAGCCAGTGTTCATGTGTCATTCTAATTCCTGGACTGAGGCCCTGGGTTCTGCTCGGAATTTGCGTGGAATTTAAGAAGGACCTAAAGGGTTCCTTGACTGACATACTTTATCATGATCTGCTGATCTTGCCTGCTGAATTTGTTGAAGACTCTGAGCCTCTGCTACCTTCTGAGCTCTCACCTTTGGTTGAGCAGGTCCACGCTCACATTTTTCACATGCACACCCCACCTCCATGTGCCCACACTGCCCCACATGTCTTTATTCATAACACTTTCCAACACTGTGACACTCTAATGCTCAGAGCAACACTATGTGGTCCCTTCTCCAACAGCCTTACTTGGGCTCCCACAAAGTGCTCCATTGCACCACCTGCGCCTTCGACATCCTAATTCATGGTGAGCTGCAGATCCTCTCCATCAAGAGACTCAAGCCAACTTGACTGTTGATAATGATCTTCCACCCATCAATACCTTGGCAATACCTTGGCAATACCTTCAGCAGATGAGTTAGATCTTCCCTCCTCCTTGCTGTCCACCTCTTCCAGTGCTGACAATGCATGTGATCTGTGTGATTCATGTGTTCCAAGTGCTTCAGGTACCACAGATCTCATTCCTACCCTCTGACACTTCCTCCATGAGTACTCAGCTTCAGATTTCCACATTTCCTGCTCCTTCCTACATTACACACTTCTACATCAATGTCTCTTCTCTGTTGGTCGACATCTTCTCCTCGCAGCTTCATGATGGCACTCTCTTTGTGCTTCACTTACCTCCTTGCATGCTTGATGACACCACACATCATGTCACACTCCCGTGTGCGTTCAACCTTCCTCCTGATATGGAATAAGATGGCATCACTGCCACGATCGACACCCTCGGCCACCTTATCATCTGCGTGCCTCTGGCTGCATGCAGTCACCATGGTATGGGACCAATTGATTCCCATCTCCTGCACCAGTGGACCATTCCAGTGACTGACACAGAAGTTTGAGAATATCAGATTTGCTGATAGGGTTTCAATGAAGCTCAGTCTGCAGCATTGTCCCCAGAATAGATCATGGTCCACTGGTTCTGAGTCAAGTGGGAGGCTTGAACCAGAGACTGCAAAGCCTCTGTGTCAAGAATGCTGCTGACGTGTGTAGGACTCATACAATAAAGGACTAATAGGGGATACTGAATGGAGACAAAGGAGAGGAGCATGAATGGTCACAGGCTAGCTCAACCCATGGGAGAGTGTCACTAAGATGCTGAAAGAAATCAACTGATAAATGCTTTAAGATAGACATGAGCTATTCTGTGAAAGTTTCCTTAGAAAGTTTCTAGAACCAACCTTAAGTGATTAATCTTGGACTGTATTACAGCCCTCTATGTATTGCTTCCATAGAGACTGCCGGCCGCAGTGGTCTCGCGGTTCTAGGTGCGCAGTCCGGAACCGTGCGACTGCTACGGTCGCAGGTTTGAATCCTGCCTCGGGCATGGATGTGTGTGATGTCCTTAGGTTAGTTAGGTTTAAGTAGTTCTAAGTTCTAGGGGACTAATGACCACAGCAGCTGAGTCCCATAGTGCTCAGAGCCATAGAGACTGCCAAGACAGAATTACCTAATTATGGCACTGACAAATGCACTTAAGCAATCACACTTCCCATGTTCCATACATGAGTGGAACAGGAGAAAGCTCTGATAACTGGGAGAATGGGATGTACCCTGTGCCATGCAATTCACAGTGGTTTTCACTGTGTAGATGCAGATAGTGATGTAGACACTGATTGTATGGAGAGAAATACCTTTGTAAAGAAAAATAAATATATAGTGTAGCTAAAAGAAAACAGCATCATATTATTGTTTATTTAAAATGAGTTAGAAATTGATTTGAAATATTTTCACCCCTATAAATTAACATTCAATCAATGGAAATTAAAGTACACAGATCACCAATTTGATTAGACAAGACCATGAGAATACTCTAATTACAGAACTTAATGCTTCAGTATTAAGCAGTAATAAAAAAATTCTAACCACCTCAGCCATAGATAATTTTAACTAAATTTGCACCAATAAGTAATCATTCATTGAATAATTATATACTAAAACAGAAGAATAAATAGCAGATAAGAATTATGTGAATAAATACAAAATGAAGGTTATTAGTAATACAGATTAATTATATTGAAGCAATTGCCTCTAAAACATCTGTATCATAAATCGTGCAGTAAATCTCCATATCTGAAAATATTAATAAAAAAATAAAGAGAATAATAATGATAATCAGCTATCAGATTATAGATACACAGCCTAAGTTTAACAGTTTTTATCATGGCTCCTCACAAACCATTTCTCAAAATCTGATATACACTGATGGGCCAAAGCTTTATGACCACCTGCTTAATAGCATGCTGGTCCACCTTTGGAACACAATACAGCAGCGATTCTGCATGCCATGGACTCAGAAAATCCTCAGTAGCTTTCCGATGGCATGTGGCATGAAATGTCTTCACGCAAGTCACAAAATTCCCATAAATTATGGGCTGGTAGATTATGGGCACAGAGCTAACATCTAATATCATCACAGATATATTCCACTGGGTTCTGATCAGGCTAATTTGACAGCCAAAACATTAATGTTGGTTCACATCATAAACCTCAAACCACTGTAACACAATTATGGCCTTGAGAGATGGACAGCTATCCTAGTGTAAGATGCTACCTCTACCAGGTAAGGCAACAATCATTAAAGAATGTAGGTGATCTGCAATAACATTCATGTAGTCCATATCTGTCATGATGTCTTTAATTACAACCACAGGTCCCATGAAAGCCAAGGTGAATTTCACCCATAGCATAGTACCACCCTTATTGGCTGTGCCCATAGTGTGGTGCATTTTGAGCATCCATTTCTCTTGATGACAGCCTACCATAACACAACCAACTACCTTGTGTAACAAGAAATGTTATTAAGTTTTATCAAGTACCAGGTCTCCATAGCTCGACAGTCCAACCTCCATGATCCTGTGCTAACTGTAGTCATAATTGGTGATGTCCTTGAGTAAACATGGCAATGTATGGGCTTAAGATGCACTGCCTATGGTGCAACAGTGACTGGTAGCAGCAATAGGACCCCCTATGGTAAGAGGTGCTGCTTACTTGCGCATGTGCAGTTCGAGTTTTGGCTGTGATGTGTGACTGGTACTGCTCTGAGGATGTGAGGCAGTGCTGTGATAGAAGCTGTACATCAAAGGCCTTCCATGTAGTCTTGTCACATGAAGTCTAGCCAAAAACTGTAATGAGACATGTACAGGATGTAATACTTCATGACTTATACTGATTTTGAAAGACTATCTATGATTTAAAGCACCTTACGTAAAAGGGCACTTTGTTCCAGTACCATCACAGTTTGGAAACTGCCATTTGGTCAGAACTTCTTTTGTGTCCTCTAGAACTTCTTTCTGTTGAATGAACTGGCAGATAAATAGAATAAAGTTTCTAGACAAATGTGGACAGAACTTCATCCACAATTCTACTGATGTATCCTGTTGTGATTCAGAAGGAAACTACTATAAATGGGTAAGGTTCTCCAGTTGCCAATAACCTGAAAAAATATAATTAAGCTAGTATTATTTTATTTTTAATAAACCAATACTTCATGGTGTTTTAAGTGAAATTTTCATGAACATTTGGAGAAACATTTCGGACTCTTATCAGAGAAATATAAGAGAAAGATAGCTTGGAACAGGATCCGATGTCTCTGTGAAACAAAGAAATGGGCTCTGTATAATCATTTGGCTTTCCCAGATACAGTTCAGCACGAAATATAATGATTTTAAGGATGCAATGTTCATCAGCCAATTGCTTTCACTTTTTCACCTTTGGGATTAATAAATTTGGCCTGATATTGATACATTTAATGAACTACAACAAGTAGTATTTTGTTGCAGATCTGTCTCCAATATTTGACTGTCTCTGTCAGAAAAATAGAGTGACAGTATTGTTACAAACATTGTGGCTGATTCTAAAGACAACACAGAATTTGAATACACATAACTTAATCTGAAAGGCATGAAATGTATTTACAGTTGTGTATATGGACAACCATTAGTTTTATAATGGAATGGTGACAATGAAAATTTGTGTCAGACCGGGACTCAAACCCAGATTTCCTGCTTATTGTGAGCAATCACTTCACCATTAGGCTACGCAAGCATGCTTAACAGCCAAATCCAAGCTTAACACATGTCATCAGTAATGTGTCTACAGTCTGCACTCATACATCCATTATGTATAAGAACACTGTATTGTACTTCTGAACAACACAGGCACTGGAGTATCATATTTATTGTCTAACACCTCACAAGGCTATTTCAATTAAAATGTCTCCCCTGGATGAGAATACACATCACAGAGTAATGAGTGCAGGTTTTAGATACTTTGTTGACATTATATTCAAGTTTGGGTCTGGCAGTGAAGCATGCTCAGATAGCCTAATAGTAAAATGACCACACACAATAAGCAGGAAATCTGGGTTCGAAGCCTGGTCCAGCACAAATTTTCATTGTCATCGTTCTATTATCCAGCTCATGGTTGTTGATATTTGCAACTGTAAATACATTTCACATATTTCATAATAGCTATAGCCACCACAATGCCTGTTCTTTTGGACATACATGCCAATTTGAACGGACATTGCATCATATTCCTGAACGATACAAGCACTGCAATATTATATTAATCTAGAAGAGCTTAAGAAGCTGCATCAAATGTTTCAGATTGACATGCAACTTGCACACAGAAAAATAGAGGTCCTGGTCCCAGCAGCACTCTTTTTTTTTACAACTAGTAGTGGCACAACTTCTGTGATGCCGCCTTTTTCAAAAGCACCTCTGTACTGTGTTTGGCTTCAACAGATCCCAAGCAGACCTTATGTACTGCATTGTGTAGATATGAAAAATAAATTAAAAATCAACATACATGTATCCACACAGAATTTCATTTCATTCATAGATCTATTTGAAAAATTTTAATGACATTCAGAGGAAAATGCTAGTGTATGTGTAATGAGTATGAGTATTCTAACCTATAATGCTATTCTTTGGCTTGCCTGAAACACTTCCAGTTTAGGATCTTCTTTCCCAAGATGTGCAATGACAGACTGAACCAGCATTTTGCTGTATTTTGCTTTTGTGGGAGCAGTGATGACAAATCCAGATGTGGAAAGTGGCTCATGCTATTTACTGGAAAAAATGCCTGTTCTTCACTGTCAAGTCACACTAATGTGACCCCTTGACAAAAGCTTGAAGAAACACCTTTTGCAGCATGGATCACTGTGAGACGTGTAGGAAGAGATTCAATGAGTTTCTGGAAGGTACCGATAGGTATGTGCAGCCATGCCAATTCCAGTGACAGTGGCTAGCTGCACTAGGTGCATGTAGCTCAATTGAGGTGGTCCCACAGAGTCTTGATTGGGTTTAAATGAGGTGTTTGGTGGGTAGGGGAGTATGTTAAACTCATTTTGGCACTCTTCAAACCATGGATGTATGCTGTGAGCCATTTGACACATTGCACTGGCCTGCTGGTAGATGTCATCATGCCAACGAAAAACAGACTGCCCATAGGGGTGGATCTGGACTCCAAGGATAGATGCATACTTGGGTTGATGAATTGTGCCCTCCAGAATGACAAGATCACCCAGGGAATGCCACAAACATGTTCCTCAGACCATAATACTCCCTCCTCTGGGTTGTATTGTTCCAACAATTGTTGCAGGGTGTTTTCTTACAGACATTTCATCCTGTACATGCCAATAACTATCTGTCCAATGGAGCATAAAATGTCATTCATCTGGAAAGACCACCTGTCATCACTCAGTGGACAGAAAGGCCACCTGTCACCACTCAGTGGACATCCAGTTGCAGTATTGGCATGCAAATTCCAACCTTCATTGCCAATGAACAGCAGTCAGCATGGATGCATGAACCATGCACTATTGCAGAGGTCCACAGCATTCACTGTATGCTCATTGAGAAGACACTCTTAGTAGCCCCTTGGCTCATTTGGGAGGTCAGTTTCTCAATAGTTGCACATCTGTTCACCTGTATACATCTCCCCATCCGTCATTCACCCCTGCCATCTATGATCTGTGGTTGCCTTTTTGCCAGTTTTGAATAGTGCCATTTTACCATACACAATATACTTTAAACCTAGTGGCAAGTGAACAGTTTGCATACTTAGCCATTTCAGATGTTTCCATCCTTGACCCGAAAGCCAGAGTTCACGCCTTTTCGGACATAAGATAAATCACTCTATTTCCACATTATGACAACAACCACACTGTTTTTCCTGTCCCCCAACACAATTTATGTACCCTGCATTGCTAGTCTTGCCACCTGTCATCTGTGAGTGGTTACTGCACATTGATGTTGAACATAGGCTGTGGTCACATTAACAGTACTGGACCATGTATGTTGCTGAACTGTAATGCTGGAGGGCAAGCCAAATATTTTTCCAGAAGTAAAGGTATTTTGCTTTTCTCAGGATACTTTTCAGGGTGACTCTTGAAAAGGTTTGCAGTCATCCATGCCTTTTTCAGTACTTATAATTTATCAGAGCCATTTGTGTTTGCGATAACAAAAATACCATCACTCTTTGCTTGCCTCTCTTTCCTCCAAAGCAGAGGTCACCCATAAATGCCAATGTTTTGTCTGATAACAAGTTAGAAAGAACATCCCATTTCTGTGTTGTAAATCTATTTTAGATGGTATTTTGCAGTTAAAGTGAGAAGAGCATGCTCTCTCCAACATTCTACTGTGACATTACCCATGCTGTTAGCCTCCCCACAAACTCTGTGGCCAGTAAAGCCACATCTTACACTGAAGTGATTTAACCATCCAGAAGCAGGATGAAAGTTTCCAACATTTAACTTTTTTGTGAATTCTAAAGCATTTGCTTTCAATATTGGGCCCAGAAATATTGAAATAAGCTGCTGTAGGCATTTTGTCAAGTCTGCAAACTTTCAGCCCTGATATGCTCGCATTCGTCACCACTTGGCCCCACGTTTTAAGCACAAAATCTTATCTGCATTTCTTTGGCAATGTGGTAGTTAAGGCAGACTATGGGATTTTGAGACACTTAGCAATGCCCACTTTACATTCACTAGGACTTCTTTGCACTTCTTCAATTATGTTTATTTTATCCTGAATCGAATGACATTTTTGTTTTTTGTTTTGTAATGCACTCATCATTTTCACATACGCAAAAATTGGAAACTACACTAAAAAATTAAATGAACTCAACCCTTACAAAATCATTCATTGTTTCACTCAATGTACTCTGCACCTGCTCACACTACCATCAAATGCAACTACACACAACAGCTATGTAGTGCCATTATTTGATGGCTGGGTGCATTTCTCCTCCTTATCTCTGAAACCAACTCCCACCAGGTCATGAACAACAGTGCCACCATGTTTACTGTAGCTACAGCCCACAATAATTACTGCAAGTTGGCATACAGACAGCAAACCAACAACCTCTGGCAACACCATGTACTAAACATTAAAATGACTTCTTGGTCTTTATAATGTATAAGTGTGACAAAAATGACTGGGTGGGGGGAAGTAAAAATAATAGTGTAAAAATGCAAAAACATATTTATAGAGGATGTGAAAGAAGGGTAACTTCACATGAAAAACTGAAAGTGCGCAACATACAATAAAGAAGTGCAAAAAAAGGTAGAGGTGACAAACAAATGTGGTTACATTGTATTTTACAATGTGCAACAAAATTAAAGGATCATTTTTTTGAGCCCTATAATTGCTTCCCATTGAGACTCATAAGTTTGAAATTTGGCTCAAAAGACCTGAAATCTTCCTCTATAATGGAGCAAAAGCATTGTTCTCACACCCTTGGACTCAGGGATGTTTCAAACAGGAGGGTGTTGATACATGCGGAAAAAAGGTGGTGTTGATTCCCACACATCTCACAGTTGGAAAAGACAGTTTGCAGTGCTATGAACAACAGGGCGATGAGCAGCAAGATGATGTTATTGACAATTTTTGACAATGCTGCATCCCGTAGGCATTTTGCTTCTACTCTAAGGACATCTTGGGGCTGCAACACCAGTGAATGTGATCTTGACCGCTTTGGAGTGTAATGCGACTGCAAGTTTTGCTCCTGTATACAGGGTGCAAACTTACTATATTTCATCATGACTTTTCACACTCTGTGATGCACACAATTTTAACTCAACATTTCTACTCGAAAGCAATAAATTTCATTCACTTTTAGTTCACAGTTCGCTTCCTGCTTCTCTTCCTGGTGCATCTGATTTCAAATTGCATCCTCTATCCTTAACAATGATTTTTCAATGAAGTACTTCACGTGCAAAATTCACTATGTGCATTGCCTATGCTATCTGTAGTGTTTGTTTTTTAGCAGGACTTTTCCCACACACAGGTAGCCACGTGCAAACCTCTCATGCAGTACCAAATCTCCCTACAAATTTCTCAGTTCAGCAGTGATTCTGTAAAAACTGACATAGGTGACATACAGTATACTAGTCAAACCTTTCCACCAGACTGTGCTAGTTAAGACGACACTTTCATGGATTATCTTAGTGAACCAGAATGTAGCGTTCCCTTGTACCTGTTACCTGTGAAATTCTTATAGATGTTATCTTTCAAAGCAGCTCCTGTAGTGCACTGGATTCTTCAGAAAATGTAAGAAGGCAATCTATAATTTTAGTTGGTGTTGCGAGTAACTAACTTATATGAAATAATTCCTTGGATGCCATTCCAATCCATTTCTTTGCAAATCCTGTAAAATAACAACTGTTCAATGTTATGAAATGATTCCCCTCAAAAAATTAATAAAACCCGAGAGCATAGTAAAGCCAACTATAACATAAGAAGCCTCCCCCATGAACCATGGACCTTGCTGTTGGTGGGGAGGCTTGCGTGCCTCAGTGATACAGATGGCCGTACCATAGGTGCTACCACAGCGGAGGGGTATCTGTTGAGAGGCCAGACAAACGTGTGGTTCCTGAAGAGGGGCAGCAGCCTTTTCAGTAGTTCCAGGGGCAACAGTCTGCATGATTGACTGATCTGGCCTTGTAAAACTAACCAAAACGGACTTGCTGTGCTGGTACTGCAATCAGCTGAAAGCAAGGGGAAACTACAGCCATAATTTTTCCTGAGGGCTTGCAGCTTTACTGTATGGTTAAATGGTGATGGCGTCCTCATGGGTAAAATATTCTGGAGATAAAATAGCCCCCATTTGGACCTCTGGGCAGGGACTACTCAGGAGGATGTTATCAGGAGAAAGAAAACTGGCGTTCTACGGATCGGAGCGTGGAATGTCAGATCCCTTAATCGGGCAGGTAGGTTAGAAAATTTAAAAAGGGGAATCGATAGGTTAAAGTTAGATATAGTGGGAATTAGTGAAAATTGGTGGCAGGATGAACAAGACTTCTGGTCAGGTGAATACAGGGTTATAAATACAAAATCAAATAGGAGTAATGCAGGAGTAGGTTTAATAATGAATAAAGAAATAGGAGTGTGGGTAAGCTACTACAAACAGAATAGTGAACGCATAATTGTGGCCATGATAGACACGAAGCCCACCTCTACTACAGTAGTACAAGTTTATATGCCAACCAGCTTTGCAGATGATGAAGAAATTGATGAAATGTATGATGAGATAAAAGAAATTATTCATATAGTGAAGAGAGATGAAAATTTTAATAGTCATGGGTGACTGGAATTCAAGAGTAGGAAAAAGGAGGGAAGGAAACATAGTAGGTGAATATGGATTGGGGGTAAGAAATGATAGTGGAAGCCACCTGGTACAGTTTTGCACAGAGCATAAATTAATCATAGCTAACACTTGGTTCAAGAATCATGAAAGAAGGTTGTATACATGGAAGAACCCTGGAATACTAAAAGGTATCAGATAGATTATATAATGGTAAGACAGACATTTAGGAACCAGGTTTTAAATTGTAAGATATTTCCAGGGGCAGATGTGGGCTCTGACCACAATCTATTGCTTATGAACTGTAGATTAAAACTGAATAAACTGCAAAAAGGTGGGAATTTAAGGAGATGGGACCTTGATAAACTGACTAAACCAGAGGTTGTAGAGAGTTTCTGGGAGAGCATAAAAAAACAATTGACAGGAATCGGGGAACGAAATACAGTAGAGGAAGAATGGGTAACTCTGAGGAATGAAGTAGTGAAGGCAGCAGACGATCAAGTAGATAAGAAGACAAGGGCTAGTAGAAATCCTTGGGTAGCAGAAGAAATATTGAATTTAATTGATGAAAGGAGAAAATATAAAAATGCCATAAATGAAGCAGGCAAAAGGAATACAAATGTCTCAAAAATGAGATCGACAGGAAGTGCAAAACTGCTAAGCAGGGATGGCTAGAGAACAAATGTAAGGATGTAGAGACTTATCTCACTAGGGGTAAAATAGACACTGCCTACAGGAAAATTACAGAGACCTTAAGAGAAAATAGAACCACTTGTATGAATATCAAGAGCTCAGATGGAAACCCAGTTCTAAGCAAAGAAGGGAAAGCAGAAAGGTGGAAGGAGTATATAGAGGTCTATACAAGGGCGATGTACTTGAGGACAATATTATGGAAATGGAAGAGGATGTATATGAAGATGAAATGGAAGATACGATACTGCGTGAAGAGTTTGACAGAGCACTGAAAGACCTGAGTCGAAACAAGGTCCCCGGAGTAGACAACATTCCATTGGAGCTACTGACGGCCTTGGGAGAGCCAGTCATGACAAAACTCTACCATCTGGTGGGCAAGATGTATGAGACAGGCAAAATACCCTCAGACTTCAAGAAGAATATAATAATTCGAATGTCAAAGAAAGCAGGTGTTGATAGATGTGAAAATTACCGAACTATCAGTTTAATAAGTCACAGCTGCAAAATACTAATGCGAATTCTTTACAGATGAATGGAAAAACTGGTAGAAGCTGACCCCGGGGAAGATCAGTTTGGATTCCATAGAAATGTTGGAACACGTGAGGCAATACTCACCTTACGCCTTATCGTAGAAGAAAGATTAAGGAAAGGCAAACCTTCGTTTCTAGCATTTGCAGACTTAGAGAAAGCTTTCTCTTTCAAATTCTAAAGGTGGCAGGGGTAAAATACAGGGAGCGAAAGGCTATTTACAATTTGTACAGAAACCAGATGGCAGTTATAAGAGTCGAGGGACATGAAAGGGAAGCAGTGGTTGGGAAGGGAGTAAGACAGGGTTGTAGCCTCTCCCCGATGTTATTCAATCTGTATATTGAGCAAGGAGTAAAGGAAACAAAAGAAAAATTCGGAGTGGGTATTAAAATCCTTGGAGAAGAAATGAAAACTTTTGAGGTTTGCCAATGACATTGTAATTCTGTCAGAGACAGCAAAGGACATGGAAGAGCAGTTGAACATAATGGAGAGTGTCTTGAGAGGAGGATATAAGATGAACATCAACAAAAGCAAAACAAGGATAATGGAATGTAGTAGAATTAAATCAGGTGATTCTGAGGGAATTAGATTAGGAAATCAGACATTTAAAGTAGTAAATGAGTTTTGCAATTTGGGGAGCAAAAAACTGATGATGGTCGAAGTAGAGAGGATATAAAATGTAGACTGGATATGGAAAGTAAAGCGTTTCTGAAGAAGAGAAATTTGTTAACATCGAGTATAGATTTAACTGTCAGGTAGTCTTTTTCTGAAAGTATTTGTATGGAGTGTGCCATGTATGGAAGTGAAACATGGACGATAAATAGTTTGGACAAGAAGAGAATAGAAGCTTTTGAAATGTGGTGCTACAGAATAATGCTGAAGACTAGATGGGTAGATCACGTGACCAATGAGGAGGTATTGAATAGAATTGGGGAGAAGAGAAGTTTGTGGCACAACTTGACAAGAAGAAGGGACTGGTTGGTAGGGCATGTTCTGAGGCATCAAGGAATCACAAATTTAGCGTTGGATGGCAGTGTGGAGGGTAAAAATCGTAGAGGGAGACCAAAAGATGAATACACTAAGCAGATTCAGAAGGATGTAGCTTGCAGTAAGTACTGGGAGATGATGAAGCTTGCACAGGATAGAGTAGCATGGAAAGCTGCATCAAACCAGTCTCAGGACTGAAGACCACAACAGCAACAACAGCAACAGCAACAGCAACAGCAACAACAACAACAACAACAACAACATAAGAAGAGGTTCAGTGTACACCTCATCACTCTCTGTCACCTTTGAACAAGCTCCGAGTACAACTTGTCACCAACTGACATCATTGGTGGGCAGCCAGAATCTCTTGCTTACATTGTAAAACTATGTAGCCCTTTGTACATCTTTCGTAAGTTAACAATATTCATGTTTACTGAATCTACTGCCTTACTGCACAGTGTTGATACTGTAATGAACCTTTGATTACCCACGGGCTTCTCCTAGCACCATTTATGCCAACAAAGGACTTTAATCATTAATATTTAATAAAGTAAAGTCAGTGTTTCTCCCTAAAACACTAGTGGTTCCCCTACATATTTGCTGCTGAGTAAGTTATTTTCCCGAGGCTTGTGCTCCTCTTCCACCATGTGTCATATGGCCTGGTCACTACCTCTGCTCCTGTGGCAACTGGTTTCCTACTTGTTGCAGTCTTGTTATGCAGCACTTGTTAATGCAATGAACTGACTTCTTCTGTATGCTGAGTTCCAGCAACCATAAAATTTTGGAAAATAAATACCTTTCAAAACAGATAATACCAACTGCTTAATGTAACGAATTGGCTTCTGTTTATCTGCCGAGTTCCTGTAAATGTAAAATTTTGAAAAATAAATACTCTTCAGAACAGAGGAAACCTCACAAGTCACTTGCCAGTTATCTGGTATATTTTTTGTTTTCCAGATTCCTTCAAAGATTAGTTACTCTTGATACACACAAAGTTTTGCATCACTCTCGTTCCCAGAACTCCTGAAGATAGATGTTGACTGTGTATATTTTAATCACAGACCCAGTCCCTTTGACTGTTCGGAGATGTCACCAAAAACCACCCCAACATGTAAACAACCATTCATGAGCAGCACCTACTAGACGGACGGGGTCCGACAGCCGATCAGTTCCAGTCATTCCGCCAGAAAGGAGGTACAGGGGTCATGTTGTCTGTAGTTCAACCATGCCTAGATGGTAAATACTGCACTTCTAGAGTGTCTGCATTGTTACTTTATGCTAGCAAGGGCTCTCAACAAAGGAAATGTGCAGGCATCTCGGAGTGAACCAAAGCAATGTTGTTCGGACATGGAGGAGATACAGAGACAGGAACTGCCAATGACATACCTCGCTCAGGCTGCTCAAGGGCTACTACTGCAGTGGATGTTTAAAAACCACAATAATTTTAACAGGAAAGAAGAAGGCTTGAAGTTAGATAAGATATGGTGATCGACTTTGTACCAAAGATGTGAAAGCCTACACACTATGGTCAATAAATTTGTTCATGGATGTTAACGTTGAATTCAAACTTATCTAAACTACTCAAAATTCAGTAATTTTTAAGAATGGAATGTAAACACTAGATTTAATACGCTACAGAAAGCATTGGTATTACCAACTGCAATAAGGTTAACTCTGATTTAAATGGTGAGGAATATGGAAATTTTAATAACCATGATGCACAAGATAGGAACGTTTTTATAGAAACTATTGATATCAGTAGTACCACTTTTACTAACATTTTTCTGCACAATTAAGAACAAGGAAACCATTTGAGAGGTTATGATCGTCATATATTCTGTTATAAATATTGATACATGAGATGCTAATATTTCCATTTGTAATGCATTTTGATGTTATAGTGCACTCAGCAATAAGTACATCTACATCTATCTACATCTACATCCATACTCCGCAAGCCACCTGACAGTGTGTGGCGGAGGGTACCCTGAGTATCTCTATCGGTTCTCCCTTCTGTTCCAGTCTCGTATTGTGCGTGGAAAGAAGGATTGTCGGTATGCTTCTGTGTGGCCTCTAATCTCTCTGATTTTATCCTCATGGTCTCTTCGCGAGATATACGTAGGAGGGAGCAATATACTGCTTGACTCTTCGGTGAAGGTATGTTCTCGAAACTTTAACAAAAGCCCGTACCGAGCTACTGAGCATCTCTCCTGCAGAGTCTTCCACTGGAGTTTATCTATCATCTCCGTAATGCTTTTGCGATTACTAAATGATCCTGTAACGAAGCGCGCTGCTCTCCGTTGGATCTTCTCTGTCTTTTCTATTAACCCTATCTGGTATGGATCCCACACTGCTGAGCAGTATTCAAGCAGTGGGCGAACAAGCGTACTGTAACCTACTTCCTTTGTTTTTGGATTGCATTTCCTTAGGATTCTTCCAATGAATCTCAGTCTGGCATCTGCTTTACCGACGATCAACTTGATATGATCATTCCATTTTAAATCACTCCTAATGCATACTCCCAGATAATTTATGGAATTAACTGCTTCTAGTTGCTGACCAACTACACTCCTGGAAATTGAAATAAGAACACCGTGAATTCATTGTCCCAGGAAGGGGAAACTTTATTGACACATTCCTGGGGTCAGACACATCACATGATCACACGGACAGAACCACAGGCACATAGACACAGGCAACAGAGCATGCACAATGTCGGCACTAGTACAGTGTATATCCACCTTTCGCAGCAATGCAGGCTGCTATTCTTCCATGGAGACGATCGTAGAGATTCTGGATGTAGTCCTGTGGAACGGCTTGCCATGCCATTTCCACCTGGTGCCTCAGTTGGACCAGCGTTCGTGCTGGACGTGCAGACCGCGTGAGACGACGCTTCATCCAGTCCCAAACATGCTCAATGGGGGACAGATCCGGAGATCTTGCTGGCCAGGGTAGTTGACTTACACCTTCTAGAGCATGTTGGGTGGCACGGGATACATGCGGACGTGCATTGTCCTGTTCCCTTGCCGGTCTATGAATGGTAGAACGATGGGTTCGATGACGGTTTGGATGTACCGTGCACTATTCAGTGTCCCCTCGACGATCACCAGAGGTGTACGGCCAGTGTAGGAGATCGCTCCCACACCATGATGCCGAGTGTTGGCCCTGTGTGCCTCGGTCGTATGCAGTCCTGATTGTGGCGCTCACCTGCACGGCGCCAAACACGCATACGACCATCATTGGCACCAAGGCGGAAGCGACTCTCATCGCTGAAGACGACACGTCTCCATTCGTCCCTCCATTCATGCCTGTCGCGACACCACTGGAGGCGGGCTGCACGATGTTGTGGCGTGAGCGGAAGACGGCCTAATGGTGTGCGGGACCGTAGCCCAGCTTCATGGAGACGGTTGCGAATGGTCCTCACCGATACCCCAGGAGCAACAGTGTCCCTAATTTGCTGGGAAGTGGCGGTGTGGTCCCCTACCGCACTGCGTAGGATCCTACAGTCTTGGCGTGCATCCGTGCGTCCCTGCGGTCCGGTCCCAGGTCGACGGGCACGTGCACCTTCCGCCGACCACTGGCGACAACATCTATGTACTGTGGAGACCTCACGCCCCACTGGTTGAGCAATTCGGCGGTACGTCCACCCGGCCTCCCGCATGCCCACTATACGCCCTCGCTCAAAGTCCGCGGCATGCTACCAGTGTTCAAGACTGTGATGGAGCTCCGTATACCATGGCAAACTGGCTGACACTGACGGCGGCGGTGCACAAATGCTGCGCAGCCAACGGCCAACACCGCGGTTCCTGGTATGTCCGCTGTGCCGTGCGTGTGATCATTGCTTGCACAGCCCTCTCGCAGTGTCCGGAGCAAGTATGGTGGGTCTGACACACCGGTGTCAATGTGTTCTTTTTTCCATTTCCAGGAGTGTATTTTGTAGCTAAATGATAAGGAATCTATCTTTCTATGTATTCGCAGCACATTACACTTGTCTACATTGAGATTGAATTGCCATTCCCTGCACCATGCGTCAATTCGCTGCAGATCTTCCTGCATTTCAGTACAATTTTCCATCGTTACAACCTCTCGATACACCACAGCATCATCTGCAAAAAGCCTCAGTGAACGTCCGATGTCATCCACCAGGTCATTTATGTATATTGTTAATAGCAACGGTCCTATGACACTCCCCTGCGGCACACCTGAAATCACTCTTACTTCGGAAGAGTCCATTGAGAATGACATGCTGCGTTCTGTTATCTAGGAACTCCTCAATCCAATCACACAATTGGTCTGATAGTCCGTATGCTCTTACTTTGTTCATTAAACGACTGTGGGGAATTCTGTCAAAACTTTAATTTATAAGTGTAGTAGGGAATCAGTATAACAATCTTAATTGTTCATGAGAAATTAATAATTTCAGACTTTCGAAAAAATTACAGGTATATACTTCCACATAATTATTAAGAAATAACAATACATCTTGAGAAGTTACATAGTACAAATTAATTTTTAATGTTATTGTAGTTTAGTGATAATAATTTAACCATTTTAGCATTGTTAGCAAAGAACTAAGAGATATTATGCTTCCACGGTCAGATTATTTTCAGTTATAAAAATAATTAACAGAATTACTGCTGCCTTTACATTCTACAGGAAATATTGAAATACTATTTTGAGTAGTTTACATTTTTGACTTGTTAAGAAAATGTAAACTATGGCAACTCTTCATGCTTCTGGAGCATATATATTCAATCACTTGAATACATTTAGGATGTGATTTATTGCAAATTGTAGTTGTATTCTCTTGTCAGCAATGGAAATTAATATTGTCTTGTGAGCTATATTATCTGCTTTTTTATAATGTACCTCCTGCCTTGAAGACTAATATCGTTTTCATGTGCAGCCTTCTATCAAATTTTCATTAATTAGGAACAAATTTTCTTTAATGGGTATCAGATGGACTGGTAGTAGATAATAATACAACTTGTAATCTATTTTATAATTTATGATTACGGTTCAGTAACTAAAAGGTATTTTGTTCTACAAAGAAAGTTTTTCTAAATAAATAAGATTAAGTTTTATGCATTCTTCTGACAACAAGGAAAACAGTAAAACTGCTCAAGTATAGAAATATATATGCAAACAAAATATAGAAGCATAGAAAACACCCCTAAAGAATTGAAGCCATAAGTACACTAACAATAACAATTTTAGGCACTCTTATTAATGTTATTACATTATATTTTGCAGTTATATATTGAGTAGTAAATCTTGATGCTTTCAAATTTACTTTCAGCAATTTCAAATATAGTTAAATCATGTATTGATAAATAAGAAGTTACACAAGCTAATGCGAATGAGATATTGAATATTCTACACTATGGTTGATATTTTTTTAAATCAACTACAACTTTGAAACATAATACCTAAAGATATTAATATAGAAAGAAAACTAATTCACATGAAATAATTTGGTTAACAGAACACAAAGATATAGATAACACTTACGGTGAATCTGATGTGTCTAGCAGTCAATGCAGTTCAAGTGTAAAGGGTAACAGAATGTGAGAATATATACACACAAAGTCACATTGAAATACAGCAGGGAACAATTGGTTAATTATTTATGGAAGTCTTACAGTTACAAACAAGAAAACAATAATGATGAAATCTTCTTGGGTGATCAGCTGAGTCAAAGTGTTGTTCTGCACCAACGTTTTAACAAGTTTCCTACTTGTCATTTTTACCCTAAGATGACAGGCACGAAACTTGTTGAAACATTGGCTCAGAATGATGCATTGACTCAGCTGAAATCCAAAAAGACTTAATCATCAAGATTTGCCAAGAAAGTCTAAATTTGCATAAGGGAAACAATAACTACACAAAATGAGATTAAGTTGTTCCTTGCCAGTGAACAGCATAGCATTAACAGGATGTGATTAACATCTACCATGTTTACATTATTTAGCCTCTTCCAGTTTTGAATACTGCATAAAAATTTACATTCTAAGAGTGGAAAAAATTTTTTCCTAAGTAAATAAATACAGTTAATATATGGACATTTAAATAAATTATAATTCACCAATACAATCTCAAGATATGATCAACACAAATAAATACTAAATTCAGCATAGTGATCTATCAAAACAGTGTAAATATTTCATCGAAATTATGTTAAAATATTTCATCTGTATGCACTTTTTGTACTTACTGTGCTCAACATAGTTCAGTGTTTGGATGTTGAATAAATATAATCATTAAGCTCCTCATCATACAAAGTTGTATCTATTGCAGCTGTGCAAGTAGCCACTGTCTGAAGAGGTTCAGAAAGAGTTTATTCTAAATTTTCTTGGACTGGAAGAATTTTCTTTCTTTCTGCTCAAGAGTTATTAGTTGATGGGAGACTCCACCCACAGCTCATGCTGATGCTGGAGAAGCATAGTTCTCAAGATTAACAGTTGCTGGTCATTGGATGCCTAGCAAATGTCAGTGCAGCCCTCAATCAGTGGGCATGTGGGTGTATACTTACATGAAACCATGGCAAATGGAAGCAAAATGTCAAGCTCAGTCCCTGCCACCATCTCTGAAACTAGCAATATGCCTTCTCCCGCACTCTCCCTTCCTGCAACATATTTCCATCATCAGGGCCCTTTCAGACTATTGGCATCTTCCCCACGTGTGCCCTCCATATTCCTAATCAAGAAATTTACCAGGCCATTTATCTAACAGACTTCCTTGGACTTCTTAAACATTATCCTCACTTGATTTCCCCAGCTGGTAGGGCATATTAGAAGGCAGTGTCAGTGTCAGTTGTGGTGTTACTCATGTGGGAAAGTGGGTCACCGGGCAGTGAACTGCAAGAGTAAAAGTAGGGTGGAATCTTAATGACAGCAGCCATTAAACAAGAACAGGACTGCTTCAACTGTCAGAGAGCGGTCCCAGTGAAATTAGGTAATGTGCTTGTAGGTGCACAGACAGAATGCTGCTTATTAGGAAGGGAACAGAGGTTTCTGGTTGACACGGGGGCACACATGTCTGTTATTAGTGTAGACCTGGTTAGCAGGAGAAGGCTTGAGCCACCACGTTATAGGTTACATGGGGTGGGGGATAATAAAGTGGTGTCATTGGGTATGACTGTACTTCAATTTGTGATTACAGGAACTATGTTCAGTGAGCAGGTGGAGATGTTACCATGTGTGGGTGAGGGGTATTCAGTGATTCTCAGACTGGACTTCCTTGACAAACATTGTGCAAAGATAGATGTTTGGCAACAAACAGTGGAACTCAGTGGAACAATGTTTTGCATGGGGGAAATAGTTGCAAATGGATGAATGTCGCAAGGCACACTTAACATGAAGGTGAAACGAGCTAAACTGCGAACAGATTCATTAAAGGTTGATCAGCAGGATAACATACCGGCAGGTACAGGAAAGGTAGTCTGGGTTTCGATAAATACAGACTTACCAAAGGAGATATTGTACATGGTGGAGCCACTCTCGAGTAATGAGGAGTTGGATAATGCACACTGTTTTATTGGAAGGAGTTTAGCTCATGTAAGGTATGTGGAAGGAGATTATAGGGTTCCTGTAAGTATAGATAACTTTGGCAGACTAGGTTTTAGCTTGTTGAAAGTGTTGTTTTTGGCCATATTGGGGTTTTTTGATGAAGATGACCTTGATAAGGAGGATTTAGAGGTGAGCCATAAACAAAACGCCAATGCAACACAATTGAGGGGAAAATTACAGCATTTGCAGGGAAATGACAGGGTCGCGTTGGAGAAGTTGTTATTGACATTTAACAACTTAATTGGAACGGAGGGTAGGTTACCAGCAACATAAATTACAAAGCATCACATACCAATGGAGGGTAATACACCAGTGTTTAGTAAACCATATAGGATAGCACATTATATGCAACTGCTATAAGAGGAATTTATAGAACAATTACTACAGGATCAAATCATAGAACATAGCGATAGTCCGTATTCAAGCAATGTAGTTCTCATATCTAAGAAGTCAGTGGATGACATAAGGAAATATAGGTTTTGTTGTGATTATAGATTTCTGAATGCTAAAACCATTTTGGATGCATATCTGATTCCGAATATCATGGACACATTGGATAATCTGGGACAATGGAAGTATTTTACAATGATGGATTTACGGAGTGGATACCACCAGTTGGAAGTAGCCCCAGAGGATAGGGCAAAGACAGCTTTTACTGTTCCTGGGGGACACTATCAGTATATACGTATGCCATTTGGGTTGAAGAATGCACCGGCAACTTTTCAGCGATTATTAGATGGGATTTTAAGGGGATTGAAACCAAAGACATGTATGGTTTACCTATAGGACATTATAGTATTTTGAAGGATATACCAGAACACGTATCACATTTAAGAGAAGTCTTTAGAAGATTGTGGTCAGCACGGTTGACATTAAGTTTAGGAAAATGTAATTTTGCACAGACGCAGGTCAAATATTTAGGTCATCTAATCAGTGAACAAGGGGTTCAAACCGATTCTCAGTTAACAGAGGCAGTTCAGAATTTTCGGACACCATGTGCAACGAAGCAGTTAGAATCGTATATTGGGTTATGTTGATATTATAAATTTGTAAAGGATTCTGCTAAAATATCCGAACCATTAACAGAGCTTTTAAAGAAAGGAGTTACGTTTCAATGGGAGGAGGAATGCCAGCAAGCTTTCAATGAATTAAAAATGAGATTAGTTTCTGGTCCGGTGTTGGTATTTCTGAATTTTGAAGAAGACTTCATCTTATCAAGTGATGCTTCAAATGGTGCAGTAGGATGTGTTCTGGGGCAAATGGTAATGGGACAGGAGCATTTGGTGGCATATGCTTCCAGACAGTTAAATAGGGCAGAGCAGAATTATTCCACAACAGAAAAGGAGATGTTGGTTGTAATATATGGAGTAACGTGTTTTTGTTGTTACCTTTATGGTAGGAAGTTTAAGGTCACGACAGATCATGCGGCATTGAGATGGTTACTGGGACTCAAGGATCCTACTAGTTGGTTAACACGGTGGGCTCTAAAACTAAGTGAGTTTCACTTTGAAGTAATTCATAAGCCAGTAAAGAAACACAGGAATGCAGATGCATTAAGTCACAAGTTAGAACCATTAGAAGTAATGGGTAAGAGTAGTGGAATGGCAAAGGGCACAAGCAGAGGATGAGGAATGCCAGGGTGTTAGAACTCAACCACATTTCATTATAGAGGGAAATTTGTTGTGTAGAGTTACCCGGTGTGGACCACGGGTAGTGGTACCAAGGAGTTTGGGAGAGGAAGTCTTAAAGCAGGACCATGATCATGTGCTCTCAGGGCATGGGGGTCGTCGAGCAATGGGAAGACGAGTAGCAGAACGATTTTGGTGGCGCACTCAGAGACAGGATGTGGAACAAAACGTAGCAAATTGTGTACCATGTGCACAGGGAGCGGGTGTGATGCAAGCAAGAATTCCATTGCAGTGGTTACCAGAGGCTTCGAAACCTTTCAAGTTTATTGGGCTAGATGTCTGTGGGCCATATAACAAAACACCAACAGGTAATTGTTAAATTTTAACTACAATTGATCAATTTTCACAGATACCAGACCAACAGGCAATTATGGTCACACAAGCTTTAGTCAATAACTGGTTATTGAAGTTTGGGGTGCCTGATACCATAATTACGGATCAGGGAACAAACTTCATGTCTGTTTAATGAGACAGTTGTGTCAGTTATGGAGAGTTAAAAAATTATGAACCAGTCCACTCCATCCACAGGCGAATGGGAGAATGGAGTGAGTACATAAGACAATATCAAAAATGCTAAGTTATTATGTGAATGGAAACCATGATAACTGCAACATTTATCTTCCGTATGTGGTATTGAGTTATAACACAAATACATTCGGGGGGGGGGGGGGGGGATGCAATGTAACCATTTTAGATGGTCTGTGGAAGAAAGATGCCATCACCATTTGACATTCCGTATCCAAAATCAGGAGCTAATGGGGACGTAGTGAGGAAATTTGCACAGACAATACGGGAAGTCTGGAAGATGGTACAGAAGGCCAATATGAAAGTGTTGGAAAGTCAGGAAGAACAGAATAAGTGGTTGGGACCTTAACTACAGTACAGGGTAGGTCAATGGGTACTGATCACAAATCCATATACACCTAAGGGAAAGACGAAAAAATTCTTGATGAAGTACCACGGACCATACCAGGTTGTGGAGATGACTTCGCCTGTAAATGTTAAAGTGCAGATGCCAACAAAAACATCCATTATCCATGTAAGTAGAGCAAAGCCTTTTAAAGGAATGGTGGATGGATTACCTCAATTAGAAGAAAGTGACCCAATTGCAGAGGCTACACAAAGCACACAAAAGAAGGAGGTCGCAGCGAACGGACAACAGCAGACACATAACGTTCTGTATGCGTTACGGTCACAGAGGGAGTAAATTATTATATGTGTAATATTGTGTGGCATGCTTACATTTTGTGTCTTTGTATAAAGGGATAAATTGCGATTTCTTAAAATTTTTTTAGTGCGTCAGATAATAGTTGCGTGTTTCTTGTTTGTTGTTTTAGTTTTGTCATTGTATGTGGGAGACTATTTTTAGAGAATTCGATAGGAGCAGAGTGAACTATTGGGAATTTTTTAGGCTCTTATTCGATGTTGTTGTGGGAAAGGGTACTGGAGATATTAGCAATGCAGAATATGACATATTTTACCTCCATGTTAAATCCAGAGTTTTCGGAAACGTTGTATCTACCATGACTAATGTAGTACTGGAACATGTTTTAACGTTACAGCAGCATAGCACAGAATGATGACAGTGAGCATTCCAGCCACAGGGTGTGCCATTTTTCTATTTTTCTTGAGTGTAGCTTTGTGGAGAGTGTGGAAACATGCACCAGTAGAGGAGGTACCAACACATCAGTTGCCTACGGCATGGGTAACCTGTGCAAACAGTGTATAGGTGTAGAGTTAATGTTTTGATGTCCTCGTTAGTTTTAGTCTGTAGCATTTAAGTTTTGTGAGCAAGGTATGTTTACACAGCCACAGGCCACAGCTGTTATATTTCGATTCGGGACGAATCTTGTTGAAAGGAGGGAGGTGTGCTGTGCTAGTATTAGTCTTAGTCATAGAGAAGGGGAATTTTGTTAAAATTCAGTAAATTCGGAGTTGGGCGATGAAGTCTGGGGCCGCTGGCAGTGTGTGGTAACAGTTGGCCGCCAGTAGGCCAGGAAGAGTAAACATGATGCAGTAGTGTATTGTACGTATGATGTGTTTGGAATGGGGCAACAGTGAGGCAGGAAATTGTAGCATTGCTTGAAGTTATTGCGATGTATGAGGTGAGGCAGTAGGTCTGAGCCAGGAGGGCAATGTGTAAATGGCTGATGTATAGGAATTTATCCCTGCCATAGTTTCTGTCTCTCTCTGATACTACGTCAGAAGTGAGGGAAAAATCAGTATAAATAGACAGGCAATTTTAGCTAGAGACAAGTGTGTGCCGGGTCAGATGAGAGTCGTTTCAGACCTGTGCTGGTCTACGCTTATAGGGGAGAACAAATATTTAACACAGACATGAAATTACTATATCAAAAAAATAAATGATCGTGTGGCATTGATGGCTGGCAGGCCCCATCTTTGGAAGGTCAGCTGCCGAGTTGCAAAGTGTTATTTCAGATGATGCCACACTGGGTGACTTGTGTGTCAGTGATGATAAAATAATGGTGAGGACAACACTACACCCAGTCCATGAGTTGAAGAAAATTTCCAACCCAGCTGGGAATCGAGCCTGGGCCCACTGCATAGTAGGCAAACATGTTACCACTCATTAAACGGGTGGATGATAAACTGTTAAAACACTGTCTTTCAGAACCAGCTTTCAAATAAGCATGAACATAATTTGAACAGTATCATCATTTGGAAAGAACACAGTTCACAGACTTATCCTATTAACACAATGAGCATTGTTGAAGTTTGACATAGTCCACAATAATAATTATGCATTCAATGCCCAATTAATCATTTAAACAGTCAATAAATCACAAAAAAACTCCTGGACACACAATTTAGATAAAACAGAGTACATTTTGAGAATAGGTGCTTATACTAAATCACCTGTGGTACATTTCCCCGTGTTGGTAGACATAGATCTTTTAGGTTTCATAACCCTTACAGACTTCCAACACACATGTTTACAGTAATTAAACTCAAAGTTAGCTGTTGTTTGCTAGATTTTCACAAATTACAAGTAAAGGTTTACATTTTTGAGTAGCTGACTGGTAGATGGAAATTAAATTTTAACAAAGACTTTCAGATACAGCAATAATTTCTGTTGAATTATGCTAGTTAGTTTGCCAAAATATGAGATTTTATGCTTTAGCTAAGGATGTTAATTACTCCAGAATTAAATGAGTGCAAATGTTGCTAACATACTTCATTACTGCTTGTAGGAATTGTTTTTTCATCTACTTTATCAAGAAATTAGTAAATGGGTATATGTTTACATGTGAACAATGATAATGAAACTTGAACTTACTGATGATTTGTAATTAACACACTTCATTGGCAAACTAGCTAGCTCATTAACTCATGTTAATGAGAGTGATGTAATAAATAAAATTAAGTTAGATAAGCCCTAGGTAAATATTTGAGGTTTTTAGATATTGTGCACTTACTGTATCAATGACAGTATTTAAGATATCACATAATTAAGAAAAAAATAATAATATGATGTGGGAAAAGGGTGGGAGGTTGGAGAAAAACGTAATAGCTGGAAATGATGCACCTGCTTTGTTATATCACCCACACATTGATTTATATAGAAAGATACTGCCAAATAGCTGACTATATAATCTAATTCCTAGACAATTAGCTACAAATTAAAAAAAAGAGTCACATATTCATATTCAAAGTTGTTTTGGTTAGCGAAACTGGCATAAATCTGCAATAAATGGGTACAAAAACTATTCAAAACACATTTAAATAAAAAATCATACACTACTTATCTCAGTTTCAAATATCTGTCCCTGAAAGTCAGAAATTGCATAGCATAAGAAAACAAATTAGAAAGACTACATATACTTTAGTGTTCACAGAAGGAAGGCATTTCCCATCTTCCAGTCACTCTGCTAGTTGTTGGAGGTGGTTATCCTATGTTATTTTAAATGGAAAGCAAAACAAGACTTCCTACTTTAGTATGGAGATAATTACCATAACTAAACCTATAAGAATATATATTAGGATGTTTTTCATGTTATTTTGTACTTTAACTCAAGTCACTATTTTGCATAACTGAAGTTAAGTTTTCAGTCAAGTTTTCAAAATGCTACTTAGTATTTCCCATAATTTCTATTTCATTAATGTCAAAATTGGACAGCAAACTCAAATGACAGTCTTTCTTTAAATTATTGTCACATAATTAGCAAAACCATATTCCTTTTACAGATCATCAGTTTTACTGCAAACACAAACAGTGCAATCTAGCAGCTAGAAAATTGGATATGCAGCAGAACATACTACATCAAGATAGTATTCTCTTATTCAGTTTTTCATGTCCAATGCATCGTTCATTACATGCAGAATAATTACGTTCTACTGAACTCATTAAGATGGTACATTACAGAAAAACCATATGCATCTGTAGACAGTTAACACATTATACTTATTTATATGGGATTTTAGGAGAAATTGAAGACACTGGGTGCAACTGACGGAATTGAAACACATTCAATGGTGACAAGTGAAAATTTGTGCTAGACCAGAACTCAAACCCAGATTTTCCACTTCATGTGAGTGGTCACCTTGGTGACATCAATCATCCAGACATGCTTTGCATCTGACCCAAATTCTCGGACAGACACATGCTAGTAGTATCCATTGTCCATTAACCCCTTTGCTTACAGATTTTGACCGAGTCCCACAATGTAACACCAATTAAGCTGAAACAGGCTTGCCATGTAAAATATTAAACATATTATTACCTTATTGCAGCTAGTTTATAATAAACATAAATGTGATTGTATTCAATCCTATTCATATACCCTGCAAAATGTAAGTGTTTATAAAAAAAATGTTTGGGAGTTACATGTGTGTGTGCTCTATAAAATGTCTTGTATACCAATGTAGGTGCACAGTCATCATCATGACCCAGTGGATGAAGCATCCTATCACAAGAGTCATTTAGTAACCAACTGGTCCTGCAATGATGATGCTGGAAACTGGAAGAAGAGGAACAGCTCATTACTTCCCAATGACATATGCGCTGTAATTATTGGACCTACTGACTGTGGGAATCTGGTCTTGTTCTAACACTGTATATTTTCAGAAACCCTGCCTCAGCCAAAACATCAGCTTGGATCCTCTTCCTGTCCTACACTGATGTATTTAATGACTAAACATAACATGGTGCTGAGGGAGTAATGTACCACATGTTCAGTGTCAGCAGTGGCATCCCACCACTTGGAAAAGTAAGGATCTTGAAGCAGTTGGCCTGGGATATTACTACTTTCAGACAGAACAATTTGAATTTAAACCATATTTACCGAGCTGATGTAGGAACTAACATGTCATTCAATGAATTCATTACCAGATGTAAGTATATTTTTAAGATTATTACAAACAATTGTATGTCCTAGGCATCTGCAACTATGGTAATACATCTTACAAAAAGAACATTGTTTACAGCTGTACAAAATTCTTGCTGCGCAGGATTAGCCAAGCGGTCTAAGGTGCTGCAGTCATGGACTGTGCAGCTGGTCCCGGCGGAGGTTCGAGTCCTCCCTCGGGCATGGGTGTTTGTGTTTGTCCTTAGGATAATTTAGGTTAAGTAACGTGTAAGCTTAGGGACTGATGACCTTAGCAGTTAAGTCCCATAAGATTTCACACACATTTGAACTTTATATATACAATTCCTTAACAAGACACGATCAGTTTCATGACCTATAGCCCATCCTCAGGTGTACATGTTACTTTTGTTCATTAAAGATATCAGCGTAGGGTGGGAGATGAACTCCAGCCATCCACTATAAAAATGGGATCAAACAGAGAATTCAACTCATCATATATGCTGGCCTTGTGCACAGTGACAATGCAATGTGGGTAATTGCCATTTTACCAGCAAAGCTTGGGTCCTCCTTCCACCCTATATTGATATCTTTAATGACTAAAAGTAACGTATACACCTAAGGGGGTGGCTATAGACCATAAATGTCCATTAATGTCCCATTAATTAGTTTTATACAGCTACAAGCAGTTTTATTTTTGCAAGATATTTCTAGTCATTAATAAAACAAGGTTATTGAATGAAGTCCAATATACATGAGACTTTGCTGAGATTCTGCATATAAGGCAGTGTACAGAAATGTAACTGTGAGTGTACATTGTAATCTATGAATAAATTTGCACATGTGCAATGTGCTTATTCTGATGGGATGAGCACAAGTCAAACATTTGTTTATCTGTCAACAGAAAAATAGAGACAATCAATGCAAGATTAATGGAATTGGACAGCAGTTTCAAGGCAGCAGCTGCAAGAGGTGAAACTCTCCAATGAATCCAATGAAGTGAGTAAAGAATCAACATAAGGTTAACATAATTGGATAGCAGTATCAAGGCAGCAGTTGCAAAAGTTGAATTATAGAAACTATCAACATGAAGCGTATGTTGAGGGAAAAAGTGAAGCACTTAATTAAAGTGTCAATGCACAGTTAATGGAATTGGATGGGTTTATCAATAGAATATGTATGAAAGATGAACTGCATGAATCCCTGATGAGAGGGACAAATGACATCTGAGACTGAAGAGTTAAAGAGGGTGACCAAACCATCATCACAGCTAGGCCCCCAGTATATATGATGGCTATGATCCCAAGTCAATTAAGTATATGACAGAATGTCAAAAAAATAGCAAGCCATAGAGGCGTGGGAAGCCATTTATCACAAATTGCAACTCTTAAAACTGGGATGTCTACAGTGTGAACAGTCTCTCTCTGAAACATTTAGACCTGTAACAGAAAGTATTAAACAGCTCTCACACATGGTGGTGGCAGATGGCGGTAGAAGAAGTCAAGAAGAAGAGGCTACAGAAGATGGGGGTTATACTATCACTGATTTTATCAACTGTCACAGTACTAGTGAATTAGACATGACAAAAGTGGTCAGCTGAGATCAACCATATATTCTGGAAAAGCTACATATATGCTTAAAGAAGGACAGAATACACATTAAAACAGGAAGTCTGAATGGACACCTGGATTAGTGGAGCAAATATTGCCAAAATCTTCAAATCACCTGAAGTATTTGCTAAGAGAGAAGAGATCATATGCTGAAATATTACATATGACTAATGTATGTAGGCAAGACAATGCTCCAAAAGAACAATTAAAAAGCACTAACTGTAGGACATACATTAACATTATTAGGCCAGTTTTAAGCAGTGAACATAAAGAAGGTCAAGGCATTGGCATTGGCATTGAGCATAATAAGCTGAACATGCTATCACTGAATTATGTATAGTAAGATGATCCTAACAAAATCATAGACCAGCTATGGCTATTGGCAGTGTCAGCCACCACAGGGAATACAGCTCAAACAAACAAAATATCATCATTTGTTTTGGAGCTTCTAGAGAGACACAGCATTGAATTATAAGAAAGGAGATGGTAGTCCCACTAGAAAAATTCTCCCATGCAGATGAGTCATCAAATGTGGTTTGGATGATTTATGGCAGACTGATGTCATGGATATAAGTGAATTTTCATGATAGTTTAAAGGGTTCAAATATATGTTAATGATTGTAGATGTGTATTACAAATTTGTCTGGGCCCTTCCTGTGAGGGCAAAGACTGGGAGGGATGTTACACAATGTGTTTGAACAGTTGATGCAGACTGGACAGAACTGGTGTTCTGACATCCTGCAAACTGACCAGGAAGGTGAATTTTACTATAAGTATTTCAAGTCAGTAATGGAGCAATACAGAATACACCACTACTCAACATTCTCCCACATGAAAGTGAATATTGTGGAATGTCTGAACAGGGCAAGTAAAATCCATATGTGGATGTAATTTAATCTTCATGGTTCATATGCATGGTTTGACACACACACACAAATTATTGGTGAGTATAATCAAACTGAACATTGTATGATTAAGAAGAGACCTATTGTTGTATGTGACTATGGACTCCTAAATACAGCATACAAGTATACTAAGATGGTGCATCCATACAAGCAGAAGTTCAATGTAGGTGACCTGGTGCTTATCTGAAAATATAAAACTGCATTTGAGAAGTGTTACCTCCATAACTGGTCAATGGAGATCTGTACAGTGTCCAAAGTACAGGAATGCTTTTATCTTAAAGGGCAGCTACAGTGAAGAAATCATAGAGTGTTTTTCCACAGAGGAATTACAGAAAAGTTCTGAACCAGATGTGTTTATTGGAGAGCATGTCATAAAGCATTGCGAGAACAGGGCTTTTGTGAAATGGCTTGGCTTTCTAGCATCACAAACCAGTAGGGTGAACATTTGTAATTATCTATATAACAAGTTGCATAAAACTCAGACAGTAAAACAGCATAGTGTGAGTGCTAGGAAACATCAGATATGGTGATATTCTCAATAAATTGTCAGCTAAACTTTATATTCCTGGATACAATTTCTGTGGGCCAGGAACAAAACTGAGAAAGAGATGCTGATATTCTCAATAAATTGCCAGCTAAACTTTATATTCCTGGATACAATTTCTGTGAGCCTGGAACAAAACTGAGAAAGCATCTTGTTCATGGTGATGAAGGAGTTTGAACTACTTGAGGTGTGCAAAGAGCATGATTTAGCAAATGCTCCAAATCAAGTTTTGGCAGAATGTAATGTTGCAGTTCGAATTTTAGTCATCAAAGCCAAGTATATACATTGAAGAAGGGACACAGGCATAGGATAGCATATTGCAACATTTGAAATTGATAAAGCAATGTGTGACAAACTTCAATTGGGTGCTGGAATAAATTCCAAACAGATTATTTAAATGGTTCATCATACACTAAAGAAGGAACCTACAGGGTGTTGAAAAATTGTTTCCTATCAGTGGTGGTAAAGGTGAGAAGTGTCTAGGAGATGAATAAGAAGAGGAAAATAGTGAGAAACTGTGTTGAAGTGCTTAGCATCATGCCAGCACCTAAGACTTCTGGTAGAATTATCCCGTTTCTAATTACAGCATTAAGGGGGTTATCAGCAGTTGGTTCATTGGCAGGAGGAGCTGTTGCCATGTTCTGAAGACTGAAGAATACATAAAATACTTAGGAGCAACTACAGAATCTAAAAGGCAGACCAAGATGATGGACATCATCACTTTTGATAAAGAATTGTGTTTAAAACCATGCTTCAATTTTTATTAGAAAAAAAGATCCTCTTACTATACTACCAGACAGACCACTTCCCAATATATCCCAATATTGAATTTGTTGTGTTTATGTGTAATACTTTGCCAAAGATGATTGCAAAAGTAAGGAATGTGGGATCATAAATTTAGACATCACAGAAGGATGTGGAACACATTGGATTTCTGTACTTTGACTCATTTTGAGATTTACACCTGCTGGAAGAATTGCACTACTGCTTCATCAATAGCCTTCTGTTCTACAAGTTTTGACACTACCAAGCATTCAGTGGTCATTTCTGTCTGACGTTTCTCCTTGGCCCTAGTGCATAAAAACAAGCAGGACATACATCACCAGATCAGCCGAGAGAGAGACATCATGTCATACACCCTGCCTTTCAAAGAGCTCTCATCTGTATGAAGTGAAAATTACTTCTCTGCAATAAATCTAAGCAAGGGTGAGTGGAATATTGCATTGATTGATCTGGAAACTTATAACAGCATTCCAAGCATCACTCAGGCAAACTATAAACTTCATCTAGGATTTGGCAAAGATGTGGAGATTTCACCCTGACTGGTATGGCATTGATGACCTGAATTCAATTAAGAATTTAACTTCTATTCCAAAAATAACATGCTTAAAAAACAGATATAAATGACAAAACACCCAATAGACTTTAACCAAGAAGGCTCAATAGGATCAGTACCCATTTTCCCGAGAGGTTGAATTTTGGCTAATAATACCAAGAAATGCAGTCTATCCTGTATATGTTCTACCTGTAGCACAATATTTGTCAAGTGTTACATCACAACAAATTCTACATCTACATCCATACTCCGCAAGCCACCTGACGGTGTGTGGCGGAGGGTACTTTGAGTACCTATACCGGTTCTCCCTTCTATTCCAGTCTCGTATTGTTTGTGGAAAGAAAGATTGTCTGTATGCCACTGTGTGGGCTCTAATCTCTCTTATGTTATCCTCATGGTCTCTTCGCAAGATATACGTAGGAGGGAGCAATATAATGCTCGACTCCTCGGTGAAGGTATGTTCTCGAAACTTCAACAAAAGCCCGTACCGAGCTACTGAGCATCTCTCCTGCAGAGTCTTCCACTGGAGATTATCTATCATCTCCATAACGCTTTCGCGATTACTAAATGATCCTGTAACGAAGCGCACTGCTCTCCGTTGGATCTTCTCTGTCTCTTCTATCAACCCTATCTGGTACGGATCCCACACTGCTGAGCAGTATTCAAGCAGTGGGCAAACAAGCATACTGTAACCTATTTCCTTTGTTTTTGGATTGCATTTCCTTAGGATTCTTCCAATGAATCTCAGTCTGGCATCTGCTTTACCGACAATCAACTTTATATGATCATTCCATTTTAAATCACTCCTAATGCGTACTCCCAGATAATTTATGGAATTAACTGCTTCCAGTAGCTGACCTGCTATTTTGTAGCTAAATAATAAGGGATCTATCTTTCTATGTATTCGCAGCACATTACACTTGTCTACATTGAGATTCAATTGCCATTCCCTGCACCATGTGTCAATTCGCTACAGATCCTCCTGCATTTCAGTACAATTTTCCATTGTTACAACCTCTCGATACACCACAGCATCATCTGCAAAAAGCCTCAGTGAACTTCATACATTGATGACCAATTAACAAATATTATCTACAGGTTCTTCCCTACAGTGTGATTGGGATGCCAGCTCATTGAGGTCCCCAGCAGTCCAGTGTATCTCCAAGTGACTGTTCAGAAATTACACCATCTCTAGCTGAACATTGTTGGTGAGGACAGCAATCTGTTTGATTTTTGGGGAGAGGTACATCTTCATTTGAAGTAAATGCAGCACTATGGGAATAAAGCATAAAACCAGCCCTCACACCTTTTAGTCCTCCACTCTGCAGCAGGACAAGGTGATAACATGTCAGAATTATAAGTTCCTCAATGTGATAGGATTGAAACTTTGCAATTATGTCACTCAAAATAATAACTCCATTTCAAAATGACAAAATAAATTACTCATCAATGATATACCTCCTACAAACATCTCCCTTTGGCAACATTCAATAATAATGATGGGATAATAATTCTGATTCAGCATAAAGATGATTTAACAATTCCAAGTAGCAGTTTCCTAAACTTGGAAGGTACATTTATGAAGACTGATGGAGGCAGTCCAGCAGAAACATTGTAACTTATGCATAATGCGTTCACCTTTCTGTTACAAGAAACACAATATGAACTTAATGGCATTGAAGTTGACCACACGAGAAACACTGAAACCACATCAACACTCAAAATTCATGTATCTGCATCAAATTTGGACTGAAAGTTCTACAAACCGTAAGAGGGTTCATTGACACATCAATAAGTAATCACTTTTGTATGTGCATTCCTCTCAAAATGCTTTGGGGTTCTTTGAAGATAATAATGAGTCTTTATGAATGTCAAGTGGCAACTGATTCTCATTTGAAGCAGTACAAATAATAATGCATTCACTCAAGACCCACAAGTAGAAGAAAACGAAATTGTTTTGGATGAAGTAGCGTGAAGCATACAGCATGTATCCATGTCCAATATGATCCTTCCAAACCTTTCACCTGTTCTACAGTCTGGAATTCAGTTGACATTAAGTTTATGTTCATGGAAAACCTGTGAGTATCCAGTTCTACCAATGATTTCAAGACATAGCTGATCAATTAAGACATCTGTTCACCTAGAATCACTTCAGTTCCTTGTTGTGGGCTGCAGACAGACAGGAGAGGTAATGTGGCTAAGGATTCTAGCAAATTCTAAAAACTGTAACTAAACCAATGCAAAAGCATTCCTGAATTCAGTATATTACCTACATAATAATATACAACTTGACTGGAACAATAACAATATTGATCTACTGTATGACATTTCACCCTTCATACTATGAGGGAATGAATCTGACTGTATGCACAGCCTACAGAAGTTTAAATAATTAGGTGCAGTTTTCACGATTGACTGCTCAAGGCAAAACGAAAGCATCAAGACAGGCCTCACAGATAACTGTATTCACTTTGAATTATCAGATAATTTTCAATCATCGTACACATTATTGTTGCATGACTGTGATATTAATTACTCATCTTCAACAGGAACTGTGCAGCAATTAGTATAAACATGGCAGTTCTGCTTCTCACCAGAGTCATTCCTTAATGGAAACTCAAAGTGTGAATATAGTCACTGTTTTTCAAGGCTCTGGTGGTGAATGTGAACAATTTGTGTTTGAAGAGGTTGCATTCCTTGCATTTAACAATACTGGACAGGTGTTGACAACATTCTCAACAACTATCACTTGGACAAACTATTTAGAACAGTACAGAGTGCCAAGAATTGACAGATTGCATTCTGGTTTACCCACAGTTAGCACAAAAAGCTGTGGGATGATGATGGGCTGCAGTAAAAATAAATGGTGACATCTCTCCAAATATATGATCATAACAACATTGTTTATGTCAAAGGCAATGAAAAGCTTTGTGGATTCATGACATTCTCAAAAGTGCATCAGTAAGGAACCTTAAAGATTATAATTGTCCATCTATTTGGAGACTCATGTAATAATATGATAGTGGGCATATAGCTAATTATAAAAGTGTGCTGCAGATAATGTACAAATACTTTCAAGTTAGATTATCAGTAAATCGTATTGGCTTTTTTTAAATTGTGTTTTCTTTTTTACTTAGTCACACCCTCCTTCTCCTCCTCCTCTTGCAAAGTTCAGATAAATATTAATTATATGCTGCCTGTGTAAGTCATTGAGTACTGGAGGTACAATTCTAGAAGCCTGCTCAACACATCTCTGGAAATATCACCCATCAACAGCCACCAGCATCCAAAGACCCACACATGCCTCTCTGTCCAAGGTAAGCAGCAAAGCATTTAATTTGTGAACTGAGGTACATATCCTTCTGGAAAATGTACATTCTTCACCATCACTGTGACTTCTACATCAAAACCCTTTTTTTATATATAGGTGCTTGTAAGTGCAGCACATCACAGCTAATGTTCAGCATCACAGTTAGCCTGCACAGGGCAGCTACAGGCATGTTGCACAGGCTGCCAGCAAAATCACCCCAGCAGCATTCGCATGGGCAGGACTGAGCAGATAATGGCCGCACAACCACTGGCAGCTGCCATGGGAGTGACTAGGTAGTGCTTCTACCATTAACGGGGAAAGTCTTGCAGACCACGGGCAGAATATTCAATGAATGTCCTGTGGCCCACATATGACCTCAAGTATGATACACTACACACCTGCACTGAAATATAGTAACACCAGTGTAATAGTGCTGCTGCAAAGCAGTGGAAGAAAATAGTTTTCTTTTGATCATAGGATGCTGCTGAATTCCACCAGAATGATAGAGGACGACCACTGACTCACTCACATCTATGCATGCAGGAACTGACCTGCCTACACAGTGAAAAGTGTACTTATTTCCTTTTTACTGAAATATGTGGCTCTCACCTATGAAAAGGACCACTTCACTGCCAGTGGTCATTCTGGCCTGATCACTGTCTGGAATCACTTCCCCTCCTTCTGCTAGTGAGTAGACTGGCTGAAGTGACTCTTTGGTGCTCCTCAGCAGTTATCCAAGCTTCCATTCCCTATAGGGCAGAATAGTTGGAGCAACTGTCTAGTACTTCTTGTTATAAAATGTTTAAAAGAAAGAAAAATTTGTTTGTTGTATATGTTACAAACTCAGTGATTTATTTTCTTTGGTTCTCATGAATCTTTGAGTGTGCATTTGTTTTGCATCTCAATATCTTTGATTTTTTTTGTACATATCCAATCATTCTGAGTATCATGTATGCAGCTGTGCATCAACTAAAATTCAAGTTCATCACATTCAATGTATTATTTGTTGACTCAGAAATAATCAGTTCCAACAGGTTATGGGCCCAAGAATGCAAGACAAATAATATCATCATCAGATGTGTGGTGACATGCATAAAAATAGACAGAAGGACATGTCCAATGTTCTTTATAGGCAAGCTGTGGATAATCTGATGTATTTGTTGATAAGAACATGACCAGACATAACTTTCGAAGTCAGCAGTGCCAGTAAGCATCTTGAGAAACCAATGAAAATTCATTGGAATGCTGTGAAAAGGAACTCCAAGTATTATAGACTATGGAATTCATTTTCCTTCAAAACAGGAAAATCACCTTCATGCCTACAGTGATACAGACTGTGCTGGTGATGTGGAAACTAGAAAATCCACAACTGGTATGTTGTTAAAGCTTGGTGAATCCATTATTACATGTGGTTTATAAGTTGCTATTTTTTATTTCAACCAGTTAAAAAAACACTTTGGATGCAGTGAATAACTTTATTGAAAAGATATGCAAATCACTGGATCAGAGGAGTAAAGTTGCTGGTATCTTCTGTCATCTTACAAAAAGCATCTGACTCTGTGAACCATGCTTTGCTAACCTACAAATTAGACAAATATGGGATTAAGGGCAATGCTTTGAAATGGCTCACATTGTACTTGTGCAACTGAAAACAATGGGTAACTCTTCAAATGTAATGAATTATTATTCTAAATGGAGTACAGTATCACGAGGTATGCCTCAAAGCTCCATTTTGGGGCCAATCTCATTCTAATTCTACATAAAAGACTTGCCCATAAATATACATACCCCATCAGTTTTGTTTGCAGACAATACTTCTGTTTTAATTGCAGATGATAATGCAGAAAAAATTCTGAGCTCTGTTTTAAGCCCACTGTATACTGCAGGAAACTGGTTCCAGTTAAATGGGTTGAAACTGAGCATTGCAAAAACTCATATGGTACATTTAAAAACCAACATTCGAATTGTGTGGAACTTAAAATACAAAAAGCAATCAACTTACGGAAGAAGTTGACATAATCAAATTTTCAGGACTAAATGTGGACAAGAACTTAGTCTGGAATTCACATATTGACTATCTGCCAAATAAACTAAGCACTTTTGCATTCACAATGCAAATACTAGCAAATTCTACTGACATGCATACAAGAAGAACAGCATACCATAACTATCTCGAATCCATCATTAGATATAGTATAATTTTCTGGGGACGTTCAAATAGTTTATCTCAAATACTGAAACTGCAGAAGAAAATTATCAGATATATGTGTAATGCATGGCTAACATAATCTTGTAGCCCATTATTTCAGAAACTGCGAATCCTAACTGTTCCCTCCACATACATTTAGGAAATTACAATCATCCACAACAGCAGAAAAGAGTAATTTGAAGAGAGTCATTTTAAAAACACTTATAAAATAATAAATAAAAAACAATTTTATATTACCCATGCACCATCTGAAATTATATGCATGGACCTCACAGTATATGGGGATAACCATATGATGAGCCAAAGAAACTGGTACACCTGCCTAATATTGTGTAGGTCCCCCACGAGCACACAGAAGTGCTATAGCATGGGGTCAACTAATGTCTGAAGTAGTGCTGGAGGGAACTGACACCATGAATCTTGCAGGGCTGTCCATAAATCCATATGAGTACAAAGGGTGGAGATCCCTTCTGATCAGCGCATTGCAAGGCATCCCAGCTATGCTCAATAATGTTCATGTCTGGGGAGTTTGGTGGCCAGCAGAGGTGTTTAAAATCAGAAGAATGTTCCTGGAGGCACTCTGTTGCAATTCCAGACATGTGGCATGTTGTATTGTACTGCTGGAATTGCTCAAGTCCATCAGAATGCACAATTGCCATGAATGGATGCAGATGATCAGACAGGGTTCTTACATATGTTTCACCTGTCAGAGTCATATCTAGACATATCAGGGGTCCCATATCACTCCAAGTGCACATTCTCCACACCAATACACAGTCCCTTGACGACATGCAGGGTGGATGAATTCGTGAGGTCATCAGCTCGATACAATTTGAAACAACACTCGTCTGAAAGTGGAGGCTATTTGTATGTATATTAATTGACCAGCTTTCATTTTTCAAAATGGTTGGGCAGACTGTGTAATCATAGAAGCAATATGGTGGTTTGAAGGTGAGTTTGGTGTATTGGAGCCTTTTCTGGAACTTCCAGATGGCGGTATACAAGCTGAAGAGAAAGATACTTCATGGATTCTCTGCCATGGCGCCAATGAAGAAGGAATTCAAGAAATAATGAAACCTGTTTCTGATTATTGTCACATGATAGTCTTGGAAAGTGAAGTATTGCTTGGACTTGAGAAGATCATCTCTGCCAGCCATATGGCACATTATTGAATTTAGGAAAATACGCTATACAAGAGAATGTCAACTCAAAAAAGACCCAAGGAGGCTGTGTAAGACACACTAACTAAGAAGAATGAAACTGACAGTCAAAAAAGGATGTCACTGGTACCACAATGCCCTGCTCCACCATCTCTGCCCTGGTCCCTGCCTTCAGATGAAGTAAGAGCTAAAGACAGCTCCGTTGCTAACTGCTTAGAAGCTGCTTTCCGCTTGTGTTGTTTACAATTCATACTCTTGATTGATTGATAGCTAAATAGATAGGATAAAATACCATAAATATTATACATAAGTGGATGATCTGACAAATTCTAAAATTTTTACACATTTTCTTTAATGGAACTTTAATCTAAATCCTTGTGGCAGCAACTCAGTGAAGAAAGACACACTCAAAGATAGAATAGCTCTCTCTTTTAGAGCATGGTGACATGTACTTTCTTTTCAGTAATCTCTTTACTGATAATTGATAACTCCCAGCCGAATAGGATGGTCTCCAATCAGGTACCACACTTAAAAGGCGAAATAAGAAGACTGTAACAATTGTAGATTAAGAAAGATCTGTTTAGCTGTGTCAAATAAATTAGTTTTTGCATTGAATACTATCTGCTACAGCATTTCTCCTCACAGTGTACCAACTACTTTGACTAGCTTTAAGTTCAAGGAGACATGATCCTCTAGTGTCCGGTATATCAAGAAGAGTAAGCTAAGAGCAGAGTCACCATGCAGTATAGGTGATATTCCATTTCTGCATTTCGTGTCCTAATATAGTAAAGCCAGTGTGGCATCATCAAAAAATACAAACAAAATCACCCAGGCAGTGTCAAACACAATCAAATATATGGTGTTAACTATGTCACAGTGCTGGAAGACTGATTATGTCAATGACATTATTGTTCATAACAACATTTATGAACAGTAGCACCATTCATATGATGGCTACAACAGCTTTGTGACCTAGTTTGCACCATATTTTTAATTATTTTCAATGATGCCTGGATGAAAAACAGATGTGACTGTGGTCACCACAATCAACAGTCTTACAACAAGAAAATTTGTGATCATAAACTGGAATAAATGAAACACAGACTGAATTATGTTCTAATGATAATAGTCAACAAAAATGGGGAAGACAAATGATACAACTGAACCATATTTGTTTCTAAGCATTTGAGAGAATTACTTATGATAGTATCTCAGTTTTATAAAACTATATTCCTCAGACAAAAATCACCTAATGGCTATTCATTATTACCGATTTCAGTCAGTTACAACAATTACTTTCAGATACACTAAATTAAAGTAAAAGTGAAAAATAAATGATACTTCAATCATTTATGTGAAGCTGGACAAATAGCTTGCATAATTGTGATGCCCTAAAGATTTATGTATAGGCCAATAAACTAATAGTTATGATAATGGAATGCATCAGAGAAGTGAAATATAAAATGTTATTTCACACAAGTATTATTATGATTAGTCTTCATATTCATTCCACATATCCTAAAAATGATCCTGAAGAATGTGGAATATGAGAGAAAATGTTAAATCTCTTTCCAAACACACATAAAATGACAGTTTTGGCACTCAGTTAAAGGTTATTTGTAATTGATCAAAGATAAATTAATCATGTAATAAATGCAAATGACAGCCTATCCTTCAAAAGTTTTAAAGACAATGCAGATCAGATGGAACAGATTTATAATTCAAGAACAGAAGGTGATAATTGTAAATAATTCTTAATCTATCTTCTCCAGTAGTTTGAAAGCCTCTTCACCCTGAGACAGATCAAGGGGAAGTCAAGCACAAATGAAACAAAGGAAATGAGTACTATCTAGAATTAGGATAACATGGGAAAGTGAAACATAAGTTTACCTGTAGCATACTAGTAGAATAAATCAAGGATAGTCAAACTTTCCCAAATAAGTGGATTGAAATCACTACTGAAAGAAATGATAGTTATAAACAGAAAAGTGTGAACTTTGATGGCAACAAACTTCGTGAATAACACAGCAGAGGAACAAATGAAACAACTGTGAGAAGTTCTGGCAACAGAACCACCAATCTGTTGGGTACAAGGCACAGTGCTGTTCTCTTAACAGTTATCCATGGCAGAAGCTTGGCAAAAACCTTACCAAGAAAATAACAGAGTTCCCAGTGACTGGAATAGTAAAATCAACTGCAAGTATAAAAAATGTTATCAATGTTAACTTGCAGGGAAAAAATGAAAGACAAAAATGAATATGTTGTGTGCATTGCTTTGGCAACGATATCACAAATAACAAGGTACAAAATTGCTTAGCAAGCCTGAAAAAGTTCTTAGAAGTAAATAAATCTTAAAATACAAGAGTACTTCACAGGTATGAGTTATATAAAATTTGTGTCTCAACAAGGAGAGGCAAAACATGAACATTAAAGGGAAACAGATGTGTGCTTCATTTAGAAAATGTAAAATAGTGGATATAGGTAACCTGGTCAAATGTTTACAGACGAAAATTGTGATGCTCCGTAAATTTCGAAGGAAAAAACTTATGTGACAAGATAAGCAAAATTATCATAGAAAAAGATGACTTTAACATAATTTTCGATCAAAAATCTGCTGGGGCAGTACCTGGACACATGGGAAGGAGCACCCGGAACAAGAAACCCACATGCAAGGACCAAAAGTTTTGGTAACCAAAGGTAAGAAACAAGAGCAACACAACAAATACAGTAATACATCCAAAGTCTTTCAATTTAAAAATACTGCATCAAAGTGTACAATATGCATCTAACAAATCAGAAAAATTAGAAGTGTTATTAGCTGCTGTAGTAGCCCATATTTTCATAACGACAGAGCATGGTTTAAAGCAGGAAAACTTAAAGGTTTTCAGTCTAATATGATACAAAAATTTAGTCATATTATAGCAGAACTGAACATAAAAGTGGGGGAGTAGCTATATATATAATGATGTACACCTGTCCTTTCTTTCCCCTAAGGGAAGTCTTTCCGCTCCCGGGATTGGAATGACTCCTTACCCTCTCCCTTAAAACCCACATCCTTTAATTTTTCCCTCTCCTTCCCTCTTTCCTGACGAAGCAACTGCCAGTTGCGAAAGCTCGTAATTCTGTGTGTGTGTTTGTGTGTTTTGTTCATGTGCCTGTCTGCCGGCGCTTTCCCGCTTGGTAAGTCTTGGAATCTTTGTTTTTAATATATTTTTCCCATGTGGAAGTTTCTTTCTATTTTATTTATATATATATAGGCAGCAAAGTAGGGAACTGTGATTCACAAAATATCTCAAACTACACAGTTTTTTAGTTTGAAGCAGTAGCAGCACAAATTAAGTTCATGGATGAAAAATGCCATTTAATAGGAGTATATCAATCCCCTAGTTCAAGCATTGAAAACTTTTATTGGAAGTTGATGAGTTGCTGCATAAAATCACAAGTAAATGATTTTTTGTAATAATAGCTGGTGACTTACTACATATATGCTGAAAGGAAGTGGCTACACAAGAAGTTTTCATGACATTATGATGACATACAACAACCAGTTTCACGTAAAAAGTCCAACAAAATATACAGAAATATCAAGTGCATTAATAGACCACGTTCCCTAAAAAATAC
Source organism: Schistocerca gregaria (assembly GCF_023897955.1). Classification (NCBI taxonomy): domain Eukaryota; kingdom Metazoa; phylum Arthropoda; class Insecta; order Orthoptera; family Acrididae; genus Schistocerca; species Schistocerca gregaria. Next base: position 561,537,948 of record NC_064931.1, read on the forward strand.
CTATTGTCAGGCAAAAGGTTCAGGTTGTAGATACTGTTATTGCAGAACATTTTGGACACACAATTGAACAGTGAGGACAACTTAGTGGCTAAATTTAGACAAACTAAACTTGGAAGTTTGAGCAGGCTAAAAATTTTGCTAAAAGCTGAAAAGCGGGATTATGTACCTCTATACCTCTGTAGAAAAGAGATGGGAATATTTCTGCGATGTATTATACACCACATAGGCATTGCTTGCCCTAAAATATGCTGAACTATTAGGGGTCAATGAAATAAAAAAATAGCTACACCTAGATATTAAAAAAGAGCAAGAGATGAACTGATTGAGCTCTATGAAAACTAACAGAAAAATGAAGGACAGGACAGTCATGAGCTTACAGGTTCAAGAAGAAAGCATACACTAGGATGATAAGAGAAGCAAAGGCTAGCCACCAAAAACTTAAAATGAAAAATTATTTTAACATCTCTAAAACAGTCTGGAACTACATAAATGAGGACAGAAAAGAGTCACTTGCCTTAAAAGATACAAATATAGTATTGGCAATGGACAGGAAAAAAGTGACAGGTCCACAACATGTGTGTAATATTTTCAGTCAGTACTATGTAGCTATAGAGAAGAAATTCCGAAAACAAAACATAGCAGTACAAAACGGCATGGAAAGTCCCAAAAGGGTGGTTTGGAAGTTTCAAAAGTAACTGTATCACTAAAAACTAAGGATACATAGGGTCTGTATGACATATTGTAGAACATTGTGCTAGATATCTTGCAAAGCTTCTGACATCCCTGATAAATATAGTGATGAAGGAAGGACTATTCCCAACATGTTTAAAAAGGGCCAACGTAGTGACAGCATATAAAGCTGGGGAAAAAGGAGATCCAGGAAACTATTGACCCCCACAACTGTTCTGCTTAAAACAGTACAAGTAGCTATTAAAGGTAGAATTATAAACTTCATAGAGAAATAAAACAGCATAAATGAAGTACAACATGGGTATAGAAATTGAAGATCCACTGAGACTGCAGTGGTGAACTTCATAACACACATCACTGAGGCCCTTGATCATCAAAGGAAAGTATGTAGTGTATATTCAGACCTTTCAGAAACTTTCAGTTGCATCTGTCATAAACTGGACTGCTATGCTATAAGAGCAAAAGCTCCGGATATTATAAAAATCTTTGTCGCAAACAGCAAACATTATGTTGAAATAAAACTTAAATCTAGAAATACAATGAAGAATGTGTACTGGTACTCTGATTTTCTGTGGGTAAAATATGGCATAGCTCAGGGTTCAATACAAGGACTTCTGTTCTTTTTCTTGTATATAAATAATATGCCCACTGCGGTAAATGGGAAAGTGATTATGTAGACTGATGACACAACTTTATTGGTATGAAGTGATAGAGAGGTGGTGAGAATGTGCAAATGGCAGTATGGTATTTTAGAGAAAATAATTTATCGATCAACAAGAAGAAAACAATGCGCACAAAATTTTAAACAAACAGAGCTAACAGTTGAGAGGACTTTATTGTGAGAATTTGAGATGCAGACTTAGAAAGTGAACATTAATAGGTTTCTTGCAATAGAGGTGGACAAATTTCTGACTTGGGGAAAGCATATTGGTAAGATCTCTTCAAAAATAAGTACAAATACATTCTTAAAGAAAAAAATATGGACACACAAGTTTTGCTAAAACATGCTACGGACTTATCTTACCACACATGTTGTACTGTACACTAATATAGAGAGGAGCATCAGATGTACACATTCAGAGAATTTTAACACTTAAAAAGAAAATCAACAGATGCATAGAAAAAATACCATGGGTATCCTGCAAACCAAATTCAAAGAATTTGAAATATTAATGGCACGAAATTTATACATATGAGAGACAAAACTTCTTTTAATGTCAAGTTGTACAGCATTTATAAACAGAGATTTTCATGACATCAACACGAGAACTATAGAAAATTACAATGTCTGAAGCAGAAGACTGCAAATGACTAATAGGAGTAACTTATTTTATAACAGACTGCATGTTGGTATTGATGAAGCAGTACTTACAGGCAGATATAAAGGACAAATGTTAACATAAAGCTGAAAATGGAGTAAAAAAATGTCCTTTTTCATGTGAAAGCAAATTTACTGAAAGAAAGAAAAGGAAAACAAAGTGTAGTGCTGAAAATACAGAAGAGAACATATAGAGTACATGTGTTTGGAGCAAATATGATTTTAAATGAGTTTTTGTTATGTATAAATGTCCAAATATTTTGAGCAGTGTGCCTAAACATACATGACATAAAAAACTAGTTTTCAGTTTGTATAAATGTATTTTAGCATATTCAGCACTATTGTAAAATGATATAACTTTTTAGACTTTCCTTATGTATGCAAAACTGCTACATAAATTAATGGAGGCTGTCAGCATATATCATCACAGTGTATTACTACTAATTATCTGTTAACATCATTAAAAAAATTGTTATTTATTACTGACACATTCCTAAGGATTTTGCTTCTTCTATATAATATTGCATCATGACATGTCTAATATCATTATGAAGTATGCTCTATGGACAAAACAATAAACGATAACTATTAAAAATACTCTACAGCAAACTTAACACCCTACTGGATTATACATTGTGTGCAGAAAATTGTCAGATCAAACAATAATGTGAAAACCAAATAAGACCCCAGCAAAGAGTGACTAAGATAGACACACAATAAAAACAATAAGGCATATGTTATAAGGGGCCATACTGCAAAGATAATCCGTGGAAATCAGTGCATTTTTCCAAACTATGCCTGGAAATGCATGTGCCTAGTAAATATAGAGTTTTCAAAATTTGAGTGTCTGCTCAGACAGAGATGAAAGATGTGACCTATAGAGCTGCTCCAAACACAGAACTGATTGGGACAGTACAAAAGTAAAATACTTGGAAGCTACTAATTCGTCAGAACATGATGATCTATTGTCAAGTAATAAAACTGTATGCAGACTTGGTCAATGACATATTACATTGTCAGTACACTTCACATGTACTTCTTACAGCCATTTACCTTAAATAGATACCCTTAAGAGCTTGACACTCAATCCATTAAAAATTTGTCATCGCCTCTGCTTTTTAAAACAGCTATCCATGTGTTCTTTGTTTGAGTATGAAACGATAAAGCTGTCCTCATTCTGGAAGTCAGTTTGAACACAATACTGCTCTATTAAGCACAGTCCTGTTGCCTCTCGTATTCCTTTGCCTCCCTCCAATCATAGAACTGACTTAAGCCACTTTGAAGAAATGGTAAGTAAGAGAAAAAAATTCCAGGACTGACTGAGAATTCAATCCCAAGTCTAGAGATTACCCACTGATCTGCTACGTTTCACCTTTGGCTCTGTCTCAACATAATGTATTACATAAATACAAAAACAGTAGTATTCTCAGACAAAATTCTCCTCTACATCACACATAAATTGTACAACACCAAGCAGTGAGGAAGTTTGTTTGTGTTTTTTCATTAAATGAGTTATTTTTCTTTTATTTATTAATACCATTCATAGCACTCTAGTCAGTAATTACACATGTCCTGGCCAGTTCTGTTCCCATCAGTTGACCACCTGCTCCATTTGCTCTGCCTCATTTATTGCCTCTTGCGCCAATACTACTTATAATTGGAGAAAGCTCAATGGGAAATCCCAACTTACTCGCGAGTTTACCAGACCTGCTGACAAGCTCTGCTAAGGATAATGATAACTTAGAATTGATAAACACCAATGCAGTGCTAAAAAAGCTCTCAACGTACCAGAAAGTGCTCCACTGCCACATAGCGATAGAAGCAACAAGAATTAAAGAGAGCAAGTTATTCCCGTGTTATGATAAGAAATCTTCAGGTTCTGCCATGGTAGTCACAACCCATAAACATTGATAAGTAAGAATTTCCTATTATTAGATCACTGTTTTCTATTCAGTGGCAGAATTTTTAAACCATGTGAAGTACACATACCTGAAGTAAGAGTATGCCAAAACTGCTACTGCTGCTAAGGCAAGACCAATTCAAGGGATTTACTGTAATATTAAAATAAATTTTGATGTTCTATGTAATGTGTGTGTGTGTGTGTGTGTGTGTGTGTGTGTGTGTGTGTGTGTGTGTGTGTGTGTGTGTGTGTGTGTGTGTACACGCGTACAAATAACATTCCACAATCTGTACAGATTTATTGCTTGGATAAATAAATAAAAATAACAAATGAATAGAAAATTCTGAAAAGGATATGTTATTCACACATGATGAGTGTAACTAAGTCTGTCTTCATAAGTAACAGTTGTCACTCAGTAAAATAAAGAGTTTTGCAAGTGTTGTATGGAAACCTTAAATAAATGGTGGAAGGAATTATTCAAATTTTGTATGTCAGGGACTGCTGCACCCTATTCCAAGTTTCTCTTTCCATTATGTTTTGTCAAATTAATATGCATGAATAATTGTAAGGACATAACTATCTGTTAAAAATTCTTGTAAGAATTAGGCAACTCGTACCAAAATCACCGTGTACAGAAATAAAAACTGCAGGACAGTAAGTGTTTAAGGAATGTGAGGAACTGATTTCAGGATTTCGTGTTTTGCCTGTCAATGGAGTGATGTTAATTTTCTACAACCAGTTGTGGTGTCTAACTGTTCATGATATCAATCTCTTATTCAGGAGAAAGAGACCTTAAATCTCTGTTCAAACATCCTCTTTATGTTTTTCGTGCTTCTGAGAGATCATATTGGATGAATACTGAAGTTATCCTTTAAAAAGGTCATGGACTTTTTTCTTTAACTTCCGTCCAGTTGACCTAGTCTTTCATCTATTACAACTTCAACACAGACAGACATCCATGAGAAGTTGAAGTGTGACTTGACATGTTCCAGAAGAACAATTTTTTTCGATCTGCTCCTAGAGAACTGCAGGACCATGTGCTGAGAAAATTTTTTAAAAAAACGTTAATGTATGACTTTCTCCTGTTCATTATCCTTTGAATGTAAGGTATTATCTCTGTGATTTGAAGTTTCAAACACAGAACAGCAGACAGTATGCCATGTCTGAGGTCGGCAGCACAAAGCCTATCTGTTATCTGCAACTACAAAGTGGAGAGTAGGCTTCTGATGAAGCAACTTGCCTAGCCATGATCACATTCTGTACAAACCACGAGGAGATTTATCATAATGGTTTTGCAGAAACTAGAGAAGCCATGAGGGAAATATTATTGACAATGCTTCTCATCGTCCACTGTGTTCTTCCGGTAGCAGAATTTGTGTGGATTTGTGTATGCCATTATTATGTGTATCGTCACTCATTGCTGAAATAGTAGTCACATCACCATTATGTGGCACTCAGATGTACATGTGTGGACCTGTCGGACGTATGAACGAACTGTATTTACCTTGGCGTGCTGAGACAAGTGAAAGGAAACTAGATTTGTATTTACTATCACATCGACGTCAAGATCACCAAAGAAGTAGCACATAGTATTCATGGACAAGCATGAGGTGCACAACACTGGCATGATATCTTGTACAAATTGTAAACACGTACTATATGAAATACATGTACAATACTACAATAAACTAAGTCCCTTTCACGCCTTGTCTCTGTAATGTGGAAGGGCTGCCTGTAAGCAGCGAGAGAGCTCCACTTCCACCGCCGGAAGCTAATTTGACAATTCTTCGAAAATCTTTATGTCTGCTGTTGCTAGGAGTGTTTTCACGCTGAATTGTCCGCTACACCCTACGTTCCTCGTCAGCAGGAGCGGGGCTTAAGTCGCACTTTTCATCGTTGATGTCGAGAATGGTATAATTAAGGTTTCCTGCTATTACAGGCCGTGTGTTGTTGAGAGTCGCTGCAGATGTTCTTTGTGGCGTCAGTGGCTAAATTTCAGGCGTGTCACCTAAAAGTACTACCTGAGCGGCCTCGTTTGTTTGGAATACCAGTGTGTGGATGGGACGCAAGGATATGGCTCACAATAAGACAGCCCACTTTCATTGTTCTACTAGTGTATATAAGAGATGCCTTCAAAGTCGCGACGAAATATACCGTAGTGATAGCGTCCCTTGCTAGCCTGCCCACGGTTATTATAGCCTCTAAGGCTTTGCCATGTCAGCTTACACGTATAAATGAAATTTCGATGTCGTTCTGTTGTATTATCAAACAGATAAATTGTTAATAAGTTTTTTTGTCAGTGACGTACCGTAATCACCATCATTATGAACAATCTGTTGCCGTTTACTGTTGAAATTCTCGGTGCCAGGTCAACAAAAATCAACTGCTTTTTGAGCAAAATTCCTGAAGATGGCATTTTGGAGACTATTCAAAGTTTCATATTTTTCGCCACTTAGAAAATGATGTAGCGATCGGAATCAATAGAAATCCGATGCCGCAATACCGTGCGAGTATTGTCTGTTACGCAATACGTCCTGCCCTATTCATTAATTTTTTTTTCCAGGGGTCGTCTTGCGCGGTGCGATCTTGCGTTATCGTGTTGCAGAATAAATCAATTTTCTGTTGACAATTGATGAACACTATTCAATTAATGATCGATTTACTCGGTGCAGTTGTTAACAGTAAAGTGCTACATTCACAGTTTATCCGTGTTTCAGCACTTTAAAATGTCTGACCCCATGAATACTCCACCAAACACATAAAAGCGCCTCTTTGGGGTGTAAACATGGATTAGCTGTGCTTCGTGGCGATTCATTTAGAGACATCCACTGACTGCATTTTATGTACACTCAACAGCACAAAAAGTTGACCACCCACGGATTCAGATGTGTAAGCAGAACTTGGCTGTTGGCAACCAACGTAGCACAGCTGTGTCGCACGTCCTCTAAGCCCTCTGCAGTCCAGTCGTTTGACTGTACACAATGGGTACCACAAGACACTGCTCTTTATGACAGTCAGATCTAAATCAATACTCTCATACAACAAATATTAGAAAACACGTTATTAGAGATGAGACAGTTTTTAACGCCTGTAATTAAACTTCATGAAATAAATGACACTACAGAAGACTTATCACACTCATTAAATTACACGATGAGTTGTTCGAGATCTGACTTCACACAACCAAACAAAGCTTGCGTGTCTGATCGAGACTCGACTAGGCATAAACAGACGTCAAATATCAAAGTGTTCACCAGCATCAGTTTACAAGGACAAATGTCCGAACCTGGAAATAAATGACGATACGCTTAACACTGCACCGAGAATCCCATGAAGCTTATAATGCCTCTGAGAAGTAACGACGAAAGGTATGTAATAAACTGCAACGCACAAGTATGAAATGCCATGAAGTAAAATTGTGGTGATAGATGGTGGTTAAAACCCAGTACCTATATGAATTGTTTAACTAAGCACAACCCAATAGATATTAAATACGTTTACTAGTAGTGTGATACTGGAACTTAAAACGACGGCACAGATGATTTTTGTCTGGCAGGGATTCGAACCTGACACGTTCACTATTGTCTTAGAGCTATGTATAGACATGAAATATTTATTGTTTCTTCACCAGTAGGGAGATGTGCACATGTTAGGCTAGAGGTAACGCAAACAATAGTTCTGTACTGCCTGGGACCCCAACCCCCAGCATATCGCCATTGTTGACCCTACATGAAGAGGTGTCAAATATCAAATTCGCTTTCCCTGGTAGTTAGCATCGCGCTGTTTGTAAAGACCTGGAGGAGTTTGACATCATGGTGGGGCAGTATCATCTCGAAGGGTTCAAATGCAGAGAAAAATTGGAACTGGAGCTCGAATCCCAGTCCAGTGCCAATATTCTCAACATCTCAAGGTCACTTAAAATAACAAATAAACATCCTACGACATTACATGGTGATGGGTTCGTGTACAAAAATAACATTAATAGTGTAAGAAAGCTAACTAGAGAGAGTTTCTGCAAGCAGCGACTTCCGCCTCTGACAGCCAAAACTAATCCAGCTCTCTTCCAGTCATTAGCGAATGGACATGTTTAACGTTGATATGGAACCATAGCACAGCCCGCGTTCAAATGTGTGTGAAATCTTATGGGACTTAACTGATAAGATCATCAGTCCCTAAGCTTACACACTACTTAATCTAAATTATCCTAAGGACAAACACACACGCCCATGCCCGAGGGAGGACTAACCTCCACCGGGACCAACCACTCAATATATGACTTCCGCGCCTTAGACCGCTCGGCTAGCCCGGCGTTCTTTACTTGACCTTGCTGTACGTGAAGATTGTATGTTTACCGGTGTGAAAAACTGGTACGCCAGTGGGAATCGAACCCACACTTTAGCCATTACAAGCTAGCCTCAGTCCAACCAATCACCGAATTTCACATGTGATAGCATCACGTCTTTGTCATATTGGGGTACGCAGCACACGGTGCGAGAAGTGTTAACTGCTTCTTGAGCTATTCTTGTGAATACCCTATTCATGGTCTAACAGTCAACGTATTGCAGTGGGAACGCAAATCCATGCTATCAGACGCATCCATTTCCTTTCTTTTATAAGATGTATTCCACTTGTCTTCTAAGAGCATCAGTCTGAAAAAGGTCAGAGACAGTTTTGTTCATTTCCAATCCGGGCAGTAATAGAACATCTTGCGGACACATGTTTGAAAAGGCTCGTCGGTGTCTGTCATTTAAGACCAATTTCAGCGCCCTCAGCCAGCGGCCGCTTGATACAGACCGTCATCTGCCCAAGTGATCATGACGCATTGGGCATAGAGCCTATGATCTCCAGCGGACTTTTCTGCGCTCGAATTAGCTAGTATTACATTATGTAACGTTGCGTATGATATAGCGCTATGTTTCAGCATGCTCCGTGGCGATATTGTATGGCATGTTGCTATGAGCGTATTTAACTATAGTCATATTTTGTTCAAGTTTGTAGTATAGCTCATGCAATGGCAGTGTGAATCTTTCTCATTTTTAACGTTATGACATTTATAACAGTTTGTTCTGTTTGTGTTTAATAAAAGGATGAAAGCAGTGGAGGCAACTCGAAACACGTGTGCTCTGTATTCAATGAGTGCTATCAACAAAGCCAAGTTTTATCATTTTAAGTTCGATTGTTTTGAGATAAATTAATCAACACATTTAGGAAAGCGAAAAGTCGTTGATGCATGACTTTTCTGTGAGTTACTACAATGGTTGCCGATATTGTAGCCAATAACTGGCAGGTGTGACGACCAATTAACCTTTGTGCGACACTTGCCTTCAGTAGTCATATTGAGGTTGAAAAGAAGGAAGGGGGATTATAATATAACATCTTTTCAAAAACGTGATTAGATGCAAAGCAGACTCGAACTGGGAACGATGGGGAAGTAAGCCGTCTGTGCCGTTTCAGATGATTGATCCTCGCATTTGCCGTATTAGATTTAAGGAGATCACTGTAAACCTAAACAAGTACGGCCTGATGACGATCTGAAGTACTGTATGGTAACTTCACAGGCAGAAAATTGTGGGTAAGCCATAACAAACATAATCTAGCCGGGCTGGCTCGTAGCTCACGAGCAGAGGCTAGTACGGGCCCAGGCCGCAAAACCGTGCTTCCCCATCTACCCTGCCCACGCTTTTAGTGTAAACTAATGCAGCTACAGCTGTTTTGCTATCACATGAGCAGGCACATCTGCTTTTGACGTTTAATTCAAATATTTAACCATAATAAGTTAAAGAATACACTCATGAGAAACTTAACTACTACAAAATATTTCAACTAGCACGATCGCACGATGCAGAAAACTATTCCTTCATGTAAGTGCCCTGCATAAGATCTCGCCTTAAGAAAATGTGTATTCTACCAAGATGACTAAGCGGATTTTAAAAGTAAACAGTTTTGGTGGCAACCTTGCCAAATAATTGTGTATACGTAATACAGGGTGAAAAGTATTTAAACTGAAACTCTGGGAGGTTGTAGGGGGACATCAAAACATTTTTCCCAAGTGTCATTTTTTCCTGTGAGGAGTATTTAAACCGGTAGAGGAAGATTTCTCTGGCGGCAAATTAAACCAACAAACACTTTTCCATTTTTGTGACCCAGAGACAACACAATAGCAGAACCCAATTTCAATTACAGCAGAATTTCAAAAATGCCTCCATTGACACTTAAAGGTTACACCGTCGGATCATGTTCTGTCTGACACGGGCAAAAACTCGTGGAGTATCCTGAACTGTTCCTGCTGTTGCTACTATCCGGGCAACCAGATCCTCTTCTGATGCAGCAGGAGTAGCGTAAACAAGGTTGCGCATCTCTCCCCACACAAAAAAGTCCAGAGGGGACATATCTGGGGATCGAGCAGGCCATGGTACAGGACCGGCTCTGCCAACCCACGTTTCTGGCAACCATTGGTCCAGGAATGGACTGAAATGTGCCGGCGCCCCGTCATCTTGGAACCACATGCGTTGTCTTGTAGGGAGCGGGACGTCTTCTAGCAATACTGGCAATTCTCTGGCGAGAAAATTGTAATAGTGCCTGCCATTTAATGGCCTAGGTAGCTAATTAAACAGTCCCCAATAACACCGACCCACACATTAACCAAGAACCGCACTTGTTGAGCGCTAGTAAGTGTGGCATGTGGGTTATCCTCACTCCAAACATGCGAATTGTGCATGTTGAAGACTCCATCATGCCCGAACGTTGCTTCATCGGTAAAAAACACAGAATGGAAATATAGGATGCATTTCACACTGTTCCAGGTACCACTGCGAAAACTGTGCTCTGGGTGGATAATCAGCTGGTTCCAGGTTGTGAACACGTTGTAAGTGAAATGGACGTAACAATTTCTCTCGAAGAACTGTTCTTATATTCGTCTGATTCGTCCCCATATTACGTGGAATTGCACGAGTGCTGATTGAAGGATCCCGTTCCACATGCTGCAAGACCTTCCTCAAATTGCAGCGCTCTTACCGTGCGACGGCGTCCCTGTCCAGGTAATCTGCTAAATGACCCGGTCTCACGCAGACGTTAGTAGACAGCAGCAAAGGTCGTATGATGCGGGATACGGCGATTAGAATATTGTTGTTGACAAACCCGCTGTGCAGCTCGTCCGTTGTGGTGCGCTACGTAGTACGCACCAACCATATCAGTGTACTCACTCCAGGTGCAACGCTCCATTAGTAAACAGAGACAGTGCACTACTACACTGGTGGACAGCAGTTGTCTACAATTGAAAAGCGTAATACGCCCTCTAACAACTGAAGATCGTAATACGGCCTCTAACAACTGAACAGCGTAATACGGCCTCCACCGGTTTAAATAATCCTCATAGGAAAAAATGACATTATGGAAAAATATTTGTTTTGACGTCCCCTACAACCTCCCAGAGTTTGTCGGTTTAAATACTTTTCACCCTGTATATCATTCATATTTTGAGCACGTATACAGTATACTCAATCTCTCTGAAACAATGCGTGCTGCACGACAAAAATTACGTTCCGCTGAGACATTTCATTTACTTCGGAATAATACACGATTACTCTGTAATTCACAATTAAGTGTTTTGTAAAGGGTTCACAGAATCGCTTTAATTTCTCGACCGTTCCACTCACAAACGAAGCTCAAGAAAAACGAACACCAGAATCTTTATGTGCGAGTTCTAATTTCTCTTATGTCATTACAGTTGTAATATCATCTTTATAGAGCGGTGGCAATAAAAACTGTTTGCATTCGGAGGAGAAAAATAGTGGTTGAAATGTCGTGGAATTAACGTGCCACAGTGAAAAATCGTCTCTTTTAATATTGTGTCCACAGCTCGTCCCCCTGTCCCTTCCCCTGTCCAACCTCAAGGGGGGGGAAAAAAAAGAAAAAAACATCCGTGACACTCTGTCCCCTAATTCTCTATACTACAAGATCAGCTGCCTTCTTTCAACGTTTTCGATGTCCTCCGTCAAACCCGTCAGTTAGTTATTGTACATTACTCAGCAATATTCCAGGAGAAGTTGAGCAACCGTATTGCTGACAGTCTCCTTGGGTCTTCTAGGATTGTGTCAATAACCGAACATTTGTTTCACCTTCGCCACACCACGTCATGTTTCCTTGCTACGTTGTTTGTATTTGTAATTCCTAAGACTTCCGTTAGATCTATATCACTCAAATTTGTTTTACTTATCGATTTCTTAGTAATAATGTGGAGAACCTCACACATATTATTGTTTGTGGTCGACTGTCACATTTGCTCCGTGGAGATATATTTTCAACTTAATTTTGAAATTCGCTTTGTTCTTCTGAGGAGTTTACTAAACGGCAGCATTATCAGCCACAAATCTAAGAGAAATGTCCTGATTGTCTGCCAGGTAGTTCATATACCTTAGAAATAGCAGAAGGTCTGCATCACTTTACTTGCGGACTCACACGCATCACTTCTGTTTCACTACGTGACGTCCCGTCAGATACTGCGATCTGTCACCTTTCAGACAGGAAATCACGAATCCAGTTTCACAACTGAGACGATAGTCCATAGCAAGGCAATGTGGTTGGAAGTCGCTTATGAGGAATGATATTAAAAGCCTTTTTGGAGTTCTATAAATATGGAATCCATTTGAGAGCCCCTGTACGCAGTACGTTGCACGAATAAAGTGCTAGCTGTGTCTCACAAGAGTGATATTTTCCAAACCCATGTTGGTTTGATGTCAATAGGTAATATATTTCGGGGTATTTCATAACTTTGGAACAAAATATTTCGTGGTCTGTGCAACTTTCCATTCTTCTCACTCACCATAAATACTAGACACTCCTCGTGACGTCGCAGGAAAAGTAACTTAGCAACTGCATCGTTGATGCACAAGATGCACTCTCAAATTGTTGGCCTACTGAAGAATGACATTGCCTGTATAAACATAATCGTCCTGCTACGACTATGATAGGGCCATGACAACATAGTGGAACGTGTCTGGTGACGCTGTGGTAGTTTTGTTCTAGAAATTTTGTCATCATAAGACATCCGTTACGATCAGTAACCAGTAGATCTACAGGTAAGAAACACAGAAGACTGCGGAACTATTACTGAAAATAAACAAATCTGTTAATGAAATAGTATCATCGAATACTCTGTTAACTGCGTTGCATTCAGCTACTACGCTCACAGCCACATTGTCATATTTCCGCCGCGCGGTTAGAGGCGCCATGTTCCTAATCCCTGCCAGGCCAAAATCATTTGTATCGTCATTGGAGGTTCGAATACCACGCTACTGGTGAACATATTTAATATCTATTGGATTGTGCTTAGTTACTAATCCATATAGGTACTGGGTTCTACTCCACGTCCTTCACCACAAGTTTACTTCATGGTGTTTCACACTCGTGCGTTGCACTTTATTACATACCTTTCATGGTTACTTTTCAGGGGTAATATAAGCTTCATCGGATTCCAGGTGCAGTGCTAAACGTATCGTCATTTATTTCCAGGTTCTGATATTTGTCCTTGTAAACTGACACGGGTGAACACATGGATATTTTACGTCTGTTTATGCTTAGTCGAGTCTTGATCAGACACGCAAGCTTTGTTTGGTTAAGAGTGGGTTCAAATTCGAACAACTTGTTATGTCATTTAATGAGTGTGATAAGTCTTCGAAGTGTCATTTATTAGAAATTTGGAAAGTTATGATAAAGCCTTATGGGACCAAACTGCTCAGGTCATCGGTCCCTAAGCTTACACACTACACCCATGCCCGAGGGAGAACTCGAACCTCCGACGGGAGTAGACGCGCGAACCGTGACAAGAGGCCATAGACCGCGTGGCTACCTCGCGCTGCTGTCATTTAATGTCATGAAGTTTAATTACGGGCGTTGAGGACTGCATTATCTCTAACAACGTGTTTTCTAATATTTGTTGTGTGAGAGTATTGGTTTAGATCTGTTCTCTAGTGGTCTCATGTGCTTACCACTGTATATAGTCAAACGACTGCACCCCACAGCGTTTCATCGTTTAGGACCTGCTACACAGCTACGTTATGTTGGTTGCATTAGCAGTGGCACACCTTTTTTTGGCTGACCATTTCACCACAAACAGAAAAAAATTAAGATTTAATTATTTACAAGTAAACAACAATCACCATGACATTAAAATGCCTTTAGCACAACTTTGTTGTACACAATGAGTTGATAAATGACAATCTAATACTGACGTAGGCAGAAACAACATTACTTCCGGTCACCCTAATAGAATATCTACCTGCTGCATTACCTCGAAAACTAGTCTTTTTGTTTTAGTTACTTACGGTGGTGCTGTAGTATTGCAGTACTGCTTGAGTAGAGTAGTGCTGCTGTAGTGTCTGCAGTGCGGTTGGACAAGGATGGGGAATAAAATCGGCCGTGTCCTTTCCAAAGGGACCATCGAAGCATTTGCCCTGAGCGATTTAGGAACACGTTTTTCTCGTGTTGCTCTCATTAAAGGCCCATCGTCTGAATAATTGTGACGGGTCATGTCGCCCACTTACGGCCACTTAGCCGTCACGCTGCAGTGCAGCTGTGCCGCAGAGCGTGGTGCGCCAACGCAGAAGCTACCCAGTTTATACCTGTGCGCCTTAGGTTTGTTTTCTCTGCAGGTTTGTGTACTAATTCCTAAGTTATAAAAAAAAGGTTGATTTGAGAATAATAACAGAAAATAAAATAGCACAGATCCTAGTTGGGTTAGAATGTAGTTCCTCCCACTAGTGCTGCTCCAGGAATAGGAGCCTCGGTCTCTTGGATGGTACTCAAATTGCTCTATATAGTGAAACGTAACGGCCCATTCTTCATATGATTCCAGTAACTAATTTAGCTTATCTTTCACACCACACTAAAGCTCATCGAGGTTGCTTAATTACTTGTCATATCATTAGGTAGAACCCATGGAGGTAATTTCACCTTCTGAACACCGCAGAGAGGATACAAAATGTTGACTGGCTATGGCACGGAAAGTGTTTCTGAAGAACAGAAATTTGTTAACATCTAGTATAGATTTAAGTGTCAGGAAGTCTTATCTGAATGTATTCGTATGGAGTGTAACCATGTCTAGAAATGAAACATGGACGATAAATAGTTTAGACAGGAAGAGAACAGAAGCTTTCGAAATATGGTGCTACAGAAGAATGCTGGAGATCAGATGGTTAGGTCACGTAAGTAATGAGGAGGTACTGAATAGAATTGGGGAGAAGAGGAAATTGTGGCACAACCTGATTAAAAGAAGGGACATGTTGGTAGGACACGTTCTGAGACACCAAGGGATCGCCAATTTAGTATTGGAGGAAGTCGTGGAGAGTAAAAATCGTAGAGATAGACCAAGAGATGAATACACTAAGCGTATTCAGAAGAATGTAGGTTGCAGTAGTTACTCGAAGATGAAGAAGCTTGCACAGGATAGAGTAGCATGGAGAGGTGCATCAAACCAGTCTCTAGACTGAAGCCCACAAGAACAACAACAACAGGCTAACTGGCGAATTTGCTATACGTAACAATGTATTGATGTTTCTAAAACGTATACAGGCAGCAGGACGGCCAATACGAAGTAAGATTGCTATAAGGACTCTGTGACGCAATAAATAGTACACGTGAAACAACATTTGTCTTTACACGATCACTGAGAAGCATTATTCAGTCCTCCTAGCCATTTTCACTAAGCAAACGTCCAGGGAACGTCACCTGCAGTGAAGCGTCAAAAGCATTCCGAACAAGATAAGTTAACGGCATTAGTTATCATTCTGAAGACACTGAGTTACACCCACCAAACTACAAGAACTTTATTTACAGCTACCATTAAACTACAAAAAGGCGATCAAGTTTAAGTTTATTTTCTTTATTGAACATCTTTATCGGCAATGTTGCAGTTCCACTGCAATAGTATGTAACAAATGGCTAGTTTATTAGCTGTTGTGTCACCGAAATGAGAAAAAGAAGTAGGGAACCACGAAAATCCTAAATGAGGATGGACGGCCGTGGATTTGAAGCCCGCTCGTCCCTAAATAGGAGCCCAGTGTGGTAATCATGACGACAGCCTTCACGCTCCCGAATATACCGGGTGATTCAGTTAAGCTGCTCATCTTAAATATTTCTGAAATTGTTTTTAAGCTGTCGTAATTCGGCTTTCACCCAGGTGAATGACGAGGGAATCTTCACTAAGGCACGTAGAGTCTGTTTTCACAGCCATATTAAGTATCGGTATCAACATCCCTTTTTCAAATAGAACTATAGGAATTTATGCTACTAGCATCCTAGTTCTAAAATAGACGATTTCAATGGCATTTTACTCTTCAAAATCCAGTTACTAATTTGGGGATAATTACAATATTTAGAACTTACGATTTATCTGTTTTGAGTATGAAAACGATTGCTGTCTTGTGCGAAAGTTCGTGATTTTATACCCAAATAAGAAAACACGTCCGTAGGGGCCATTGCTAGGTGTTTTGCCGACCGAGACGAGAATTGAAAAATGATGCCTCCTCATTTTTTACTACATCGCCCTCCACGATACCCTACTCCCTTCTATGATATTTTCAATCATTAAACTAAGGTGACCAGACGTCCTCTTTTTCTGGGTACAGTCAAACACTCAGAGACAGACTTACAAACAGACTCCAACCCAGTTTTTAATATAGATGTAATAAACTGCGCTTAGCATTTACTCCTTTTAGATTCACACATCAAAAATGCTTTCCATCATCTCAGTTCCGAAAGTTCCGGAACCTGTACAGAAAATTGGAATAGAGATCAATATAAACATCATTTCCGCCCTTTTTATTGCTCATGAAAACCACACATTGAATGTTGCACCACCATACAGAGAGACCCTCAGAGGTGGTGGTCCAGATTGCTGTACTCACCGGTACCTCTAATACCCAATAGCACGTCCTCTTGCAGTGATGCATGCCTGTATTCGTCGTGTCATACCATCCACAAGTTCATCAAGGCACTGTTGGTCCAGATTGTCCCACTCCTCAACGTCGCAGATCCTTCAGAGTGGTTGGTGGGTCACGTCGTCCACAAAGAGCCCTTTTCAATCTATCCCAGGAATGTTCGATAGGGTTCATGTCTGGAGAACATGGTGGCCAGCGTAGTCGAGCGATATCGCTATCCTGAAGGAAGTCATTCACAAGATGTGCACGATGGGGGCGCGAATTGTCGTCCATGAAGACGAATGCCTCGCCAATATCCTGCCGATATGGTTGCACTAGCGGTCGGAGGATGGCATTCACATATAGTACAGCCGTTACAGCGCCTTCGATGACCACCAGCGGCGTACGTCGGCCCCCACATAATGTCAACCCAGAACAGCAGGAAACCTCCACCTTGCTGCATTCGCTGGACAGTGTGTCTAAGGCGTTCAGCCTGACCAGGTTGCCTGCAAACACGTCTCAGACGATTGTCTGGTTGAAAGCATATGCGACACTCATCGGTGAAGACAACGTGATGCCAATCCTGAGAGGTCCATTCTGCATGTTGTTGGGCCCATCTGTACCGCACTGCATGGTGTCGTGCTTGCAAAGATGGACCTCACCATGGATGTCGGGAGTGAAGTTGCGGATCATGCAGCCAATTGCGCACAGTTTGAGTCGTGACACGACGTCCTGTGGCTGCACGAAACGCATTATTCAACATGGTGGCGTTGCTGTCAGGGTTCATCCAGGCCATAATGCCCAGGTAGTGGTCATCCACTGCGGTAGTAGCCCTTGGGTGACCTGAGCGATGCATGTCTGAGAGGTTCCATGCCCTCTTTTGCGCGTTGCCTCTCATTTTCATAGATTTTATTAATGTTCTATGTCATTGCACGGTGGTAACAGACCGAATAAGGTTAATGTAATGAGAATATTAGCACTGAGAGCTGAAAAATACTTTTCACTTGATTCCTATGCATATTGGGTTACTTCCATGGGTGGCCTGTGCGAGGCAAGCATCGGAGGACGCGGCACACTGCATTTCCAGTTGGAGGCGGCACTTCCTCGAATTCTGAGGGGTTCATACAATGGGCTTAGCGCCTGACGGAACGACTGACGTCGGTGGAGTTTCGCCTATTGTGTGCAGGGCGAAACGACCTGCGAGACGTCTGAGTGTCGCCGGAGTTTATGTGTTTACCGTTCTGGCGCATCCAGAACGAATACTGCTGGCACCGACTGACTGCATTGTCCTCTTGATGCTGAGAATACTTGTGGACTGTGCCCTGCTGGGTGCGGCTGTCTGGCGCCGGATGGCTGGTGGTCTACGCAGATTGTTTTCGTAGCCGGTCAAACAGCACTTTCAGTTTCCTCAGCTGAATGGCAGAGGCATGGTTGGTCAACTTAAACTGAGGCTAGTTGATGTCATAATGCCCTGCTCGAAATTGGAGAGAACGCTCACTTTTGGCGCGAATGATGTTCTGAGACAGTGGGGGAAATTTTGGAATCAGCACTGAATGCTGATTCGCGGTTTCTAGGAGAGTAGGGAGTTGAGCAATGTTGGCTTCGCTTTGCGCTGCGCGGGCGCAGGTGATTCGGGATCTGATCTTCGTCGGAGTCGGACGGTCTTGCGACTTAGTCGCACTTTTTTTCGGCAGAACTAAGAATTCTCGAACAGCCTTCGAGGCCAGGGGTTGAAACAGAGTTGCTGCACACCAGAAGTCGGCGCCTGCATCAACAGAAAGCTGCCTACCGATGACCTGCTATAAATTTCAGGATTGTTAAAGTATTTTGCGGCTCCGGCATTGTAGGACCTATCAATTTTATACTGAAGTCCTCAGCAGCACGCGCGCTCGCTTTGCCACAAGTCCACCTTGCTTGTTTCTCCATGTGATCCCATGTGAGCTCTCACTACTAATCGCGATACTGCAATATATCGAGAGCGTAATATTTGATTAATTAACACCTCCAGTCATTATCGTCAAGCTATTGCATCACAAAGAGTAGGAGCCCTTGTTGTCAAGCCAACTCTTATTCGCATAATAGTTCAGAATACCCTATCCTTTAACCTACTGTTTGCGTCGATAATCATGTGGCTTTATGTTCTGATGTATAATAAATCTCATTGTAATATTTAATCCGCAAATCATTTCGTAGATATATGCAGAATCCCATTTCCTGTTGTTTATTATGATAAAGTTCTCCTTTTTTATCTGAGTAGATTACGATTTTTATTAAATTATTGTGAGTGTGCACTCCTTATTTTACCAACTAGCAGGGTCCACCATAATTTCCTTTCGTTACCATTGTGCGCATAATTAATTAGGTGGTAGATAAGGAAGGGGTCTAGTGCATGTCTTGTTCTCATGCAAAATTCGTCAGAATTAAAGAGGTTCAAACTCTTCTCCACCTCGGCCCCTCGCATGTCATCGACAGTTCCTGTTTCCCTGTATCCCCTCCACGTCCGAACGACATTGGTTTGGTTCACTACGAGACGCCTGAACGCTTCCCTTGTTGAGAGCCCTTCCTGACACAAAGTAACAATGCGGACGCGATTGGACCGCGGTATTGACCGTCTAGACATAGTTGAACTACAGACAACACGAGCCGTGTACCTCCTTTCTATTGGAATGACTGGAAGTGATCGGCTGTCGGACCCCCTCCGTCTGATAGGCGCTACTTATGCAAGATTGTTTACATCTTTGGGCGGGCTTAGTGACATCTCTGGACAGTCAAAGAGACTGTGTCTGTGATACAATATCCACAGTCAACGTCTATCTTCAGGAGTTCTGGTACCCGGGGTAATGCAAAACTTTTTTTGATGTGTGTATATTCAAAGAGCAGTACAAAACCTAGTTTGTGAATATGTATTCGATTACGTACAGGAAATAATAGTAGAACTAAAAACATCAACAGACCCACTTAATACGACTGACTCCTGACAAATGATCTGCAGGGACTAAACCAAAAAGTGGGACTGAGGGAGGTATGGTATTAAGTCGCAACGTGATCGCAAGACAGCGTACGTGGCCCGGTCTAGCGCTCCACAGAGATGAATCAAGATCGTGTTTGTTTCCGTTTCGTATTCAGTAGCGGCTGCTTTAGTTTTAAGGTAGGTAGGGGCACTGTATTTACTTTTGTCACAGCAAGCAAACGCTTATTAAGTAATTGTTCCCTATGCTTTTGAAAACAATTCGGTGCTTTAATTTTTCCTCTTTTTCATTTTTTATCCTCGTTTGCTCAATTTTTTCGCAATGTGTTTTGAAAGTACTTTTTTCCGCCATTTCCCACCCCCACCCCTAAAGTCTTGCCGCCTTAGGTGACGGCCTGGTCTTGCCTAATAAGCCGTCGGCACATGAACGATGCTGTGGGACGTCTATGTCAACGTTGAGAGTTCAATGTGCTAGTGAACGGTCAGAAAAGATGCGACATGTGCATACGGTACGTGGGCCTGAACGTGGTGCACGCGATTGCAAAGCGCTCCAGAAGCACTTGTCGGCTGTATCTGGCTCAGAAATCACACTATTTACGAAGTGGACTGGCGTAAAATTCCTGTATTAGCTCTATTAAATGTACTTGCTTGCCTTGTACATATGCTAGTCCAGTTTTTCTCTATTTAGTATAAATAAATAAAAACTTCAGTATTTGTGAAAATGCTATAAGACAAAAAGTAAAGCACCATGTCCAGTCAATAAGGACATCGGCTTATAAAAGTCCCATTACAAATTGTGCGATACAAATCTACAATATTTTCCCACATAAGATAAAAGTTATTTTATCATTCTCACTTTTTAGTAAAACCCTAAGGTTATTCTTACCTGATCACTATTCCTACTCAGTAGCTGAATCTCTAAAACATGTGAATTACAAAACTTAAAAGACAAAAAAATGCAAAATATCTTATTGCAAGTAGTGCAAGGTGTCCTGTAGATCAAGCCCTCCTCAAGAAGAGCGCACTTACAGTTACATAACATCGAATGTTACAGTATATACTTATGGTAAACTAACCATAAAGTAGCAGAACCTATTAAAAACGCGAAGGTTAGAAAAAAAGGTCGGATGTAGTGAGAAACGAACCACTGATATACCACAAATTTCTTCACGAACGTGTAAAGCCATTCATTGCGCTAAAGCGATCATGCCGCTGAAATGACCATACCTAGCTTGTTACCATACACTAAAAGCTTCAGTCGCAGCTATATTACTAATTCAAATTTACTTATAACAAATTGTACCGAGAACAACACGCTTTTATTGGATTCTCAACATGCTGTCGCCTTCAAATGACATACTCTTATAATAGGAAAGTTACAATAATTATTTTACCACTAATATGACGTTTCCCGTCATTTCATTACAGCGAATCATACGATTAATGGCAGGTTTTCGAGAGCCCTTCAGTTTACTGGTACTCAGCAACGGCATATACAGGGTGGCCCATTGATCGTGACCTAGCCAAATATCTCACGAAATAAGCGTCAAACGAAAAAACTACAAAGAACTGAACTTGTCTAGCTTGAAGGAGGAAACCAGATGGCGCTATGGTTGGCCCGCTAGATGGCGCTGCCATAGGTCAAACGGATATCAACTTCGTTTTTTTTTTAAATAGGACCCCCATTTTTTATTACATATTCATGTAGTACGTAAAGAAATATCAATGTTTTAGTTGCACTACTTCTTTCGTTTTGTGACAGATGTTATCACCTAACATTCCACCAGTGCGGACGGTATTTGCTTCGTGATACATTACTCGTGTTATAATGGGCCGTTTACGAAATGCGGAAAAGGTCGATATCGTGTTGATGTATGGCTATTGTGATCAAAATGCCCAACGGGCGTGTGCTATGTATGCTGCTCGGTATCCTGGACAACATCATCCAAGTGTCCGGACCGTTCGCCGGATAGTTACGTCATTTAAGGAAACAGGGAGTGTTTAGCCACATGTGAAACGTCTACCACGACCTGCAACAAATAATGATGCCGAATTAGGTGTTTTAGCTGCTGTCGCGGCTAATCCGCACATCAGTAGCAGACAAATTGCGCGAGAATCGGGAATCTCAAAAACGTCGGTGTTGAGAATGCTACATCAACATCATTGCACCCCTACCATATTTATATTCACCAGGAATTGCATGGCGACGACTTTGAACGTCGTGTACAGTTCTGCCACTGGGCACAAGAGAAATTACGGGACGACAACATATTTTTTGCACGCGTTCTATTTAGCGACGAAGCGTCATTCACCAACAGTAGTAATGTAAACCGGGATAATACGAACTATTGGGCAACGGAAAATCCACGATGGCTGCGACAAGTGAAACATCAGTGACCTTGGCGGGTTAATGTATGATGTGACATTATGGGAGGAAGGATAATTGGCCCCCATTTTATCGATGGCAATCTAAATGGTGAAATGTATGCTGATTTCCTGCGTAATGTTCTACCGATATTACTGCAAGATGTTTCACTACATGAGAGAATGGCGAAGTACTTCCAACATGATGGATGTCCGGCACATAACTCGCGTGCGGTTGAAGCGGTATTGAATAGCATATTTCATGACAGGTGGATTGGTCGTCGAAGCACCATACGATGGCCCGCACGTTCACCGGATATGACGTCTCCGGATTTCTTTCTGTGGGGAAAGTTGAAAGGTATTTGCTATCGTGATCCACCGACAACGCCTGACAACATGCGTCAGCGCATTGTCAATGCATGTGCGAACATTACGGAATGCGAACTACTCGCTGTTGAGAGGAATGTCAAATGCATTGAGGTTGACGGACATCATTTTGAGCATTTATTGCATTAATGTGGTATTTACAGGTAATCACATTGAACAGCATGAGTTCTCAGAAACTATAAGTTCACAAAGGTATATGTATCACATTGGAACAACCGAAATAAAATGTTCAAACGTACCTACGCTCTGTATTTTAATTGAAAAACCCTTCCTGTTACCAACTGTTGTCTAAAATTGTGAGCCATATGTTTATGACTATTACAGCGCCATCTATCACAATGCGAAAAAAGTGGTCCAACTAAAGCATTCATATTTCTTTACGTAGTACACGAATATGTAATAAAAAATGGGGGTTCCTATTTAAAAGAAACGCAGTTGATATCCGTTTGACCTATGGCAGCGCCATCTAGCGGGCCAACCATAGCGCCATCTGGTTTCCCCCTTCAAGCTAGATAAATTTCGTTCTTTGTAGTTTTTTCGTTTGACGCTTATTTCGTAAGATATTTGGCCCGGTCACGATCAATGGACCACCCTGTATACATACGGGCTTCAACTGAAAGCCAATATGGTGCCTCACAACTCTGAACGGAAGGTGGCGTTCTGTCATCTCATTGGTCAAAGTTCAGACCCAAGTTCAGAATGTCTGACCTGCTAAACATTGCTCTGCACGTTGGTAAAGACTCTCCAACATGCTCTTCCACGGCGACACTGAGAAACACTGGCACTCCAACAACCTTGTGACGTGACACCAGTCGGCTTGTCCGCCACACTTCGCTAACGCTCGACTCCGTGCAGGGCCCACGGGAAATCAATACGTAACTCAAATGGTTCAAATGGCTCTGAGCACTATGGCACTTAACTTCTGAGGTCATCAGTCCCCTAGAACTTAGAACTACTTAAACCTAACTAACCTAACGAGATCACACACATCCATGCTCGAGGCAGGATTGGAACCTGCGACAGTAGCGGTCGCGCAGTTCAGACTGTAGCGCTTAGAACCGCTCGGCCACCCCGGCAGGCTTCAATACGTAACAGCAAATGTACCCATTAAAGGTCTTAACTTCGGCCTGTGCTATCGACTGTTTGCGTGCACTTAAACACACAGTCAATAATTATGAAACTCGTCGGAAGTAGTTATCGCTCCACGCCGGAGACCTGCAGGCTCACGTGCTGTTCCTCGTGGGTCTCGTACTCCACACAATGACGTCAGAAACTCGGCACGCTCAACGCTCAACGTTCGGATGCACGGTTCGTTTGCCGACGGCTAAAAATAAAGGTTACAAACTGCTCTGCGTCCCTTCAGATAGAAGGAAACAGCGTGTTGCACTTGCAGCGCCACGACAGCGTTATAAAAAGTGCACAGAGAAAATGTAGCTTTCATTTTTTAATGCCATTCACTTGAAACGAGTGTTGCTTAACTTAAAAAATAAATATCTTTTACAAACAAAGAGAAACTACATATGCTACTGTATTTTATGGACTATAAACATACTTCTTTCTTCGAAAAATTACCTCCAAAATTCAGGTGCATTTTGTATTCGAAATTAATATAAAAATGTTCAGTGTTTGATTTAAGATTCCCGCCAGTCTTAAAAATGGCCATATAGTCGACGCCGCGGGAAGCCTACCTCTATCTGGCAACAATGGATTCAACTGGAGGCAGCAGTGCACCCGTGCGACGGACGTGGATTCACAAGCTTGCTATCACTGCCGCCCTCCCGTCCCGTCATCGCAAAACCAGAACATTGTATGGCCTATGATGCGTCATTGCAATCTTCGGCGCCAGTGAACTTGAACTGAAAGCGATTCATGTTATTGGTAAAAGTACAATATTTTGATTAGTAGCTAGTTTCATAATGAAAAAAATGAAAGGATAATGGAGTGTAGTCGAATAAAATCAGATGATGCTGAGGGAGTTAGATTTAGAAAATGAGAAACTTATAGTAGTAGATGAGATGTGGTATTTGGGGAGCAGATTAACTGATGAGGGTCGAAGTAGCAAGGATATGAAATGTAGACTGGCTATGGCAAGGAAAGCGTTTCTGAAGAAGAGAAATTTGGTAACAGCGATTATAGATTTAACTGTCAGGAAGTCTTTTCTGAAAGTATTTGTATGGAATGTAACTATGTGTGGAAGTGAAACGTGGACGATAAATAGTTTAGACAAGAAGAGAATAGAAGCTTTCGAAATGTGGTGCGACATAAGAATGCTGAAGATTAGATGGGTAGATCACGTAACTAATGAGGAGGTACTGAACAGAATTGGGGAGAAGAGGAATCTGTGGCACAAATTGACTAGAAGAAGGGATCGGTTGATAGGACACATTCTGATGCATCAAGGGACCACCATTTTAGTATTGGAAGGAAGCGTGGAGGGTAAAAATCGTAGAGGGAGACCAAGAGATGAATACACTAAGCAGATTCAGAAGGATGTAGGTTGCAGTAGTTACACGGAGATGAAGAAGCTTGCACAGGATAGAGTAGCATGGAGAGCTGCATCAAACCAGTCTCTGGACTAAAGACCAGAATGACAATTCATATGGTGCGGGCTATACATTGAAAGTAAAAGCATATGCAGGAGAACATGGAAACAGATCAGTTGAGCAGCATTTCGACACTCCACAGACAGAAAAAACCATTCTCGATTGGCGGGTTGGTAAAGGAGAAATGAAAAAAAAATAGGCAAGACTAAACGTACAAATAGTGGACTGAATGCTAAATGACCAAAACTAGAAGATGACGTATTGAAATGGATTCACAGGCACCGTCAAAATGACACTGAAATCAATACAAAAATGATTCAAATACACGCTCGTAAGATAGCGCTACAGTGGAACTCAACAGACCTTAAGGTCAGAGTTAGTTGGTTCTACAGGGTTATTGAAGCGTCATGCACTTAGCATGCGAACCAAAACCGAAATATCTCACAAAATGCAACAACAATATGAAGATAAAATATTATCTTTCCATTGCTTTATTATTCAACATCGAAAGTAAGCCATTGTGGAACCAAGACAAATAGCGAATATGGACGAAACTCCTCTTACATTTGATGTGCCGAGTAATAGAAATGTAGCCAAGAAATGTGCTAAAACCGTAACTATAAAATCAAGTGGACATGAAAAAATTTAACTGCATTGTTGCCCTATCGTGATGTGCTGACGGGACTAAGCTTAATGTAATTATCATTTTAAAGTGCAAAACAATGCCAGGACCTTCCGAAATACCACCAGGTGCTGTTGTTCACGTACATGACAAGGGCAGGTATGAAATTATGGATTAACAAAGTGTGGAAAAGAAGGAAAGTTGCTTGATCGAAGAAGAGTTCTCTTTTTGTGCTAGATCAGTGTAGCAGTCATTTGAAAAATTCTGTAAAACAGAAATAGAGACATGGAAATGTAGAACTTGCTGTTACTCGGGAAGGACTCACTTCACAGTTGCAACCTCTTGATGACTCTATAAATAAACCATTCATAGTGTACATGAGGCAGGAATCAAGCTAATGGATAATGAATGAAACCCAACATGGATTCATGCCGAAAGGGAGCTTTAAAACGATCTACAAACATGTGTCTTAGTGGATAAGACAGTCGTGGTTTAGAGTGAGACAAGACATTGTTGTTAAATCTTTCAAGAAGATGTA
The DNA here is from genome assembly GCF_023897955.1 of Schistocerca gregaria. Lineage (NCBI taxonomy): Eukaryota > Metazoa > Arthropoda > Insecta > Orthoptera > Acrididae > Schistocerca > Schistocerca gregaria. The sequence continues at coordinate 561,564,192 of NC_064931.1, forward strand.
TCTACGGCAGTGAATACCATCTTGTAAATGAAAAGGGCAACGATGACGATGAAGAGCAAGAAGAAGAAGAAAGTTCAGATGACGATTTCCAGCGATTTTAAAGGTCAATTCGGTTTCATAAACTAAAATTTTTTTAGCCTGGCTTCGCAATCTAAAAATAAGAAAGGTAAAAATAATATTTTTTTTAAAACTGCTTAAAAATTAAGTCCCTGAAATACGGTACTTCTTTACGGAAAACGCAGTTGAGTACAGAGGTATCTCGAGAGAAGGCATGCGACAAGAATGAGAATTCAGCAGATATGCAGAGGACTGCTATACGAAGGACACTGAAATACTACGCACAGGATTAGAAGCAAGCCCGCAAGGAGCGGAGCAAAAGAATAGATGTTCTGGTAGCTGTTGCTCACAAACCACATGGTGGCTCCAGAGATATCGCGAGACCATCTGGAATAATGCAGCGCAGTGTTGTTCGCATTTTACGTGCAAACAGCAACCATACGTATTATGTGTTACCTCACCAGCAGACTACACAGCGGGACTTCAGAAGACGCGTGGAATTCTGTCGCTCGGTTATGATGCAACATCATTCTCTTTGCTAATGGCGCTACCTTTACAAATCACGGCAAATTGAATGTAAGAAATATGCTTACTGGGGCGCTGAGAATGCACACTAGCTGAGGCAGACTGAACATCAGGAACAGTGGAGTGTGAAAACGTAATGCAGGATCATTGGAGACTACGTGATCGATCCTTACTTCATTGAAGAAACCTTAACGGGTAGAAAGTGTTGTACGCACACTTGGTTACTGAAGGGCTACCGGCTCTCCTAGAAGATTTATGTGGTAGGAGCACAATGGATGCCTGGCTCACTGCTCCCTTGTTGCAAGGAAAGATCTCACCTAGCACTAGCCTGGTCGCTAGATAGGACGGTAAGGCGGTATCAGTTGGTCTGCACGTTCGCCTGGTTTGACACTACAGATTTTTTTTTTCTGGGGTAAACTCAAAGGTGAAGTCTATGCATAAGTTCCCAAAACCCAAGAAGATTTAAAACAACGCTTTATTGCTGAATATGAAGAATCTCTTGATTCTGTCCAGAAGTCCTTGCACAAGTGACTGCAGTTGTGTATTGCAGTAGTCGGTGGGCATTTCAAGCACTTGATGACAAAATTAAATTTTGAGGAAGTGTCTATGGCCACATTCTTTTGCGATTTCCTTTTTTTTTTGCTGTTTCTGATATAATTTTGCAACGTAAGTGTGTATCATGACAGTAAACTCACGACACGAAATTATTATTTAACAGTCCTTATGCTCAGTTCCCTGTTTTACAAATCCATTCACTTTTTTTACGTTTTCCTTACTTTCAGTGCTCTGACAGAAACAAGAGCAGAACAGTTACCGTAGTCAACTGGCGAATCATTCTTAGATGTCACTTCCTGTTTCGTCTAGTTAATGCATCGTTGGAACCACATGTAGCCAAGTGTGATTAGTATCAGTTTTAAATTAAACTTTTCTCCACTACTCAGCTTTTGTAAGTAGACTCTCTCAGCTGCTTCAAGCTGGAGCGACCCATCAACATGACGTGACAGTTTCGTATTAACACACTTCGCATTTGAAAACAGATAAATCCTAAGTTTTAAATAATCTAATGTCTACCAAACTACTAATCAACTTTTCAAGCGTGAAACGCCGTTGAATTCGCCTCTTTTAGAATTATAATACTAGGAGCAAAGATTACTGCAGTTCCAATTGAAAAAACGAAGTTGATACCGAAAACCAATATAACTGCAAAAAGAGACTATAGGTCATATAACGAGGACTTTTCATAAATAATTTGGATGCATCAGAGTTAAGATATTTTTAACGGTCCAGAAAACATTTGAAGTGAGTAGCTTAGCTGAATTACCCTTTAAGTCTAGTGTTTTATCTTTCGTTTGTAAGCCTACTTTACGACTCCGACATTTGGTGGAGGCAGTGTCACTGAACTTTTTACTGTTTTTGTCTTGAACCATTAACTATATGATGAACGGAAAAATGTCCACAGATACAGGGAACAGTTATATATCGCCTCCAAAAAATAATTTTTCCCTTGCTTTCAGGTATCCGTGTGCAGTCCTCGAATAAAGTCAAATCCACGCGCCACAGTACCTTAGCACCCTGCAGAGTGAACCAAACCATAATGGCGTAGCTCATTAATTAAATGAAGCAATTCGTTTTCTACGTTTGCAGGGGAACAGCGCTGCAACTATTCATGCTGATCATACAGTGTAGGATTGCACGTCTGGTAATGACTTCACTTGAACTTCCGGGTTGATCGGCCGTGATCTGTTTATAAAACTTTCTCCTAACGTTTCATCTCCGTCTGTGGCAGGCATTTTCAGAGGTAAAGCGAAGGCTTTACCTATGAAGATGTCTCCCGCAGTCGGAGGTGAAACTTTAGGAGAAAGTTTTATACATCGACCACAGCCTGTCTGCCCGGAAGTTTCAAGTGAAATTCAAGCTGAGTTAATGAACGTGTATGGCAAGAATGCTCCATCATACGACACATTGGTTACGTGGCGCAGGCGTTTCCAGTGCGGTCAAAAAAGTCTGAATGACCAAGAAAGAAGTGGCAGACCTCGCTGTGAAAAACCAGGAATCGTGAAAGAAGCGGAGGCTCTGCTGATCGAAGGCCGGCGTATCACAATCAAGACGATGGTGGCAGAAGTGGAAATCAGTCATAGATCTTGCACGACATGTTGAACACGACAAGGTTCACGCGTTCCGCGACTGCTTACACCCATTCAAAAAGTCCACCAAACCGATACAGTAGCGTAAATGTTGCTGCTGAATCAGGCCAATCCAGATGTTATCTTTAGCCGCTTAATCGTCATGGACGACGTTCTGGGTGTAACACTATGACGTCAAACACAAAGGAGCAAAGTAGGCACTGAAAACGCGTGGGATTCACCGCCCCCGAAAAAGGCAAAGACCCAACCATCACTGGGCAGGGTGATGCTGACTGTTTTTAGGAGTTGCCATAGTGTGGTGTTACCAGACTGTGCTCGCAAGGGGCTAACCGTCACATGAGCATACGACGAAATTTGATTGTCTAGACGATGGGTCTCAGGGTGCTGTCCAAGGAGGCTTTTTTTCTCCTCCACAAGAACGTCACAGCTCATTCTGCACAGATACACAGGACAATGTAACACTTGTCGCTTTTTTAGTCTATAAAGTTTTGAATCGCTGCTCTGAGCACTATGGGACTTAACAGCTATGGTCAACAGTCCCCTAGAACTTAGAACTACTTAAACCTAACTAACCTAAGGACATCACACAACACCCAGTCATCACGAGGCAGAGAAAATCCCTGACCCCGCCGGGAATCGAACCCGGGAACTCGGGCGCGGGAAGCGAGAACGCTACCGCACGACCACGAGCTGCGGACTAAAAGTTTTGACTCCACCGGTCCCCCCCCCCCCCCCCCCCCCGATTATTATCCCATCCAGAGATTTCGGGAACTTGTATAACCAAGGTCTCCACCACGTCATCCATTGTTGGAAAAAAATGCATAGTGTTGAAAGACGAATATGTAGAGGAGGACTAAAACCATCACTAAGTTTCATGGCCGCAGCCTGATAAAACCTTATGAGTAAATGTAACGTAATCTCCGTCCACAGGCTCTGGTACCAATCAACTGCTCTGTCAAGCTCTGCCGATAGCGTCGTCAGTTGCGGTATGGAGGGGCGTGAGTTCAGCACACCGCTCACCCGGCCGTTGTCAGTTTTGAGCCAGGAGCGACTACTACTCGGTGAAGCAGCACGTCGACTGTCATCACGAGGCTGAATGCACCTCGTTCCAGTCCTCCCACCAAGGAAAAACCGCTGATGGTACCAGGAATCGAACCCAGGTCTTCCTCATAGGAGTCAGCCGCGCTGACCACTCAACTACCAAGAAAAATGGTTCAAATGGTTCTGAGCACTATGGGACTTAACATCTCAGGTCATCAGTCCCCTAGAACTTAGAACTACTTAAACCTAACTAACCTAAGGACATCACACACATCCATGCCCGAGGCAGGATGCGAACCTGCGACCGTAGCGGTCGCTCGGTTCCAGACTGTAGCGCCTAGATCCGCACGGCCACTCTGGCCGGCGAAAAGGGTATCCTAAGACGTTTTAACTGTATGAACAATTAAGCATAGAATAGAAAATTGGGGACAGCGCATCATATTCGAAAACCTAACGACTCAAAGTTTAAGGAGCCACGATTGTATTGCCAAACTCCTGAGACTGTCTCGTCTGTTGTTTTGCTATATGATGATGTTAAGACGATCCGTGAAATAGCATACTTGCTTAAAAATTTATTTCTTTTCGCCCCAGCTATAGTTAAATGTTTTAAATATGGTTGGAAAGTTATATCCGAGCTTTCGAAAATGCTATATCACCCCGATAGCAGGTCTTTATTTTCCACTCTTGCTAATACCTCATGTTTCACTTGTTCTGTGCTCACTTATGAGAGCTGACTGCTCCGAATGAGAGGAAAACAAATCTTTTTCTTGTGTCACGCATTGTAGCCGCAGCTTGACGTCGGGTGGAGATGAAGTCCATTGGCAAGCTACTAACTGAACACTCAAGTGTGCAATAGCGGCATGTCGCAAGTCCTTCAAATGACGCTCCTATGAATTGCAAGACGGCAGTCACGAACAAGACATCCATTGTGCTCGCGTGCTAGGAGTGTTGTCAGTGGCTGGCCAACGCTAAAGTTGATAGCATCTCCTACAATGAAGATTCTAAAAATGGCAACAGCTCATACTTTCTCACGAAAATTGCTTGATTAAAGAGAAGAAATTAGATGCTGTCGTTCATGCATTAAAATTTTTGTTATACCTTGGGTGTCATTTAGAACAAAAGTCAGTTGTGCGTGGTCGACAAATTGTGGGACCACAACAATCAATATCACGTCAAGAATTCGAACAGTCAGATATGGCGTTTGCATACAGCTTTGACGTAGCGCAGTTTTGCATTACGGATATGACCAGCATAAATATGCAGGAATTCACTGAGACGTCTTGAATAAAAGATACGCTCCGACGCTGTCTTGGTTTGCATGTTTAGAGTAGAGGTGGCCTTAGTGAGCTATGGATTTGATTAACAGGCTCAGTCCCACGAGTATAAAGCTTATTTCAGTCAATGCACGCGTAAAATATTTAATTGCAACGCCGGTTTCTACTGACTATAGTTATTAGCAACAGCCCACAAACAATTCTCGGCGTGTGGCTGCTCACGGCGTCCTTGGAATCAACGCTTCCACGAGGCTCCTACTAAGGCCGGTTGAAACTAGTACGACTATTAAAGAATTGTGGGAGTACTGACTGAAACAAACATTACGGTTTAAAATAATATGCTCATTCATGCTATTTGACAGTAATATTGCAAATATGAACATCTTTTCACGATGTTCATACATTTCTCAGGCTTTGCCTGATAATGACCTTCATGGTGTCAAAGCCTCGTCGGTTCTGAAGATGCGATAAATTACACTGGTCTGCAAAACTTCAGGCTTACAAAACACTCGTTCGACCTATACTTGAGTATGGCTCATCAGTGTGGGATCCGTATCAGATCGGGTTGACGGAGAGGATAGAGAAGATCCCAAGAAGAACTGCGCGTTTCCTCACAGGGTTATTTGGTAAGCGTGATAGCGTTACGGAGATGTTTAGCAAACTCAAGTGGCAGACTCTCCAAGACAGGAGATCTGCATCGCGGTGTAGCTTGCTGTCCAGGTTTCGAGAGGGTGCTTTTCTGGATGAGGTATCGAATACATTGCTTCCCCCTACTTATACCTCCAGAGGAGATCACGAATGTAAAATTACAGAGACTCGATCGCGCACGGAGGCTTTCCGGCAGTCGTTCTTCCCGCGAACAATACGTGGCTGAAACAGAAAAGGGAGGTAATGACAGTGGCACGTAGAGTGCCCTCCGCCACACACCGTTGGGTGGCTTGCGGAGTATAAATGTAGATGTAGATGCAGACGAAGTAGATAAAGTAAGATAACATTAACAACTGATGGAAATGAATGGAAGAGCAGAGCATGTTGTCAGAGGTCTCCCAGTCGTGCACAGATAGCTTGATGTCACGTGGAATGAGGTCGGCGTAATTACAGCGCCAGTTGGGGCTGGCCACACAACACGAGGCTGTTTAAGGAATGGGAAAAGACAGTATGTGTCAATCAGCGAGCAGTTACTATGCACTGTTGTGGTGTTATTCATTACAACGTGGCCCGGTGGCGACGTTTGGATTACTTCACATGGGGAAGAGTGATCGGTAAACTGGATGAAGGACGTAGGGTGACGAGTGTAGGTCAGGAGTTTGGTATTGCTCACGGCATTGTTTTACGTGCACGAGGAGTGTTTCGAATCACAGGCACTGCTGCCCGAAGGAGAGGAGACGGTCAACCACGCTCAACCGCAGCAGCAGATGACAGCAACATTGAGCAACAGACAAGCAGGGACCCACGTCAAACAGTGAAACAGTGGAGGACTGCAAGGCAAGCAACCTCACGCTCCACAGTGAAATGTCAACTGCTTGGGGTGGTCTCTTTGCCTGATAAACTGGCGAAATCCTCACATGACAACGAGCTACAATTACGAGTGAGCACATCATTCACTAAATCAGGATGTCTGCAATCAGATGTGAACTCCGTTTCTACTGAATACAGCTCCAATATCCAGACAGTTGCACCACCTCCCTAGGTCGAATGCCCAAAGTATAACATTCCCTCGTAAACGATAGGGCATACAATTCGGATAACAGTGTCATTATTAGTTTCAATTTTTCGAATTGCGTGTGAAGAATTTTTATCTTCTGGAGATCTTTTTCATAAATAGGTCTATTGGGTATCTCTCAGATAAAAGGATTTAAACCTGTACTTCAATTTTTAAAATCGCATGCTCGTAATCTAACTGTAATAATGGGGTGAGATTTGCGTTACAGGTAAGAGAAGTGGTATAAGTAAATGATTAATGTTTCATTTGAGTGTAGACACATCGCTCAGATAAAATTTGGAAACGGGTGGAGACGCAGGAGCCGTTGTAAAAGCTTCTACTACTGTTTTCCCAGCGCAGTAAGGTGACAGATGTGTTTGCTCCTGCGGTACTGTTTCCTGGACTGCTTCCACTTGAGTCCACAGTCCCCTGGCACTGAGGTCTCCAGACTGACTGACAACGGTGCAAGTAGCTACTGCCGTGTTGCGAAGGAGGCTGCGATATTCTGGGCAATATAGCGTCAGGAGCGCAATGCGGACGGGATATGACTATTTTCCCAACGGCTTCGTTGAGATAGCGTTTTCTCTCGTGAAACATTGGAATTGCTGCATGTACTACATGCCTCCGCCGCTGAAGTCGCTAATACTCTCTATTGAGCGGCACTCTATCCAGTGATTGCTGGTTCGAATTCTGGTGATAGAATAACTTGTCATTACCATTACTCTGCCGGCGAGTGAAGGAAAAAATGGAAGGAAGATTGGGATATAACTTACAATTTACGATTACATCATTAGAGACGGAGCACAAAGCCGGATTAGAGAAAGAAATCGGCCCTGACCTTTCAAAGGAACAAACTTGCATTTGCATTAAGTGCTTCAGGAAATCCACGGAAAATTTATATCTGGGTAGCAAAACTAGGAGTTAAATCCCCGTCCCTCTGAATGCGATTCCAGTATCTTAACCAGTTGGTCGCATCGCTTGGAGGGCCAGTAAGGGAAGCAGAGATGATAAGCGAAGATTCATTTCACGAGACTTGTGAAATGAGAACATGAGACACTGTCGGTGGTGATCCACTACTCGAATACAGATTTTATTTTCACGGCTTTCATGGAGCCCCTGTCACACCAACAGCACGATCAGAATACTACACTCTACAAGTTCGTATGACAGGCTCTACAGTACCCAGTGTCAGGTTTTACATTATCGTAATTTATAAGGAATGCTTGGTTAAATTGGAGAGAGAGCACCATGGCACTAATCAATTCACCCATACCAAAATTATAAATAAATAAACAAATATATAAGAGCAGAATACTTAAAACAACATGCACTCGTCGCAGATGGCAGGTGGCAACGTGCGTAGATGAAGTAATGCAACCCTGCGAGACGGCTGAATAACTCCCCACGAGCAAGCAATACTGTACCTTACTGCTCTTTCTTTCTTCGATAATCATACTCAGTGGAGCTCACGCTACACCGTTATGATTTCTCTAGCGTGACTACCCAAAAACACCTATTGGAATATGCCCTCGAACCAGGGGTACACTAGACACTTGAACCATTTAACAACGCTGAGTAGAATGTTGTGGACCACAGAGGTGACCCCAATCCCTTTAGATACGTTGAATGTGAAGCGGGGGGGGGGGGGGGGGGGGGGAGAGAGAGGAGGAAAGGAACTGATTATATCAGCTTCATCAGGAGTTCATGAGGAATCAGCGGCGATGAGTAAAATTGTTTGCTGGACCGAAAATCGAACCTGGGATCTCCTACATACCAGGCAGTTGCACCCTAACCACTCTGCAACCCAGACATAGTGATAATCGCGACGCACGGACTATCTCGGCACGTTCTTCGCCCGGCCCACATCCCCACCTAGAGCCACCACTTATCTGCATTCTCCATCCATCTCCTCCGTGCTCGCTAATTTTAGACTCATGGTGCAGGTTGAACGTAAATGTGCATCCGCACTGATGGTTGTGGGTTCACAGATCATCGAGGTGTATCAATTATATAAATGAATGGTGTCTATTCTTTTGACGTGTCCGAAAGAACATACACCGCGCGGAATTCGCAGCTATTATACATATTACGTAAATTGAATCTGGAGGGGGGAGAAAGGAAAGAAAAGGGAAGCAACTGATGCTGTCATTTGCATCGGGACTTTATGCGGAATCAGCGGCGACGAGTAAAAGTGTATGTGTCGGAGAAGGACTCAAACGTAGGATCTCCTTCTTATTAACCAGTTGCGTTAACCACTACGCCCCGGGGACGCCCTGTCGACGGCATATGCGCGGACTATCTCATTTGAGTTAGCCTATCTCGAACTCACCTTTCGTCATAATGGTTTACTGATTGCGCTGTCGACCAACTCTGCACAAGGTGAGTGATGATAACACCGAGTTGACACTAAAGTCTACGTCCTTTTTGCCTTACACAGGGAGCAGTTCGAACAGGATTGGTCTTATTTTGCAGAAATATGGTGTGAAGTGTGTTTTGCACAATCACCTATGATCAGGGTTGTTTTGCATAAGGCGGGTGTCTACCGTATTCCTTGCACCTGTGGCATGTCATATGTCGGTCAAATTATCAGGACTGGGGATGACCGGTGTACTGAGCATATGGCACAAATGCTTACAACAGCCGAGCAAATCCGCCATTTCGAAATACTATCTTAGCACCGGTTATCCTATGGAATATAGCAACGCAGAGATTTTGGCACACACTTCCAACTGCTGGGACGATGTTTTTAAGGAAAACGTTGAAAATAAATTAGCAAGTAACCTTATAAATAGAGGTGGCGGTTTCCGTTTGATTTCCATATGGAATCCTGCTCTTCGCTTGTCAAAAAACAGAGGGATAGAGTTTATGATACCTCACCCTTTGATTACTAATTTCACTATAGACAACTTCTGGCGCGGGTCATCTTTGGCTTGTGATGGCACTAGTGTTTACATTGTGAGTGAGTGTTGTCTTTTCGTAGTTTCTCTGAAAACCAGTGTTTTAGATTCCCTTGCAGAGCGCTTATTTCTGCAGTTTTTTTACTGAAAATGGCCGGGTGTGCTGTTGTCGAAATATCGGCGGTTGTGGACGACGTCACGCGCCTGCACTCCCGTAAATTATTTGAACATGTTATCAGCCTGCGTCATTTACTGCCTTCTGGGTCTCACGGATGAACAGGGAGATGCGAGTTTCGCAGGATAAATATTTGTGAAATCCGTGCTGATTCGTATAAAGTAAGTTTTCGCTCTTCAAAATGGTCATAATACGTGACTATAAAGTGACGTGACGTTAGTGATATAGACCAACGTTGTATTCACCAAAAGTTTGGAGTCAAACATAAATGTAGCAGGAAGTGAGTTCTCTACCACAGAAAGTAGTTGCTTAACTGAAGTGGCGTGCTTGCACGTTGAGCCTACACTGACCAGCCACATTAACGTCACCACCTGTCAAAAGCCTGAATACTCCAATAGACGTGCAGGAAGAGATTCAGTAATGTTGAGGAAGGTAGCGGCAGGGATGTGGAGGCGTGCCCACTCAAGGGCTGTGGCCAGCTGCGCTGCTTCACGGTTGAGGGTATATGGCACGAACAGCCTGATCGAGGTGGTCCCACTTATTCTCCATTGGGTTTCAGTCTTAACAGTTTGGCGGCCATGGGAGGCCGGTAAACTCAACCTGTTGCTCTTCGAACCACGCATGTAGACTGCGAGATGTGTGACACGAAGCACTGTCCTGCTGGTAAATGCTGGTGTGCCAAGGTCTGCATGCACTGGTGGACATGATTCCGGATGACAGATGCATACTTGTGTTGATCCACTGTACCTTCCAGAATGATGAGACTACACAGCCTGGTCCTTTCCAAAGATTGTTACAGAGTGTTTGCTTTCAGACTTTCACACAGTACACGCCAATGGCCATCTGTCCGATGGAGCACATAAAGTGATTCATCTACATCTACATCTACATGGATACTCTGCAAATCACATTTAAGTGCCTGGCAGAGGGTGTATCGAACCACCTTCACAGTTCTCTATTATTCCAATCTCGTATAGCGCGCGGTGAGAACGAACACCTATATCTTTCCGTACAAGCTCCGATTTCCTTTATTTTATCGTGGTGATCGTTTCTCCCTATGTAGGTCGGTGTCAACAAAACATTTGCGCACTCGAAGGAGCAAGTTGGTGATTGGAATTTCGTGAGAAGATTCCGTCGCAACGAAAAACGCCTTTCTTTTAGTGATGTCCATCCCAAATCCTGCATCATTTCTGTGACACTCTCTCCCATATTTCGCGATAGTACAAAACGTGCTGCCTTTCTTTGAACTTTTTCGATGTACTCAGTCAGTCCTATCTGGTAAGGATCCAACATTGCGCAACAGTATTCTAAAAGAGGACGAACAAGCGTAGTGTAGGCAGTCTCCTTAGTAGGTCTGTTACATTTTCTAAGTGTCCTGCCAATGAAACGCAGTCTTTGATTAGCCTTCCCCACAACATTTTCTATGTGTTCCTTCCAATTTAAATTGTTCGTAATTGTAATACCTAGTTATTTAGTTGAATTTACGGCTTTTAGATTAGACTGATTTCGTGTAACCGAAGTTTAACGCGTTCCTTTTAGCACTCATGTGGATGACCTCACACTTTACGTTATTTAAGATCAACTGCCACTTTTCGCACCATTCCGATCTTTCTTCTAAATCGTTTTGCAGTTTTTTGACCTTCTGATGACTTTATTAGTCGATAAACGACAGCGTCATCTGCAAACAACCGAAGACGGCTGCTCAGATTGTCTCCCAAATCGTTTATATAGATAAGGAACAGCAAGGGGCCTGTAACACTACCTTGGGGAACGCCAGAAATCACTTCTGTTTTACTCGATGACTTTCCGTCAATTACAACGAACTGTGACCTGTCTGACAGGAAATCACAGATTCAGTCACATAACTGAGACGATATTCCATATGCATGCAATGTCACTACTATCCGCTTGTGTGGTACAGTGTCAAAAGCCTTCCGGAAATCCAGAAACACGGAATCGATCTGAAATCCGTTGTAAATAGCACTCAGCAGTTCATGTGAATAAAGAGCTAGTTGTGTTTCACAAAAACGATGTTTTCTAAACCCATGTTGACTGTGCGTCAATAGACGGTTTCCTTCGTGGTTGGGGTGGGGGGGGGGGGGGTTGTTTTGGGGAAGGAGACCAGACAGCGAGGTCATCGGTCTCATCGGATTAGGGAAGGATGGGGAAGGAAGTCGGCCGTGCTCTTTCAGAGGAACCAACTCGGCATTTGCCTGAAGTGATTTAGGCAAATCACGGAAAACCTAAATCAGGATGGCCGAACGCGGGATTGAACCGTCGTCCTCCCGAATGCGAGTCCAGTGTCTAACCACTGCGCCACCTCCCTCGGTTTTCTTCGTGGTAATTCATTACTTTCGAACTCAATATATGTTCTAAAATCCTGGTGCATATCGACGTTAACGATATGGGCCTGTAATTTAGTTCATTATTCCTACTACTTTTCTTGAATATTGGTATGACCTGTGCAACTTTCCAGTCTTTGGGTACGGATCTTTCGTCAAGCGAACTGTTGTATATGATTGTTAAGTATGGAGCTAATGCATCACCATACTCCGAAAGGAACCTAATTGGTATACAGTCTGGACCAGAAGACTTGCTTTTATTAAGTAATTTAAGTTGCTTCACTACTCCGAGGATATTTACTTCTGTGTTACTCATGTTGGCAGCTGTTCTCGATTCGAATTCTGCAATATTTACTTCGTCTTCCTTTGGGAAGGCATTTCGGAAGGCTGTGTTTAGTAACTCTGCTTTGGCAGCACTGTCTTCAATAGTATCTCCATTGCTATCGGGCAGAGAAGGCATTGATTGTTTCTTGTCGCTAACATACTTCACATACGACTAGAATCGCTTTGGATGTTCTGCAGCTTTCGAGCCAAAGTTTCGTTGTGACAACTGTTATAAGTATCTCGCATTGAAGTCCCCGCTAAATTTCGAACTTCTGTAAAAGATCGCCAATCTTGGGGATTTTGCGTCTGTTTAAATTTGGCATGTTTGTTTCGTTGTTTCTGCAACAGTGTTCTAACCCGTTTTGTGTACCAAGGAGGATCAGCTCCGTCGTTTGTTAATTTATTTGTTATAAATCTCTCAATTACTGCCGATACTATTTCTTTGAATTTAAGCCACATCTGGTCTACACTTATATTATTAATTCGTAATGAGTGGAGATTGCCTCTCAGGAAGGCGTCAAGTGAATTTTTATCTGTTTTTTTAATAGGTATATTTTCCGCTTATTTTTCGAGTATTTCGGGATTACAATATTCAATCTTGTTACGACAGCCCTGTGTTCACTAATCCTGCTCGTTAACTAACTCAGGATTATTTGTTGCTAAGAGGTCAAGTGTGTTTCCACAACCGTTTACTATTCGCGTGGGCTCGTGAACTAATTGCTCGAGATAATTTTCAGAGAATGCGTTATGCACAATTTCGGATGATATGTTATGCGTACCTCCGGAATTAAATATGTATTTTCGCCAACATATCGAGGGTAAATTAAAGTCACCACCAACTATTAACGTATGATTTGGGTACGTGTTCACCTGAAAAGACCACCTGTCGCCAGTCAGTGGATGTCCATTTGTGATACCGACGGGTAAATTCAAGCGTTCGTCGCCAATGAATAACAATCAACATGGGGCACATCGCAGGCGCCTGCTGCTGAGGCCCATACGCAGCAACGCTCACTGAACGGTCGTTGAGGAGGCACTGTTGATAGCTACTTGTTTCATTTTGGGGACCAGCAGCTCAACAACTGCACTTCTATTTGCCTGTACACATCTCCGCAGCCGTCGTTCACCCTTGTCATCTATAGCCCGTGGTGTACTACAGTTTCCTCGGCAGCATCCTTGGTCCGAACGCCAATGGTCATGCCCTTTACGACATCAGATAAATCGCTCCTCTGGTCGCAGTGGCCGTGCGGTTCTGGCGCTGCAGTCCGGAACCGCGGGGCTGCTACGGTCGCAGGTTCGAATCCTGCCTCGGGCATGGATGTATGTGATGTCCTTAGATTAGTTAGGTTTAAGTAGTTCTAAGTTCTAGGGGACTTATGACCTAAGTTGTTCAGTCCCATAGTGCTCAGAACCATTTGAACCATTTTTTTTTTTAGATAAATCGCTCCGTTTCCGCATTACGATAACAACGTTCACTGTGTCCCACGTCCCTCGTCCCCCGAAAAGCTTTATATCCCCTCCATTGGTAGTGCTGCCTCTTGCTGTCTGTAAGTAGTTATTGCTCGTTGACGTGGAAGATACTGGACAGTGTAGTCCAGGACCTCTCACACACGGAAAATCACCTGCGTGCAAAGCGAGTGCAGAGAGGGTTTGCACGGTGTATCGATCCAACTCGGCTTCATTCGCCTCAACTCGGCTTGTAGGGTGAAGACGCTGTGGTGCGCTGACGAGTACGTTGAGCCGGCCGCTGTGGCAGAACGGTTTTAGGCGCTTCAGTCCGGAACCGCGCTGCTGCTACGGTCGCAGGTTCGAATCCTGTCTCGGGCATGGATGTGTGTGATGTTCTTAGGTTAGTTAGGTTTAAGTAGTACTAAGTCTAGGGGACTGATGACCTCAGATGTTAAGTCCCATAATGCTTAGCGTCATTTGAACCATTTCGAGTGCGTTGATAGACAGTTTATTCAAAACAGACAAACGGAAGACAGTTACCGGAATAATGGAAAACCTGCTCAGAAAAAAGCAAAGATATCCGAAAATTAATTAAAACTGGAATGGGACTTTCTTATATATATCTACCTCTTTTTAGTTCTGCCAATAAAGTTAAATGTTCAATCTTCGATACAGTAATTACGTGTGTAAGAAAATCGTCTACTGAAATACAGTACAGCAAATTGCATTGATAAAAATGTAGCGAAATCATAAGGGACGCCAGGGAGGAAGAATTAAGGAAGCTGCAAGCTTTTGCAGAAGAGAATTCTGTATCCACAAGTGAGGCTTGTATATGTACTTAAACACAATTATTTTGCTTAAAGGTCCTGCGAAACGATCTGAAGTTTGTTTACGTTCCTCTCAAATGGGTATTCATTTTCATTTTCGCTTGTATTATTCCTAACTCAATCTTTCTCTTCTAATTTAGGGCGAAGAAGGATTTCTGATTTAGGGCAAAAGGATTCTTAGAGCTAGATATGAGGCTGCTCTACATTTAGCAAGAGCTGGGAAGCCGTTTGTGAAAGAGACATTAATGAAGAATATTTTGTCAGGCGTAGTAGAGACAACGAATCCCACATTATCACCCGCATACAGAAAAACCCCACTTTCCAGTATGACAATATATCGGCGAATCAGCGACATTGCCGGGAATTCGCATGAACAATTTACAGCCAAAATTGAAAACCTCCTAGCGTACTATATCGCACCCGACGAGAGTCCACGGATATTAGCGACACGGCTCAGCCAACTTATTGCGTGAAATGGCGACGAGCTACTTGTAACGGGGGAGCTCCTCGATATGATTACGACGAAGGACACTACTACAGAGCCATGGGTCAGTTTCTGGAGGACAAAGAACTCTCGGAGCCACTTTTGCATAACCATGAATGGGTATCTGATGTAGAATTTTTAGAAGATTCTATGGCTCTCCTAGATGAAACTCCAAAAAGAAAACCTCATCAACGTTATGATCGCCAAGATAAAAGTTTTATAACGTACGCTTCAGCTCCTTAAATACAACTTATCAGCGAAAAGTACGCAACACTTTCCTGAGCTACGTAAAAGATATAATTTTATCATTGATGAAGCATTCGAATTCTTAAAAGCGCTTTTTTTTTTTTTTTCAAAACGGCACTATGGTTTTGTTCGAGAGCATCTGCGCGGGAAGGAGTTCACTTAGAAAAATAAGCTACAATCCCTTGAAAATGAGTCGAAGTAATGTACTGTTGTATCACTAACAGCAAAATAAAGTCGATTTTGTTAAATGTACAAGTGTCACATTACATTAAAACAGTAGTCTACAATACCCGTTTATTAAAACATATCGCCTTTTAGTACTTCAGAGCAAAGTTATACATTACTTTCGTTTATTAACATTTGATTTTGTTTTTGTTACAGTATATTACAAACTTGCAGTCAATATTTGATGCGTTTGCAAAGTCCTTTTCGGTAGCCACTGAAAGTGTGCCTTCTGATTTACATTTCGAACTAACCGATTTGCAAACCGATTCTCAACGAAGGGACATGTGTTCCAGTACCAAAGATTTGCTCGAATTCTACCAGAATTTGTCGAAGGAGAAACTTCCAAAGTTTCACAGAGAAACAACGAAGATTATTTCTATGTTTGGCTCCATATGCGTATGTGAAAGCTTTTTTTTTTTTTTTGTTTTGTACGAAAACTAGATTGCGTGCAAGGATTTCTGATTGTAATCTAAAAACTGCTCTAAGAATTGCTCTCAGCCGATCCCTTGTTCCAGATCTTAGTAGCATAATTGCAAATAATAAAAGGAGAAAATAAAAAAGATAATTTTCTTTTGAAACCAAATTTAAAGTTATTATTTTTATTGTTATTATTAGTGTCATGTACGCATTCTTAGCTGAGTGGTCAGCACGTCTGATTGCCATGAATCGGGCCTGAGTTCGATTCCCGGCCAGATCAGAGATTTTCTCCGATTGGAAACTGGGTGTTGTGTTGTCCTAATCATCATTTCGTGATCATCGACACGCAAGTCGCTCAACGTGGCGTCAACTGAAAAGACTTGCAACTCAGCGGCCGAACTTCCCCAGGTGGGAACTCCCGACCATCAATACCATACCATCATTTTATTGTTATCATTATTAATTAATTCTCTTTTGCACCGGTAAGCTTGTCCCACCAAACTAAACTCTCCGCCCACTTCACATAAACATTTGAGAATGACGTAGAAAAGAGAGGTGAAGTTTTCGAAAAGGTCGCGACAGGTGGAGCAAGAGAGACAAGTTTAAGGAAACACAGACAGCGCTTATATGAATGCATGGTGCGTGATCATTCAGACATGCCCCATAGGACGGACATCATGCAGGATCCGCAGTTGTGATACATAGTATGGAATTGAAGGTGGAGGAAATAGAACGGAAAGGAAACCGAAAGAATTGATAATATCAACTGCGTAGGGACTTTATCGATTGCTTTGAAATTTTGACACGAGGTTGCACTCAAATATTCACGTGTTTTTATACGCCTACTAGAGAGACGCCTGACAGTAGACGGCCGATGTGGCCGAGCGGTTCTAGGCGCTTCAGTCTGGAACCGCGCGACCACTACGGTCGCAGGTTCGAATCCTGCCTCGGGCATGGATGTGTGTGATGTCCTTAGGTTAGTTAGGTTTAAGTAGTTCTAAGCTCTAGGGGACTGAAGACCTCAGATGTTAATTCCCATAGTGCTCAGAGCCATTTGAACCAGAGAGTAACTGTTCGGCAACTGTTCGGCAACTGGCCAAATGAAGGTGTGCAGTATCTCAAATCTGCAGTTGATAGAAGAATGTTCATGTGCAAACTATTTGTAGGAAGAAGTCTGTTGTATCAGCGAGCTTTGTGACGACAGACATAACTATCGTCGGATGGATCCACTGTTTGTGAGTCGAGTGGCGGAAGCATAATGTGACTCCTGTTCGTTTATTCTCTAAATACATAACTGATCTAATGAGCAGGTGAGAAGCCATCTGCTTGCTGATGATGCTGTGCTATATGGGAAGATATCGTCGTTGAGTGACTGTACGAAGATACAAGAGGACTCCGATAAAATTTCTAGGTTGTGTGATGAATAGCAGCTTGATCTAACTGTAGAACAATGTAAGTTAATGCAGATGAGTTGGAAAAACAGTCCTGCCAAGTTTGAATACAGGAGTAGTAGTGTGCTACTTGACATAGTCACGTCGGTTAAATATCTAGGTGTAAAGTGATACGAAATGGAACGAGAACACAAGAATGGTAGTAGAAAAGGCGAATGGTCGACTTCCGTTTACTGGATGAATTTTAAGTAAGTTTAGCCCATCTGTAACGGAGACCGCGTATAGAACACTAGTGCGGTCCATTCTTGACTACTGCTCGAGTGTTTAAGATCCCCACCACATCACGTTAAAGGATGTCAGCAAAGCAATTCAGAGATGTGCATCTATCTTTGTTATCGTTGGGTTCGATCATCACACGAGTATTACGGAGATGCTTTTGTGAACTCAGATGAAAATCGCTGGAGGGAAGACGACGTTCTTTTCGCAAAAGAATGTTGAGAAAATTTAGAGCACCGGCATTTAAGATAGAAGAAATTGCGGCTCATACGGAGGCATATAGAGTATTGTTTTCCTCTGGCTTTATTTTCGAGTGGAACAGTAAAGGAAATGGGCAGTAGTGGTACAACAACAAAAAAAAGGTTCAAATGGCTCTAAGCACTATGGGACTTAACATCTGAGGTCATCAGTCCCCTAGACTTAGTACTACTTAAACCTAACTAACCTAAGAACATCACACACATCCATGCCCGAGACAGGATTCGAACCTGCTAGCGTAGCAGCAGCGCGGTTCCGGACTGAAGCGCCTAGAACCGCACGGCCACAGCGGCCGGCTAGTAGTGGTACAACGTACCCACCGCCATGCACCATACGGTGACTTGCGTAGTATGTAGATGTAAATGTAGACGTATAAGTGCACCATCTATGTGGCGATTTGTCGTAACTAAGTGGCGCCTTTCTGGAGACAACCTAGCATGTTGTGCCCTCCGTGGATATCGCTGTGTAACTTACGTTTTTCATCGATCCAGCGACAATGCTTGAGAACGGGAATGGCCTGTGCTTTGTTGTTCCAGTAGTTTGCGAGAAATTGCTGTTAGAGTGGGGGCGGACAATCTCTTTTGCATAATTTACCTATATACTGTCTGAGTAGTGAACTCGGCAGTGCTTCGCAATTGTTAAATGTCTATGAAAATTGGATATATGTCCTAATCTTCTTCTCCCCCTCTCTCTGTCCACCTCCTCCTCAGCCTCACCCCCTCCTTGTCCACCTCCTCCTGCTCCTCCCTCTCTCTCCATCTAGTCTTCCCCCTCCCCCTATCCCCTCCTTCCCCATCTCTGTGTCCATTTTCTTCTCCCCTCTTCTCTGTCCATCTCCACCTCTTCCTCTCTCTGATCTTCAGCCCTTTTTATTGTTATTGAAAAGTAGTATTCTAATCGTAAGCTGATAAGCTGCAAAATACAACTCATGTTTTCTGTGAAAACCGACTGCGAGGAAGAAAATAAAATAGCACATTGTTGTGATACAATTTTTATTTAAAATACGTAAAATAATAAAGAATATGTGTGGAGATAAAATATTTCTAATTGTGTAAATGCCCTACTATCGTAGTTAAAACTGATTACGGGAAAAAATAATACCTCGCGTATTCACAGCAGAGCAAAGCACAGTATTTTCTTTATCGCAGTCGGTTTTAACAGAAGACCTGTACATTGTTGTTAAAATATTGTACATATATACATTTATGTTTCACATACATTTAAAAAATATATAGCCTATGAGCATCCAAACGCTTATTGGACTAAAGTGTAAAACTTTAAATTGAATCGGTCATGCAGTGTATAATAAGATGGCGCTCCAGTAAGTCTATGAAACACTCGCACATTTGAATGCAACTTTGTGTCGAAATTTCAAAGGAATCGCTGAAGAACTTTCGGAGGTTTAAAGTTTTGAACAAATGAACATTTACATTTTTATCTATATAAATCGTGCAGTATTTTCTTCGATATTTTGAGCGAATTTACTCAATTTCCTTTCACACTATCATTTACATCAATATCAGAAATTTCGGCAATCGTGCTGTGACTGAAAAGAAGAACCGTATCACGATTTTCCGTTGTGAACCAATTTCGGAAGACCGAATCAGTATTTTTGCTTTCTTTGCAGATGGCGGTATGGTCACAGAGAGTCAGTATAAATGATTTTGATCCGTGTAATTACCTTTAGTAAGATCCAGATATCTTTCGACTTTCTGTCTGACCAGTAGACAAAATTGTTCGTAGGAAAACGTTGCAAGCCTTCGCGAAAGCACTGGGTATTTGTAATGTAAGACCAGTGAGGCGTGTGGAACACCGACACGGCTGCCAGCTGCGCGACTCGAGCACCTGGCTGTTGAGGACTCGCGATGCGGGCCTACTCAGATCCTTCGAGTACTCGTACTGCTCGCCTCTGCGCTAACAGCTGGTCACTCAGCACATATCCGAAAGAACAGACAACACATACACATACCGGGTGATCAAAAAGTCAGTATAAATTTGAAAACTTAATAAACCACGGAATAATGTAGAGAGGTACAAATTGACACACAAGCTTGGAATGACATGGGGTTTTATTAGAACAAAAAAAAAGTTCACAAAATGTCCGACAGATGGCGCTGGACAGCAAAACGTCAGTAATTGCGCATGACAATCGTTTATAAAAGGAGCTATAATGAGGGAGAGAATCAGATGCGCCAGCCGTCGCAGCATGTTGACGTTACCTGAAAAGGCGCTTTTCGTGAAGCTGTATTATCAGAATGGGGAATGTGCTAGTTCAGCGTTACGATCCTATCGCCATAGGAAGGGGATTCGAACGGGTAAAGGTCCGTTGACAAATGCATCTGTGGCGGGAATGATTTCGAAGTTCGAAGCCACTTGTTGTTTAGACGATAGACCCCATGGTGGCCGACCGAGCACAAGGCGTAATGCTGCTGATACAGTTCAGGAAGAAATGGAGACTGTAGCGGGTTCGTCTATGCACGGGGAAGTCAGAGCTCGTGCAGTCGCACAGCGGAGGGCATTTGCGGTGTGGGCGTTTCAAAAGATGACGGAAGATGACGATTGGTTGAGTAACGTGTTGTGGACCGACGAAGCTCATTTCATGCTCCGAGGGTCTGTCAACGCCCACAACTGCAGAATTTGGGCTACCGAAAATCCTAGAACTGTCGTGGAAACTCCATTGCACGACGAGAAAGTCACGGTATGGGTTGGATTTACCACATCTACCGCTATCGGGCCTTTTTTCTTCGAGAAAATGCGTGATTCTGGTTTTGTAACTGCTACCGTGACGGGTGAGAGGTACGCCGATATGTTACAGAAGCACATTATCCCCAGCCTGGCTGATAAACACCTGCTGGAACGTACGATGTTTATGCAGGATGGCGCTACACCCCATATTGCTAGACGCTTGAAATATCTCTTGAGCGCGTCGTTTGATGATGATCGTGTGCTCAGCCGCCACTTTCGTCACGCTTGGCCTCCCAGGTCCCCAGACCTCAGTCCGTGCGATTATTGGCTTTGGGGTTGCCTGAAGTCGCAAGTGTATCGTGATCGACCGACATCTCTAGGGATGCCGAAAGACAACATCCGACGCCAATACCTCACCGTAACTCCAGACATGCTTTACAGTGCTGTTCACAATATTATTCCTCGGCTACAGCTATTGTTGAGAAATGATGGTGGAAATATTGAGCGTTTCCTGAAAGAATATCATTTTTGCTTTGTCTCCCTTCGTTATGCTAATTATTGCTATTCTGATCAGATGAGGCGCCATCTGTCGGACATTTTTTGAACTCTTGTATTTTTTCGGTTCTAATAAAACCCCATGTCATTCCAAGAATGTGTGTCAATTTGTACCTCTCCATCTACATTATTCCGTGATTTATTCAGTTTTCAAATTTATACTGACTTTTTGATCACTCGGTATACACAGGGTGGACATTAATAAAACTGACAAACTGCGCGGACGGATTCCTGACTGTAAATGGTTGAAGAAAGATCCTATGAACATGTGTCAGGCAATGCATCGTTGCCACGGTAGATGGTAATGACGAATGGAAGTTAATATGACCACGTGCCGTGTGTATGTTGTGTGTTGCAGACTGTGTGATTGACACAGCGTATTGTAAAGCCGTCGGTACACGGACCGTGCATCCAACGTTGAATGTGCCGAGTTTCTGACGTCACAGCGTGGAATTGCACGTTGGGAAGTCTTTCCGAACATGCAGAGCAATATCTAGCATGTCAGATACTCTTCACGTGCGGTTGAAAGTTGACCATCACCTTTTTTTTAAAGTGATTCCACGAAATTTCGTGTGCTAGGATCTCTGCAATGCACAACATCTTTCTTGCAACTTTTCTGACTGAAGTTCGTTGAGTACTTCTGCGACATTGTCACGCTGATTAAACAAACTCGTGACGAATCGTGCGGCTTTCTTTGAATCTTTTTGCGTGAATTACACTATCTCAGTTTTGCAAAAAATAATGGCTAAATTTATGTTGTCATCCACCTTAAATCACTTGAACGTTTTGACTGATTACAGCGATTCATCACCGATAGCGTAGTCAGGCGATATCGGATCCTTTCGTCTAGTTACAGGGATTACATAACATTTATTTATGTTGCGAGCCAGCTGCCAATCTTTGCACCAGATACGGCTCATCTGCAATTTCTCTGCATTTCGTAAAAAGTTTTCAATGAAGTCACATGCCTGTTCATAACGGAGTCGTCTGCAGCCAACCTCATGGACAACAGACTAGGTCAGGTATTCCAGCAGAGGCCCTGTCACACTGTGCTAAACACTGTATTCACTTCTAACGGCGTCTCTCAATTAAGAACGACATACTGGGCTCTATTCGCGGACAAGTCACCAGCTCAGTCGCATATCTGTTCAGATATCCCGTATGTACATACGAGGAGACTCAAGAAGTAAGTTACACATTATAATGACAGGGTAAGTAACTTCTACTGAATACTGCACTACGCCTGAAAACGACACAGATACATGACACTACCCCCCTCCATAGCCGGGAGAAAGCCTGTGTGATGGCGCTCGGCTCGCAGTAAAACAGTACGAATCCTTGCAGTGGATGATACAGTACTGGCCATTAAAATTGCTACACCACGAAGTGAGGTGCTACAGACGCGAAATTTAACCGACAGGAAGACGATGCTGTGATATGCAAACTATTAGCTTTTCAGAGCATTCACACAAGGTTGGCGCCGGTGGCGACACCTACAACGTGCTGACATCAGGAAAGTTTCCAACCGATTTCTCATACACAAACAGCAGTTGACCGGCGTTGCCTGGTGAAACGTTGTTGTGATGCCTCGTGTAAGGAGGAGAAATGCGTACCATCACATTCCCGACTTTGATGAAAGTCAGATTGTAGCCTATCGCGATTGCGGTTTATCGTATCGCGACATTGCTGCTCGCGTTGGTCAAGGTGCACGAATGACAAAACGTCATTTTTTCGGGTGAATCCAGGTTCTGTTTACACCATCATGATGGTCGCATCCGTGTTTGGCGACATCGCGGTGAACGCACATTGGACGCGTGTATTCGTCACCACCATACTGGCGTATCACCCGGCGTGATTGTATGGGGTGCCATTGGTTGCACGTCTCGGTCACCTCTTGTTCGCATGGACAGCACTTTGAACAGTGGAAGTTACATTTCAGATGTGTTACGACCAGTGGCTCTACCCTTCATTCGATCCCTGTGAAACCCTACATTTCAGCAGGATAATGCACGACCGCATGTTGCAGGACCTGTACGGACCTGTCTATATACAGAAAATGTTCGACTGCTGCCCTGGCCAGCACATTCTCCAGATCTCTCACCAATTGAAAACGTCTGGTCAATGGTGGGCTAGCAACTGGCTCGTCACAAAACGCCAGTCACTACTCTTGATGAACTATGGTATCGTGTTGGAGCTGCAAGGGCAGCTGTACCTGTACACGCCATCCAAGCTGTTTGGCTCAATGGCGAGGCGTATCAAGGCCTTTATTACGACCAGAGGTGGTTGTTATGGGTACTGATTTCTCAAGATCTATGCACCCAAATTGGGTGAAAATGTAATCACATGTCAGTTCTCGTATAATATATTTGTCCGATGAATACCCGTTTATCATCTGCACTTCTTGTTGGTGTAGCAATTTTAATGGCCAGTAGTGTATCTTCACTCTCCAGTATTTGATCAGCGGGGGGAGGAGAGGTGGTGACGTGATGTTCTTGATCACCAGGCTGGTCGAGAGAGCTGACCGCATGCCCGTCCATACCATACCAATGTACTCGATTAAACTCCAAATCTGTCCGCAGTGTCTCAACAAGTGAAGGCGTGTGACATTGTTGACTGTGATCCGTTAAGCTCGGCGGCCCCGTTGAAGCCATTCGAGAGGAGTAGGCTACGTGACGGTATCGGGTTTCACCCTCCCACCATAATCGTCATAATACAACAGAAACAAAACACTTCACTATACAAGCATCCGTTACACTCGTCTGCACTCTACCAATACACACACGACACAGTTCTCATGTATCCGCACAGAAAGCGGCCAATGTGCGCGGAGGAAAAACACCTTTTCTGGTCGGTGGCTGAACCCACCTAGTGCGATATCTCAGCCAACAGTGCAATACGACATATAAATTTACATGGCACTATTTATCAACTAATCACAAAGTCTCTGTAGGCAACGGTTGGAACTTTTCACCAATCGTTCAATTTCTCGATGGTAGAAATCCACTCCTTGGTTAGGGAGCCATTAGAGGTTCGATGTGTTAACGCCCTTATAGTTGTAAAATGTGCTGCTGCTGCAAATCAGTTCCTCGATTAGCTGGGCGTTGTCTTCTGTGATGGCCTTCCCTCCCGACAAGCATCACACGCATTTGTGCTGCCTTGGTCAATTTGTTGACAACATTTCACTACGGCTGCACGAACATTGCTTATGGTCGGCACACTGTCAGAATTTCAAGTGTATTTAGAATCGTTCTAGCTCGTGTTCTTCAACTTTGGAGTACGTTTCCAGTTGACGCGCCATTACATTCGCGCACTGTGATACCACAGCAGGAATGTGTCATCAGGTAACCAAGAACATGTACTCTCTCCTGACAATACACCACTCTATGAGAAGATAGTATCTAATTACAATGGAATGAATACCCTTAGCTGCATACAGGCTTTGATATAAGTCAATGGGGGCAGTTGAAAATCGGGACTCGAACACGGGATCTCCTGCTTACATGGCAGACGCTCTATCCAGCTGAGCCACCCAGGGCACAGAGGAGAGTGGGAGTGCAGGGACTAACGAGCTTCATGGTCACCGATGGTATCTGCTCTATCGGACATGTCCGAAAGAACAGATACCGTCTTCATATATGTATAGTTAAGGCTCACCGGCCATTTTGACCATCTTCTTCTGTGCGGATGCACAAATAGTGCCCGAACTCTTACGGGAATCGGCAGTAAAGCTGCTAGCAATGAGTATGATGGGCAGGGCACTATGAATATAACGTGGGACAATAAGTAGCGAATGTGGGTCTCACGGGAGGCGTGCCAGAGATAAGTCCCTGCAGTCGCACTATCCTCTGTGTCCTCGGTGACTCAAATGGGTAAAGTTAAGACCATCAAGATGCCATTACGAGCGAGATGAATTATTTGGCGCAAATTCTTCCAATCTCCGACCTTCTAGCCAAGAGTATACAACAAGCGTTATGTTGGTTTCTTTTTAGGGGGCACATTTTCAAAGTTCAATTCGATACCTTAACCTTACCTTCATCCAAAGGTGGCCTTAACCTCATTAAGGTACACAAAAAATGTGTCACCCTGCTCCTAAATCGCTTCAGGAAGGAGTTTCGCACCTCATTCAGCGGTGGAAGCCTCATAGCCTTGACCCACCCGTTAATATCACCAGCATTCCACTTTCTTACCGACATGTGAGACTGTACTACATGGAAATGAGTTACATTCGACACAACATCGTCGATAACGGAAGCCTGACGAACAGGAAAATTTATGACCTTCTCACGACAACAAACCACAGGAATCGTCTCGAAGAAAAACATCCACATACACATTGGAGTATAGTATGGCGGAATGTGCACAGCGACATGTTACCATCACGCGTCACAGCCGACTGGTATCTAACAGTCAACGATAAAGTAGCAACGAATGAAAAGCTACATAAGATAGGCCTTCATCCAACGCCCAACTGTGACGAATGCGGAAGAGTCGATACGCTTATTCATAGGTTCACGTGCGGACATGCAGAAGAAATTACAACATTTCTTCGTCAACGATTGTCGGTGATAGACCGTACGGCGCCCAGTGGTGTAGACCTTTTAGAGCTCATTCAGCCACAAAAACTGAGATATCCACGACCAAAAAATAACGTTGCGACGTGGATCATGGGCCACACAGCATCGTTTATTATGCAGATTATTCTTACATAGAAATTGAACACTTTAAAATGAGCCAACATTGTGACTACAGGAGGATATTTGTAAATACGCTGAAAATCATAATAAACGATTAAATACTACAAATACAATATTTCGGATAGCAGAGGTTGCCAGTGACCTGTGTGTAGGAATCCTAATTGCTTCCTGGGACTTTAGTTCCTGTCGGAATTTTAAGACAATATCCAGACGCTCACCAACGCAGAAGTCATTTTTTCTTTCCCATTTTCGTTTTAACATTTTCGTTCTCATGCAGAGCAGCAGAGCAACTTTTCTTCAACAATGAAGTGATAGTCTTCTGTGCACCATAAAATTTTCTGTTTACTACTTGGCAAAAAAAAAAAGATAGAGCGTCAGCCATGTAAGCAGTAGACCCTGGGTTCGAGTCCCGGTTGGGGCACACATTTTCAACTGTCCGCGTTGACTTATATTAACGCCTGTATGCAGCTAAGGGTATTCATTACATTATAATTTCATTCTAACGAGATGCATGGTCACCGATGGTATCTGGTCTTTCAGACATGTCAGAAAGGACAGATACCATCATCATATAGATAAAGCCTACCGGTCAATAATCTTCTTCAGTGCGGATGCACAGACATTGCCCGAACTCTTACGCCAGTCAGTATATTGACTACCGCAAGTAATGAGTATAGTGGGCAGGGGCACTACAAATGTAGTGTGTGGACAGTAATTGGAGATGTTGGTCTCCAGAGATACGCTATCGCAGTCGCACTATCCCCTGTGTCCTCGGTGGTTCAGACAAGCCGGCACGGTAGGTCAGCGTGTTCGGTCAGAAGGCCGATTATCCTCTGTAATAAAAAAATAAAAAAAGCTGAGTAAAGGAATCAACGATCAACTAGAACGGATGCCATTTGACGTCCGCCCAGACCAAACGCAACGAACTATACTGAACAATATAAAAAATATACACTCCTAGAAATGGAAAAAAGAACACATTGACACCGGTGTGTCAGACCCACCATACTTGCTCCGGACACTGCGAGAGGGCTGTACAAGCAATGATCACACGCACGGCACAGCGGACACACCAGGAACCGCGGTGTTGGCCGTCGAATGGCGCTAGCTGCGCAGCATTTGTGCACCGCCGCCGTCAGTGTCAGCCAATTTGCCGTGGCATACGGAGCTCCATCGCAGTCTTTAACACTGGTAGCATGCCGCGACAGCGTGGACGTGAACCGTATGTGCAGTTGACAGACTTTGAGCGAGGGCGTATAGTGGACATGCGGGAGGCCTGGTGGACGTACCGCCGAATTGCTCAACACGTGGGGCGTGAGATCTCCACAGTACATCGATGTTGTCGCCAGTGGTCGGCGGAAGGTGCACTTGCCCGTCGACCTGGGACCGGACCGCAGCGACGCACGGGTGCACGCCAAGACCGTAGGATCCTACGCAGTGCCGTAGGGGACCGCACCGCCACTTCCCAGCAAATTAGGGACACTGTTGCTCCTGGGGTATCGGCGAGGACCATTCGCAACCGTCTCCATGAAGCTGGGCTACGGTCCCGCACACCGTTAGGCCGTCTTCCGCTCACGCCACAACATCGTGCAGCCCGCCTCCAGTGGTGTCGCGACACGCGTGAATGGAGGGACGAATGGAGACGTGTCGTCTTCAGCGATGAGAGTCGCTTCTGCCTTGGTGCCAATGATGGTCGTATGAGTGTTTGGCGCCGTGCAGGTGAGCGCCACAATCAGGACTGCATACGACCGAGGCACACAGGGCCAACACCCGGCATCATGGTGTGGGGAGCGATCTCCTACACTGGCCGTACACCTCTGGTGATCGTCGAGGGGACACTGAATAGTGCACGGTACATCCAAACCGTCATCGAACCCATCGTTCTACCATTCCTAGAGCGGCAAGGGAACTTGCTGTTCCAACAGGACAATGCACGTCCGCATGTATCCCGTGCCACCCAACGTGCTCTAGAAGGTGTAAGTCAACTACCCTGGCCAGCAAGATCTCCGGATCTGTCCCCCATTGAGCATGTTTGGGACTGGATGAAGCGTCGTCTCACGCGGTCTGCACGTCCAGCACGAACGCTGGTCCAACTGAGGCGCCAGGTGGAAATGGCATGGCAAGCCGTTCCACAGGACTACATCCAGCACCTCTACGATCGTCTCCATGGGAGAATAGCAGCCTGCATTGCTGCGAAAGGTGGATATACACTGTACTAGTGCCGACATTGTGCATGCTCTGTTGCCTGTGTCTATGTGCCTGTGGTTCTGTCAGTGTGATCATGTGATGTATCTGACCCCAGGAATGTGTCAATAAAGTTTCCCCTTCCTGGGACAATGAATTCACGGTGTTCTTATTTCAATTTCCAGGAGTGTATAAAAAGACGGATAGAGCGTCTGCCATGTAAGCAGGAGATCCCGGGTTCGAGTCCCGGTCGGGGCACACATTTTCAACTGCCCCCGTTGATATTTATCAAAGCCTTTAAGCAGCTAAAGGTCTGGATTTCATTGTAATTTCATATACCATTGTGCGAAGGTCGCAGCCTGAGACGACATGTTTCACGTAAGTCCCCTCGTACTTTGTTTTCCAGGCGAGGTGTGGAACTGTGCCAAAGGCTTCGTGGAAGTCAAGAAACACGGCATAGACCTGAACTCCACTATCTACTGTCTTCTTGATCTCTTGAACGAACAGAACAAGCCGGGTTTCACACGATGCCGGCCGCGGTGGTCTCGCGATTCTAGGCACGCAGTCCGGAACCGTGCGACTGCTACGGTCGCAGGTTCGAATCCTGCCTCGGGCATGGATGTGTGTGATGTCCTTAGGTTAGTTAAGTTTAAGTAGTTCTAAGTTCCAGGGGACTGATGACCACAGAAGTTGAGTCCCATAGTGCTCAGAGGCATTTGAACCATTTCACACGATCTGTACGTGCAGAAACCGTGTTGATTCCTACAGAGGAGTTGTTTGAGCTACACAAATATCATCATACGTCTGGAGAGGACAACGGGGGCCAAATGCTCCTTCCGAGAACATTCAAAATATGTTCCACAGAATGATATTGAGGAGGTCGAATTAACAACTCCATACAAGGAACTGTTTGCCGTTGACGATACTTGCCCAAGAGACGAGTGCTGTGTGGTAAAGCATTGTCGTTTCGTACGATAAAATTATTATCTGTTGTAACAGCATATGGACGTACACACACAAACGTGTAAGTTAATGGAAATTGCTGCTGCGTTAGCCGGAGAGCGCTCCTGTTCACACGGTGGATGAAATCGTCCAGTGTGTCACATAACTGGGTTGTCGTCAGACCTCGTGCTGCACATAGAACGCAGAATCGTCACATCATATGAGCGGCTTTGATTATTTATGGGTGCCGACTCATGAAACACACCATCTGCGAGCCTGGCCAGCTCTGGGCTCTCAAGATAACGGCGGCCGTCAGAGTCAACTAACAAAGCTATCAACAACATAATGACAGGGTGTTGCATCTTCAACATTAAAAGAACAACTTTCCCTCACTTTGTTACATTCGTTATATCAATTAAAACTCAGAAGGAGACTCTTGAGCGCAGTGAGAGCAGTGTTATTGAAGAATGCATGTAGGACGGCTTGTTAACGCCACAAGCCTGTTTCTCGTCCACAAGCTGGAGGAGACTAGATGGTACAGTACTCGCTGGCTATCCTTAGCTGACGCTGGAGTGTGTGAATGTGTGGGCTTGGGTGGGGGGGAGGAGGGAGGGGGGGGGGTGGCAGCTGAAGGTGTGAGAACGAACACTGACCACGCCACGGCAGGAAAGGGCTGGCTAAATAGGCCTATTTGTTTATTTTTCATGCACAGCTCGGCCGCTGGGATCAATAACGCTGTCACCAACAGGCGAGAGGAATGGAATTGTTTCTCTAGCGACTCTCTAGAGGCAGACCTGGAGACGAAACTGATTATTTACAAAGGCCGACAACTATTACAGATGCAGATCTCAGGGAAACTCTGATCATTTATTTTCTGTGCCACGGTAATATGCCAACTTTAATATGTCACTGATAACGAAAAGAATTGACGTTAATAACAGAAAGCGACACTCAAAATGTGTACGAAAACACACGAAATATGTTCAAATTATGAAGTACCGACGAAGTTAAAAGAGGTCGACAGTCGTTGCTCAATGTGCTCGAGACAACTCATTCGTACCAGCTCGAACTTTGTATAGTAGTGTTATCTATTGTGGCACTAAATGTAACTGTTCAAGTTAGTAACTATTCAGATATTAGCGTCAGGTCTCATGGAACTAACGCTGCTTTTGAAGATTATTTGTTATATGCGGAATGTTAATGCAAGTGTTTGAACTTTACAGACACACGCACAAGATGAAGTGCCGAATAAATGCTATGTTCACTGATCAATTTTTGTCATTCGTATGATGGTTTCTCGCTTCCGCAACCAAAACCACCTGTCTGTTTATTTTTCATGAATATTGAAAAATATTGAAAATGGAGAGCTACTACTTGTGTAGCGAGTCAATAAGGTACATCCGGATCTCTTGTGCCATTGAATCAAACTCTGAATATCGTACTCAGTATGCAGGGTGATTCCCAAGGAACGGCACATAATTTGTGACGTGATTCTACATGTGGAAATAAACCGAAAAAGTTCTATGAACATGTGTCCGATTTTCGATCGTTACGAAACAGGCGTCTGTTGAAGACTACACACATCCATGAATGAATATGAAGACAAGTGTGAATATTACCTACCGATATGCTGTGGTCGACAGAATAATGGTATGACAGATGACTGATCCACCCTACAAGAGGTGTTCAAAAAGTCCCCCGCCCATCCCAGTGCACTTATGAACGCGTTCGAAGGAATGCACATGTTGTTGGATGGATGTTGTACATCGAACATCATCTGGCGGGCTTTAATGCGGGCAACAGCATCGGTGATTCGAGCGACACGTTCTTCGAGTGTATCCACCTTCGTAGCGTACACATCCCACTTTAACCAGCCACATACACAAAAATCTAATGGTGTTAGGTCGGATGATCTGGCAGGCTAGTTAATGAATCCGCCTCGGCCAATTCACCGTTGCGGAAATGTGTTATTCAAGTACTGGGATACTTGTCTACATCTACATTTATACTCCGCAAGCCACCCAACGGTGTGTGGCGGAGGGCACTTCACATGCCACTGTCATTACCTCCCTTTTCTGTTCCAGTCGCGTATGGTTCGCGGGAAGAACGACTGTCTGAAAGCCTCCATGCACGCTCGAATCTCTCTAATTTTACATTCGTGATCTCCTCGGGAGGTATAAGTAGGGGGAAGCAATATATTCGATACCTCATCCAGAAACGCACCTCCTCGAAGCCTGGCGAGGAAGCTACACCGCGATACAGAGTGCCTCTCTTGCAGAGCCTGTCACTTGAGTTTGCTAAACATTTCCGTAACGCTATCACGGTTACCAAATAACCCTGTGACGAAACGCGCCGCTTTTCTTTGGATCTTCTCTATCTCCTCCGTCAACCTGATCTGGTACGGATCCCACACTGATGAGCAATACTCGAGTATAGGTCGAACGAGTGTTTTGTAAGCCACCTCCTTTGCTGATGGACTACATTTTCTAAGGACTCTCCCAATGAATCTCAACCTGGTACCTGCCTTACCAACAATTAATTTTGTATGATCATTCCACTTCAAATCGTTCCGTACGCATACTCCCAGATATTTTACAGAAGTAACTGCTACCAGTGTTTGTTCCGCTATCATATAATCATACAAGAATCCTTCTTTCTATGTATTCGCAATACATTACATTTATCTATGTTAAGGGTCAGTTGCCACTCCCTGCACCAAGTGCCTATCCGCTGCAGATCTTTCTGCATTTCGCTACAATTTTCTAATGCTGCAACTTCTCTGTATACTACAGCAACATCCGCGAAAAGCCGCATGGAACTTCCGACACTATCTACTAGGTCATTTATATATATTGTGAAAAGCAATGGTCCCATAACATTCCCCTGTGGCACGCCAGAGGTTACCTTAACGTCTGTAGACGTCTCTCCATTGATAACAACATGCTGTGTTCTGTTTACTGAAAACTCTTCAATCCAGCCACACAGCTGGTCTGATATTCCGTAGGCTCTTACTTTGTTTATCAGGCGACAGTGCGGAACTGTATCGAACGCCTTCCGGAAGTCAAGGAAAATAGCATCTACCTGGGAGCCTGCATCTAATATTTTCTGGGTCTCATGAACAAATAAAGCGAGTTGGGTCTCTGGTACAGTTAATCAGTGATCCATCGTTGCAGGTCCTTTTGACGTCGTTGTTCAAATGTCTCGTTTTCCAAAAGTGCAGATAGGTCTTCTATCAGGAAATGTATGTACGCTGCGGCTGTCATGGGATTTGGCAGGAACACTGTCATACCACACCGGACGCTCATAGGGAACGTAACTTCGAATCTTGTTTCCCTAATATCATGATGGTGCTACATCGCCCCTCTATGAAAACTGCGCGTGTTCATGATACCACTGCGTGTAAATGTAGCCTCATCTGCAAATAAAGTGTATTGCACGATGTCTCTACGTACAGCCAGCCACCCATAACATTGTTGTCTGCTTATTGAGTCACCCGGATACAGATGTTGCACAGGCTGCACCTGGAATGGATACAAGCTCTCAGAATGTAGCATACGCCATACTCGCGTTTGTGGAATTTCGAGCTGACGGCTAATGCCCTGTGCACTGACGGTAGGACTCTGTTGTGCCATTGCAATAATATCGTCTCTTTCCTCAGCTGACTGGATGGCCTCATGTTCTGATGTTACGTGTACAATAGGTAGTGTTCTGGATTCACGCAGTGTTTGAAAAATCCTGGGAAATACCCTGACACATGGCCTTCGTCGATCAGGGATACGTTTCTGGTATTTTGTCACAGCTGCACAGGAACTACCATTACAGCCGGCCGCGGTGGTCTCGCGGTTCTAGGCGCGCAGTCCGGAACCGTGCGACTGCCACGGTCGCAAATTCGAATCCTGCCTCGGGCATGGATGTGTGTGATATCCTTAGGTTAGTTAGGTTTAAGTAGTTCTAAGTTCTAGGGGACTAATGACCACAGCAGTTGAGTCCCATAGTGCTCAGAGCCATTTGAACCATTTGAACTACCATTACAGTACCCGTACACAAACAACATGACTGCCAATTCTGTATGGATGAACTTATGCGCATGTTGGTATGCACGGGCACAATGGACTTGCTCAAGTAAACAATACTCATACACGACACGTACACGGCCTTACGACAGCTCACTGATTCAATCAACGACTGTGCACTGGGTACGCTTGCAGCTGTTGCCTCGGTGCAATGTCACAGTCTGTTGGAGAACTCCCGTACTTCTTGTAGGATGGATCCCTCATCTGTCCACCACAGCGTCTACACAGCATTTTGGTAAGTAATATTCACACTTCTCTTCATATTCATTCGTGGATGTGTGTAGTCTTCAATCCGCTCCACTTCCGCAACGATATTTAGCAATTATATACAACCACTCGCTCACAGAAAGGTACGTACCTAAATCCTGGAAAATTGCTCAAGTCACACCAATACCCAAAAAAGGAAGTAGGAGTAATCCGCAGATTACAGGCCTATATCACTAACGTCGATTTGCAGTAGGTTTTTAGAACATATACTGTATTCGAACATTATGAAGTACCTCGAAAAAAAACGATTTATTGACATATAGTCGGCACGGATTCAGAAAATATCGTTCTTTTGAAACACAACTAGCTCTTTACACTCATGAAGTAATAAGTGCTATCGACAGGGGACGTCAAATTGATTCCATATTTTGAGATTTCCAGAAGGCTTTCGACACCGTTCCTCACAAGCGTCTTCTAATCAAACTGCGTGCCTACGGAGTATCGCCTCAGTTGTGCGACTGGATTCGTGGTGTCCTGTCGTAAAGGTCACAGTTCGTAGTAATAGACGGAAAGTCATCAAGTAAAACAGAAGTAATATCCGGGGTTCCCCAAGGAAGTGTTATAGGGCCTCTATTGTTCCTGATCTATATTAATGACGTAGGAAACAATCTGAGAAGCCGTCTTACATTGTTTGCAGATGATGCTGTCATTTACCGTCTTGTAAATTCATCAGATGATCAAAATGACCTGCAAAATGATTTAGATAAGATATCTGTATGGTGCGAAAAGTGGCAATTGACCCCGAATAAAGGAAAGTGCGAAGTTATTCACATGAGTACTAAAAGAAATCAGCTAAATTTTGATTACGCAATAAGTCACACAAATCTGAGGGCTGTAAATTCAACTAAATATTTAGGGATTACAAATACAAATAACCTAAATTGGAACGATCACATAGATAATATTGTGGGTAGAACAAACCAAAGACTGCGATTCATTGGCAGAACACTTAGAATGTGCAACAGGTCTACTAAAGAGATTGATTACACCACACGTGTCCGCACTTTTCTGTAGTATTGCTGTGCTGTGTGGGCTCCGCATCAGGTGGGACTGACGCATGACATAGAAAAAGACAGCTCGTTTTGTATTATCACGAAGTAGGGGAGATAGTGTCACAGACATGATACGTGAATTGGAGTGGCAGTCATTAAAACTACGGCGTTTTTCGTTGCGACGGGATCTTCTCATGAAATTTCTATCGCCAGTTTTCTCCTCCGATTGCGAAAACAATCTGTTGGCACCCACCTACATAGGGAGAAATGATCATCACGATAAAATAAGAGAAATTAGGGCTCGCACGGAAAAATTTAAGTGCTCGTTTTTCCCATGTGCCGTTCGAGAGTGGAACGGTAGAGAGACAGCATGAAGGTGGTTCAAAAATGTTCAAATGTGTGTGAAATCTTATGTGACTTAACTGCTAAGGTCATCAGTCCCTAAGCTTACACACTACTTAACCTAAATTATCCTAAGGACAAACACACACACCCATACCCGAGGGAGGACTCGAACCTCCGCCGGGACCAGCCGCACAGTCCAGGACTGCAGTGCCCGAGACCGCTCGGCTAATCCCACGCGGCGAAGGTGGTTCATTGAACCCTCTGCCAGGCACTTTATTATGAATAGCAGAGTAATCACGTAGATGTAGATCGAAAATGGGACACATGTTCATAGGACTTTTTCGGTTTATTTTGACATGCAAAACCACCTCACGATCTATGTGACATTTTTCCTGAATCATCCTGTGTATTTAACAGGGAGGAAGGCTGCAGTGTGTCGCAGTCGACTATCGCGGTTAGTCGGAGTATGGTGGAGAACATAGCGCGTTGGTTTAAAGGAGGATAACAAAAGCCAGTGAGTAGGCTTACCATAAGGAAGCGTCCTCTCGCTGAGGGATGGACATGTTACCGACTCACACGTGTACCGCTGCCCACCGCAGGTCACGGTGCACAGAGATTAGTGAGGATGCGGGAAAAACCGCCACTGGAAGCTCGATGCATGGTGAAAGGGCACCTGGATTGATGATTAGCAATACAGATTGGTACAAGCTGATCACAGGATTCGCGTATGTCAAAAACTACATTAAGCAAAGTATCTGACTTGCCAACTGGGTAGGTTGAAAGCTAACTACTACCTGTTAGACATCAACCTGAGCACATAGCAGTTGTGACTTCCGTACTACCGTCCAGGAAAACATTTCCCTTCTTGTACCAAACTTTGACCCATGAATGAACAACAACTCGATCTGTACACTGTTAATGAAATATTAGGTAGTAGGCACACTTTCATAGCGCAACGGAATATATGAAGCGGTCTTTAACATGTGTTAAAGTAATGCAAAAGTATAACCAAGACTTCCAATCATTCTAACACAACATGGTATTGCAGGTGCATCTCTCTTTTACAGAAAACTCTTGAAATGCAGATGTAAACACCACTTTGTACTACGTGACACGTCATAGCAAGAAGCATGTGTCACATAAGAAACCATCCTTGGAGTGACTGGCTCTGAGCAATAAGGGACTTAACACCTGAGGTTCAAAAAGGTTCAAATGGCTCTGAGCACTATGGGACTCAACTGCTGTGGTCATCAGTCCCCTAGAACTGAGAATTACTTAAACCTAACTAACCTAAGGACATCACACACATCCATGCCCGAGGCAGGATCCGAATCTGCGACCGTAGCAGTCGCACGGTTCCGGACTGCGCGCCTAGAACCGCGAGACCACCGCGGCCGGCAACATCTGAGGTCATCAGTCCCCTAGAACTTCGAACTACTTAAACCTAACTAACCTAAGGACATCATACACACCCATGCCCGAGGCGGGATTCGAACTTGCGAACGTAGCGGTCGCGCGGTGCCAGACTGAAGTGCCTAGAACTGCTCGTCCACACCGGCCGGACACTCTTGGAGTATTCAGAACTGAAACTCATCTCTAATTCTCTGCAGCTCAAACCTATACTACACTGAAGCGCCAAAGAAATTGCTATAGGCATGCGTATTCAAATACAGAGACACGTAAACAGACAGAATACGGTGGTGCGTTCGGCAATGTCTATGTAATACAACAAGGGTCTCGCACAGTTGTTAGAATGGTTATTGCTGCTACAATCGAGAATTATCAAGATTTAAGTGAGTTCGAACGTCGTGTTATAGCCGGCGCACGAGCGATGGGACACGGCATCTCCGAGGTAGCGATTAAGTGTGGCTTTTCCCGTTCGACCACTTCACGAGTGTACCGTGAATATCAGGAACCCGCCAAAACATCAAATCTCCGGCATCGCTGCGGCTGGAAAAATACCCTGCAAGAACAGGACCAACGACGACTGAAGAAAGTCGCTCAACGTGACAGAAGTGCAGCTCCCTCTGTAAATTGCTGCAGATTTCAGTGCTGGGCCATTAACAAGTGTCAGCGAGAGGACCATTCAACGAAACATCATCGATATGGGCTTTCGGAGCCGAAGGCCCACTCGTATATCCTGACTGCACGACACAAAGCTTTACGCCTCGCATGGACCCGTTAACACCGACATTGGACTGTTGATGACTGGAAACATGTTTCCTGAACGGACGAGTCTCATTTCAAATTGTATCCATTGGATGGACGTGTATGGGTAAGGAGACAACCTCATGAATCCATGGCCCTGCTTGTCAACTGGAGACTGTTCAAGCTGGTGGAGGCTCTGTAATGGTGTGGGGCGTGTATAGTTGGAGTGATACGGGACCCCTGATACGTTTAGAGACGACTCTGACAGGTGACACGTACGTAAGCATCTTGTCTAATCATCTGCATCCATTCATGTCCATTGTGCATTCCAACGGACTTGGGCAATTCCAGCAGGACAATGCGACACCCCACACATCCAGAATTGCTACAGAGTGACTCCACGAACACTCTTCTGAGTTTAAACACTTCCGCTGGCCACCAAGCTCCCAAGACATGAATATTGTTGAGCAAATCTGGGATGGTTTGCAACGTGCTGTTCAGAAGAGATCTCCACCCCCTCGTACTCTTACTGATTTATGGACAGTCCTACAGGATTCATGGTGTTAATTCCCTCCAGCGGTATTTCAGACATTACTCGAGTCCATACCATGTCGTACTGCGGCACTTCTGCGTGCTCGCGGGGGCCCCACACGATATTAGGCAGGAGTACCAGTTTCTTTGGCCCGTCATTGTATATTAGCTGAAAATTGCATGCAAAGAAGAAAATATGCGGTCTGCTGAAATCAGTTTATAATATTATTCATTCCGCTGAAGGCAGCCTGGTTCCAAGAAGCAGTGTTCGTATTGGCTACTGATGTGAATAAAAGATAAATGAGCACATGTGGATTGAACACAAAAGTCGTAAAATTGAGAAATGATTTTAGGAGAAAAATAATTAAGGACAACTTGTGATTAGTTGTAGGTTTTATTCAATGAATAAACACGAAGGTTCACGAACAGTGGATACACATGTCCTCCACATGGAAATCCACTACGACATACTCTCTAATACAGTGAATTTACCCCACATGCCTTCAAGTCCCCGGAACACTAGTTGGTGAGTGTGAAATCAAAAGAGAACGTGGATAATATCTGCAGAAAGATCTAACAAATGCAGACACTAATCTTCGCATATCAGATAAAGACGCATATTGGACAAG
Organism: Schistocerca gregaria; assembly: GCF_023897955.1. Taxonomy (NCBI): domain Eukaryota; kingdom Metazoa; phylum Arthropoda; class Insecta; order Orthoptera; family Acrididae; genus Schistocerca; species Schistocerca gregaria. The sequence goes on from NC_064931.1 coordinate 561,602,291, forward strand.
GCCGAACCTTCCTTACAATGAAAATACGCCTGCAGAGCTGAAAATTCATGTAATACGAAAATACGCCAATATAACGCTGGCGCGCAACACTCTCACCAGAAATCTTAAACACCGCGTCTTAAAAATGACCGTCTCAGCGTCACACTAGATAATAACCTATGAACTTAAGAACCAGAACGGATATTAGTCGGAGCTAGGTCCAAGACGTACATCTTATGCTCGATAACATGCCCGATGTGCTCAATAGGATTGAGGTTATATGATCTGCAGGGATACACAAGCATCATCTAATATGTGGAATGAACCGATACCCCAGCTTCTCATCAGGTTCGTGTGGTTCAAAGATACCCTTAACTGCTAGGGAAGTCAGATCCTTGGCAGCATGGTACAGCACGTCCGCAATTGTAATTTGACCACGGAACCCTGCCGACCAATCAGGTGACCAGGCGATTAGCTTCAGTTCGAATAACGCAGCAGCTAACATCCTCACTCTCGTATCACCAAACTGTTGTACTAATCCCAAACATGCAGTTGTTATCAATGCGCGGATGACGCAAGCAAGTTGCATCAGCCTAGTTTGCATGTGGTAGCTCCGTGCAGCTCAATTGATGTAGATGCTGTGCTTGTGATTTTCTTAATTTATGGAAAACAATGCATTCACCGTCTGTTGGACATAATGGAACTGTACATCCGTTCACTAGACTCTCCCACACCTCGAGACTGAGGGTCCCTTCAAACAGAGGCAAGCAGTAGTCGCAGAATACTGCAGAACCTTGCTACAGATCTGCCACGCCGAATCGCTACTTCATGAGGGCATCCACACCCTGAAAAAAAAGTAAGACGTTTCAGAAGTGCATTTTTTTTCCTTTAGAGAAATGAAATTGTCGGCCGCCTAGTGCAAGCCTTTTCCTTCGACCGCACTTCAGCGATATGCGCGTCGTAAATGATGAGGGCAACACAACACCCAGACCCTGGGGGGATATAATATGCGACCCGCGCAGATATCGAACCTGGGTCGCCATAATTTAGAGGCAGCAACACTGGCCACTTTTTTATGTTGCTCTACCATTCTTTTTCGTAAAATAACAGAAAGATCGTCTTCTGACAAATTAAATGGTAGAAAATACAAGTGTGACTAAAATCAAATGTTTTTATCTACTTTCGATACAGCTGCATAAACTGTGCCATCTTCTGCCACTGACCTAAATAATAACTGGTTGTTAAAGTCTCTCTACGTTATAGAATAAAGTAAGGCTTTTTATATCTTCTTCAATTTCTTCTTCGTTGAGAGCAAATGTGCTGTGTACGTAAAATTAAGTTGGAGGACTAAAGTAAATATAATTTTAAATACAAGTAAAAATTATATTTTGTCACCATTTTTGCAGTTTCGTTAGCTTTGCGCCTTTTTAGTTAAAACGACACTGTACTGTGTAAAAAATTGTCAAAGTTCTCTTTATACATCTTTTTCAATCTGAAGAAATGAAGTTGCGCTGTTAAATATTATAGGAACTCGTAGTCAGTTCTTTTCTTCTTTTGTTAAAAAGTAGAACATACAAGTCGTATACCCCTAGGTTACTTATTTGTTACATAGTTTAATTCTTAATTTCTTTGCGTGTTTTTGGGTACTTGCATTGTTTAATTCATATATTTCGGGCGTATTATAGTATTTGAGAGTTGTAGCATCAGGCTTTAGTGTTTACTTGGTAGATTCTTACTTAAATTGCGTGTGAGTTTCGTATAGGAGGTGTAATTTCGAGTTTTAGTTACTGTAATCGTAAATTCAGACAGATTGTAGCGCAGTCGTTAGGCATTTGTACAGGTTAGTTGATACATTCTTTGCCTGTTTCGCTTGCGTTATCTAGGCACGGACTCGTGTTTCAGTAACTGTTGTTCAACATCGATTAGAATGGACAGGGACTGCGAGTGCTATGTTCGGATGAGGGCTGACTTGGCATCCCTTCGCTCACAGCTGCAATCGGCGCTGACTTTGGTCGCGCAGTTTGAGTCTGTTGCCAATGGGCACCACTGTGGGAAGCCGGACTTGGGTATCACGGGGATGTCAACCTCGTCCCGTCTGTCCCCAGATCGGTCTGCCGCTCTGGTTGCCCCGGTTGCTGCCCGCAGTGGGGCTGAGCCGTCGCCTGTGGTTGATTGGGAGGTCGTTCCAAGGCGTGGCAGGCAGCGAAAGACGTCCCCGGAGGCTGATCAGAAAGCCTCCCCGGTGCGTCTGACAAACAGGTTTCAGGCACTGACTCTGGCTGAACCAGATGCAGCTGTCTGCCCTGTTTCAGAGGATTATTCTCAGCCTTCAAGGTCCAGGCAATCGCAGAGGGTGGGCTTATTGGTAGTTGGGAGCTCCAATTTTAGGCGCGTAATGGGGCCCCTTAGGGATATGGCAGCTAAGGAGGGGAAGAAATCCAGTGTGCACTCCGTGTGCATTCCGGGAGGAGTCATTCCTGATGTGGAAAGGGTCCTTCTGGATGCCATGAAGAGCGCAGGGTGCAGCCAGCTGCAGGTGGTGGCACATGTCGGCACTAATGACGTGTGTCGCTTTGGATCTGAGGAAATTCTCTCTGGAATCCAGCGGCTATCTGATTTGGTGAAGGCTGCCGGTCTTGCTTACTAGATGAAGGCAGAGCTCACCATTTGCAGCATCGTCGACAGAACCGACTGCGGACCTTTGGTGCAGAGCCGAGTGGAGGGTATGAATCAGAGGCTCAGACGGTTTTGCGACCGTGTTGGCAGCAGATTCCTTGACTTGCGCCATAGGGTGGTGGGGTTTCGGGTTCCGCTGAATAGGTCAGGAGTTCACTACACTCAGCTGGCGGCTACACGGGTAGCGGAGGCTGTGTGGCGTGGGCTGGGCGGTTTTTTAGGTTAGAAGGCCTCAGGAAAGTACGGGGTGGGCTGCAATGTCAAAGGGTGCATGGCAAATACAGGACGTGCTTGGATCAAGGAACAGTCGGAATTATAATTGTAAATTGTTGTAGTTGTGCTGGAAAAGACCCTGAGCTTCAAGGGCTAATAGAAAGCACAGAAGCTGATATCGTTATAGGTACAGAAAGCTGGCTAAAGCCTGAAATAAGTTCTGCAGAAATTTTTACGAAGTCTCAGACGTTGTTCAGGAAAGACAGATTAGGCAGAATTGGTGGTGGAGTATTTGTGTCTGTCAGTAGTGGTTTACCTTGTAGTGAATTCGAAGTAGATACTCCGTGCGAATTGGTGTGGGTGGAGGTTATACTTAACAGCCGAACTAAGTTACTAATTGGCTCCTTCTACGGACACCCAGACTCCGATGATACAGTTGCGGAACAGTTCAGAGAAAGTTTGAGTCTCGTAGCAAATAAATACCCCACTCATACGGTTATAGTTGGTGGGGACTTCAACCTTCCCTCGATATGTTGGCAAAAATACTTGTTCAAAACCGGTGGTAGGCAGAAAATATCTTCCGAGATTGTCCTAAATGCTTTCTCTGAAAATTATTTCGAGCAGTTAGTCCGCGAACCCACGCGAATTCTAAATGGTTGCGAAAACACACTTGACCTCTTAGCCACAAACAATACAGAGCTGATAGAGAACATCATGACTGATACAGGGATTAGTGATCACAAGGTCGTTGTAGCTAGGTTCAATACCGTTTCTTCCAAATCCATCAGAAACAAACACAAAATAATTTTATTTAAAAAAGCGGATAAAGTGTCACTAGAAGCCTTGCTAAAAGACAATCTCCATTCCTTCCGAACTGGTATGCAAATGTAGACGAGATGTGGCTCAAATTCAAAGATATAGTAGCAACAGCAATTGAGAGATTCATACCTCATAAATTGGTAAGAGATGGAACGGATCCCCCGTGGTACACAAAACAGGTCCGAACGCTGTTGCAGAGGCAACGGAAAAGGCATGCGAAGTTCAGAAGAACGCGAAATCCCGAAGATTTGCTAAAATTTACAGACGTGCGAAATTTGGCACGGACTTCGATGCGAGATGCATTTAATAGGTTCCACAACGAAACATTGTCTCGAAATTTGGTAGAAAATCCGAAGAAATTCTGGTCGTATGTAAAGTACACAAGCGGCAAGACGCAGTCAATACCTTCGCTGCGCAGTGCCGATGGTACTGTTACCGACGACTGTGCCGCTAAAGCGGAGTTATTGAACGCAGTTTTCCGAAATTCCTTCACCAGGGAAGACGAATGGAATATTCCAGAATTTGAAACACGAACATCTGCTAGCATGAGTTTCTTAGAAGTAGATACCTTAGGGGTTGCGAAGCAACTCAAATCGCTTGATACGGGCAAGTCTTCAGGTCCAGATTGTATACCGATTAGGTTCCTTTCAGATTACGCTGATACAATAGCTCCCTACTTAGCACTCATATACAACCGCTCGCTCACCGATAGATCTGTACCTACAGATTGGAAAATTGCGCAGGTCGCACCAGTGTTTAAGATGGGTAGTAGGAGTAATCCATCTAACTACAGACCTATATCATTGACGTCGGTTTGCAGTAGGGTTTCGGAGCATATACTGTATTCAAACATTGTGAATCACCTCGAAGGGAACGATCTATTGATACGTAATCAGCATGGCTTCAGAAAACATCGCTCTTGTGCAACGCAGCCAGCTCTTTATTCGCACGAAGTGATGGTCGCTATCGACAGGGGATCTCAAGTTGATTCCGTTTTTCTAGATTTCCGGAAAGCTTTTGACACCGTTCCTCACAAGCGACTTCTAATCAAGCTGCGGGCCTATGGGGTATCGTCTCAGTTGTGCGACTGGATTCGTGATTTCCTGTCAGGAAGGTCGCAGTTCGTAGTAATAGACAGCAAATCATCGAGTAAAACTGAACTGATATCAGGTGTTCCCCAGGGAAGCGTCCTGGGACCTATGCTGTTCCTGATCTATATAAGTGACCTGGGTGACAATCTGAGCAGTTCTCTTAGGTTGTTCGCAGATGATGCTGTAATTTACTGTCTAGTAAGGTCATCCGAAGACCAGTATCAGTTGCAAAGCGATTTAGAAAAGATTGTTGTATGGTGTGGCAGGTGGCAGTTGACGCTAAGTAACGAAAAGTGTGAGGTGATCCACATGAGTTCCAAAAGAAATCCGTTGGAATTCGATTACTCGATAAATAGTACAATTCTCAAGGCTGTCAATTCAACTAAGTACCTGGGTGTTAAAATTACGAACAACTTCAGTTGGAAGGACCACAAAGATAATATTTGCGGGAAGGCGAGCCAAAGGTTGCGTTTCATTGGCAGGACACTTAGAAGATGCAACAAGTCCACTAAAGAGACAGCTTACACTACACTCGTTCGTCCTCTGTTAGAATATTGCTGCGCGGTGTGGGATCCTTACCAGGTGGGATTGACGGAGGACATCGAAAGGGTGCAAAAAAGGGCAGCTCGTTTTGTATTATCACGTAATAGGGGAGAGAGTGTGGCAGATATGATACGCGAATTGGGATGGAAGTCATTAAAGCAAAGACGCTTTTCGTCGCGGCGAGATATTTTTACGAAATTTCAGTCACCAACTTTCTCTTCCGAGTGCGAAAATATTTTGCTGAGCCCAACCTACATAGGTAGGAATGATCATCAAAATAAAATAAGAGAAATCAGAGCTCGGACAGAAAGGTTTAGGTGTTCGTTTTTCCCGCGCGCTGTTAGGGAGTGGAATAGTAGAGAGATAGTATGATTGTGGTTCGATGAAATCTCTGCCAAACACTTAAATGTGAATTGTAGAGTAGTCATGTAGATGTAGATGTAGTCCTTTTAACCAATTTGTAGTGCTTCTTTTGTTCGCAGGATACGGACTGTCATCAGGAGTCAGTATATTAGAAAGTCTATGTTTGCTGCTGTGGTCCTATTTATAATCACAAATTTGTGTTTCATGAAATCCCACATCTCCTTGGAGTTTTTACACACGGACCTAAGTTCGTCGCTGTCTGCCACTATATCACGTGCAGCCTACTTTTTATAGTAATTGCCGATTACGGATAAGTCTGAAATATCTCGAATTTTAAAGAGAGCTCAACATTTGAAGGAATAGGAAGATGACGTGTCAGAACACCTGTATTGTTTACTTTCAACGCCTGTGTTAACATAACGCGTGCGCCGATTTTCGACACAGAATAGAAAGGTTCGTAAATATTGGATAAGTGGAGATAAGGGGGTTGTTTAAAGGCGTAATGATGATGTTGGCATCGTACGTCAGCTGTATCGGCGCGACCGGGTCAGTAACTTATCGGCGCTAGCTGGCCTCTGCTGGCGTGTCTCCCAGCCGTGTGTCGGTTCTGTTTGAAATACCAAATACACTACTGTTCTTCCTCGTAGCCGAGTGTTCCCATGTCGTTAGAAGAAAAAGTGCACTCATAACACAGTCAGAATTTGACAAAAACATAGTCTGATGCAGGAAATGTAAATTGCCTTAATCGCACCAAAACGTATTGTTTCCTTATGCACCAGGTTTGGGACAAAATTAAGGATTCTTTGGTAGGTAGAGCGTAGCACATTACCTTGAACGAACACGCGATGGGAGGGACGATGTTGTTTGCAGCTAACGGGAGCGTAGTAAGAACTCCATTTATAATAAACACTTGCACGAGTTGCGACATAGTCGTAACAATATTCAAAGTGATCCAGAAAGGATTCTATATTTATTCCAATTAAAGATCACAATCTTAAATATCAGGTAATTAATTTTAGACTATGGTGGCCATCTTCAAGACCTGAGTACAAACAACTTTTCAGTCACATCAAGCCAACATATGTAAAGTATAGTACAATTAGAAAGTAATAAGCAAAAAAGGCTTCGTTGTTTTATGTAAGAATGTAAGTACCGAATACAAACTATTCTAACAGACATGCACGTGTGTACGTATGTGGTTCTTACATTTTTACACAATATGTCGAAGCTTTCCTGCCTTGTTAATACCTGATTGTACCATATTTCCATATATTGGCTCAATGTGATTGAAAAATTATTTGTACAGAGGTTCTGAAAATGATCTCACCATAGGCCGAAATGAATTACCTGGTGTAAAATATTGTGGTCCATAACATGAGCAAACATAAAAAAGTACTCACTTTCTCTGTGCCATCTATTGTAAATTTAGACTTTTCACGAGGATTCCGAGAGAGGTGGTAGAATGTTTAAAACATTGAAGTCGTTTTTGGGTGTTGCGAGTTCATATCTCCATTTAGTCTTCCTGATATGGGTTTTCTGTGGTTTCTATAAATCGTTTTAGGTCAATACGGTGATGACTTCCTCGACGACCACAGAGCATTTTCCTCCCCTTCCTCATCCGGGGCCGCGAGGGGTAGCCGTGCGGTCGTCTGAGGCGTCTTGTCACGGTTCGTGCGGCTCCCCCCCCCCCCCCCCCCCCCGTTGGAGTCCTTCCTCGTCGGGCATGGGTGTGTTCGTTGTCCTTAGCGTAAGTTAGTTTAATTAGTGTGTAAGCCTAGGGACCGATGACCTGAGCAGTTTAGTCCCATAGTCCTTACCACAAATTTCCAATTTCCTCCTCCGGGGCTAGTGCTTTTATTTAGTGAGAAGTGAGAGAAATTTTCAGACTTGAAAGTCACTTCGGTCGTGACCGAGGACCATTACTCTCTATAATACTATAACTAACTTAGTGGATAATGTCAGAAGCTACAGGAGGCTGTACTAATGTGAAGGTGTTAGTAGGTAGGCTGGGTGCGTTCTGGACAAAAATGCATTGTTTCCAGATTTCCCCCTCCCCTTCCCCCTTTGCTGTCATACATTATTCTCAGATTCCTGACAATGACCAGTTGCCTTATGTATAAAACGGCTGGAAATTGAAATTTCATCAGGAAAATCCAATTTTGACAGGAAATTCATATTTTGGTAGTAAATTAAAAAGTTGCCCAATTGTACTACATGTTCCACCATCCCCCCAGTACAATGATGTCACTGCGAAGGCAGGGCTCTTGTTCTAAGTATAAACTGGCGAGAAATTAAAAAATTCAAGATGGTGCATTATCATGTTGGAATCCAAGATGACTGATCATAGATACTTGCCCAGCCTGCATTGTTGCCAAATTTCCTGGGTTTTCCACAGAGACAGAGGAAATTTGTTTCCCCTGCAGGTCCATACATACCTGTTACACAAAAGGTACCAGTCTGAGCCTGGATTTGTGACACAAGGGCCATTGTTTCCGGAGGTCACGCCTTCCCACCTGTACCAGTTCTAGGATGAAGGCTATTTGTTCCCCCTGCAGGTCCAAACCCGTCTGTTGGACAAAACGTGCTGGCCTGAGACTGAAGGTGTTTTACACCCCACCAGTAGCAATGCTTTCAGTGACAAAGAAAAGCCACTTAACATGTTTTCCCCCGAAGCAACTATACACTCAGAATGTATACCGCAGGTATTTTTACAACGTAAAATTTTCCTATTGCTTTTAATATTAAACAATTTGCCCCACCTCTCTGATGTTACACTTAAAACAACTGCCATTCTAACATTTAATCAGACTGTCCTACGTCCAAGTCCACTTGCACTATGCTTATGCCACCACTGCTGGGAGAGGATAGTCAACAAAAAAAAAATTCACTCGTACTATATTTGAAACGGTGAGGAATCATTTTCCCCAAATTCAAAATGACGGGAAACCGTCTAATTGTTACAGCTAGATCACTTATTCTAATTTAAATCTGTATAGTTCACTGGTATAGTCTTTATAGTGCTCAAATACTCGTCACTGCCGTATGTGGCAGGACAAGAACAGGAAAGCGATGCACTTGGGTTTTTATTTACACAAATATCATGCTAGTGGAGAGTCTCCGCAGCGCACGTCGTCACGTTTAAATGTCGGCCGCAATCGCCGCTGTACCATCGTAAGCAACCTCGTGTGCAAGACAGCGACGGGTCTGGCACAGTCCCGCATGTCGATGCAGGTTCTACGCTGCTGCCGCAACGGGTCGGGCTTCCACAGTCCCACATGTCGAGGCAGGTGCCCACAGCCACCGCTCCGTCAGCCGTCTCATGCGCGCAGGGCAAGATGGAGCTGCACTGTGTCACACTCCACCACTACTGGCAAACTACTCTCAGCACCTGACTGCCGCACCGAGCACACAGTGCACCACGAAATAGAAACTCATTCTATTGGCGGGGCTGGACCAGTCAGCACCGCATCAACAGTTAGTCTGACGAGTTGAATACGCATGTTCGTTTCACAAAACATTAATGCGAAAGTTCACAGAATATACAGCGTGATTATAATTAAAGTTAAACTTTCAAAACGCTGTAGAAACAACACCGCTGGTCAAAATGGAGAAAGGGGAAAACGTATGCCAGAGTAAAAAAAAAATGGGTGAAAATTGATCAATAGATGGCGCTGTATGTGTCAGAATACGTAAATGAAAACACCAGTCATGCGCACGACCCATTTAAGTTGGGATAAACACTCCGGGTATACGGCTTCTCCCCCTTTCGAGTCTGCGACGTTCGCCATAACTGTCTCAATGCAGGATCGCGCTCTGCTTGTAAAGCTGTATTACGAGAATGGTGACTGTGTACACGTCGGTCTGCAGAAGTTCCGGACACTGAAGGGTTTGGACAAAGGCGTTGGTCCGATGACTGCCGTGGGTCTGGAGAAAAGGATTCGGAAATTCGAAAAGAGGGGTTCCTCTGGTGTGAAACGTAGTAGAGGGAGGAAACGAATTGATACGGCGTCAGTGGGAGCTGTGGCCACAGCAATGCAGGAGGAGACGAGTGGTGGTGTGCAAACGTGTAGAGCACGGAGAATTGTCTGAACATTGGATGTACCCGTGAGCACGGTGTGTAAAACCTACGAAACACCCTTCTTTGCTATCCATTCGAAATTAGCCATGTGCACGAGCTCCTTTCTGTTGACCTGCCAGCAAGAGAGACCTTTGCTTCACAATTTCTTGCTTGCATGGAAGTGGACAATGATTGGCCGTGGAAGATTTTGTGGACAGACGAAGCCCACTTCCATGTGACAGGATATGTCAATGCACAGAATTGTCTAATACGGGCAACTGACAATCCACACGCAAATCAGCCACTATCCTGAAAAGGTCACTGTGTGGTGTGGGTTTACAGCATCATTTATCATAGGGCCATATCTTTTCGAAGAGACAGGGGCGTCCGGCCCTGTTACCTGTACCGTCACTGGTAAGCGCTACGAGTGTCTTTTGCGCAATGACGTCATTCCAGCTCTCCAACAGCGTGGATGTGTGAATGGGATCATTTTTATGCAATATGGCGCAACTCCGCACATTTCAGGTCCAGTTAACCAGCTGCTGAAGCGCCATTTCGGGAAGTGCTGGCCGCCGTCCTGTTCACCTGACCTTAATCCGTGTGACTTCAGGCTGTAGGGCTATGTAGGGCTAGCTTAAAGATGTGTTCAGTGTTCCCATTGCAAACACAGCTGCACTGCGCAACTCATTCTGAACGTGACCCCGGTAACACGTCGATCAGTTGTGGAACATGCTGTTTTTTGATTTCAATTTGTTGCACAAAACGGTGGACAGCATATTGCATGTTTTGCGCCAGTCACACGGAAATTAATAATCAGATTTGATTTTGATTCATGCTTTTTATGCGGTTTTTGGCCTCAGGACTGTTAAAAATCGATGTGATCGGTGCTTTTAATGCGGTTTTTGGGGTGAGAACAATTAAAAACCGATTTTTCCCATCCGATATGAGATGACCTTGCCGTGGTGGACTGGCCTACGTAACTAACAGTATCACACCTACACACTCATCCACACTGAGTAGCACAGTTTGTTAAACGTCAGACGTACACCTTAGGCATTTTTGAATGATTCATTTGTCGTTTGTAGTCGACCACTATTAAATATGGTGCTTATAGCATCACCTATTGCTACAGTTTGTAGCTATTTATTTTTCTTCTGCCATACGTTTTCCCCCTTCTCCGATAGTATTCAGTTGCAATTTGACGTCATTCTGACCAGTAGTGTTATTTCTACAGCTGTTTAAAAGTTTAACTTTGATTATAATCACCATGTATAGTTGCGACAGGCAGCAGAACTATTCACATTGCACGTTAAGGACCTCAAAGACAGGCGAAATCAGGACTCGCCTCCCCTCACGAAATTATCGTTGCTTCATGTTTTAATGCTTTTTATTCAAGGGTTTATGACAGCACAATGTTAGACGCCAACAGTATTTGGGGGAGGAATGAGATCTAAGTCTATCGGTCGGAACACTTTATTGTGTATGCTGAAGTCCGAAAACATCAGCTGACATATATATAGTAAATCATTGAATTCTCGCGTCAGTTTAGCGGTGTGATACACGAATAATATATCGAAATAAATGAAATTTCCTCCTAAAGAAGGATAAAATATCTCTCTCTAGGTGTAGTCTTATGCTTTTAAAATGAACACTGTACAGTCAACACTGAAATTTGCGTTGAAGACAGCGAATATACACTCCTGGAAATTGAAATAAGAACACCGTGAATTCACTGTCCCAGGAAGGGGAAACTTTATTGACACATTCCTGGGGTCAGATACATCACATGATCACACTGACAGAACCACAGGCACATAGACACAGGCAACAGAGCATGCACAATGTCGGCACTAGTACAGTGTATATCCACCTTTCGCAGCAATGCAGGCTGCTATTCTCCCATGGAGACGATAGTAGAGATGCTGGATGTAGTCCTGTGGAACGGCTTGCCATGCCATTTCCACCTGGCGCCTCAGTTGGACCAGCGTTCGTGCTGGACGTGCAGACCGCGTGAGACGACGCTTCATCCAGTCCCAAACATGCTCAATGGGGGACAGATCCGGAGATCTTGCTGGCCAGGGTAGTTGACTTACACCTTCTAGAGCACGTTGGGTGGCACGGGATACATGCGGACGTGCATTGTCCTGTTGGAACTGCAAGTTCCCTTGCCGGTCTAGAAATGGTAGAACGATGGGTTCGATGACGGTTTGGATGTACCGTGCACTATTCAGTGTCCCCTCGACGATCACCAGAGGTGTACGGCCAGTGTAGGAGATCGCTCCCCACACCATGATGCCGGGTGTTGGCCATGTGTGCCTCGGTCGTATGCAGTCCTGATTGTGGTGCTCACCTGCACGGCGCCAAACACGCATACGACCATCATTGGCACCAAGGCAGAAGCGACTCTCATCGCTGAAGACGACACGTCTCCATTCGTCCCTCCATTCACGCCTGTCGCGACACCACTGGAGGCGGGCTGCACGATGTTGTGGCGTGAGCGGAAGACGGCCTAACGATGTGCGGGACCGTAGCCCAGCTTCATGGAGACGGTTGCGAATGGTCCTCGCCGATACTCCAGGAGCAACAGTGTCCCTAATTTGCTGGGAAGTGGCGGTGCGGTCCCCTACGTCACTGCGTAGGATCCTACGGTCTTGGCGTGCATCCGTGCGTCGCTGCGGTCCGGTCCCAGGTCGACGGGCACGTTCACCTTCCGCCGACCACTGGCGACAACATCGATGTACTGTGGAGACCTCACGCCCCACGTGTTGAGCAATTCGGCGGTACGTCCACCCGGCCTCCCGCATGCCCACTATACGCCCTCGCTCAAAGTCCGTCAACTGCACATACGGTTCACGTCCACGCTGTCACGGCATGCTACCAGTGTTAAAGACTGCGATGGAGCTCCGTATGCCACGGCAAACTGGCTGACACTGACGGCGGCGGTGCACCTATGCTGTGCAGCTAGCGCCATTCGACGGCCAACACCGCGGTTCCTGGTGTGTCCGCTGTGCCGTGCGTGTGGTCATTGCTTGTACAGCCCTCTCGTAGTGTCCGGAGCAAGTATGGTGGGTCTGACACACCGGTGTCAATGTGTTCTTGTTTCCATTTCCAGGAGTGTAGTACCGAAATCAATGAAATCACTACTCACCTTTAAGAACAACATGCTGTTTGCTATGAATTCTTCAATCGAATCATAGATTCCGTGTTTCTCTCATACGGCGACATCTTGGAACTGTACTGAATAACATCCAGAAATCGTGGGGCACGAACTTGAAAACAGCAGGAAAGAGCGGTTCAACATATCTCCGCCATAGATTGAGTCTGTCCACAGCGATCCATATCGCAGCGTAGGTTCATGGCAGTTAGATGTTTTAAAAGTTACTAATGCATGAAGGCACATAATTGTTCTCCCAATATGCAGAAAAGGAAAGGGAGCGAGTAGCAGTGATATAAGATATATTCTACAACGTTTGTATGAAGGCTTGCGGAATATACACAGTCAAATTAGGTCTTTGCTATCAGAAGCACTGTGAAGGTTTTATCTTGCAATAATACGATATTTCACATGTTTAACAGTACGTTAAACTCCAGTTCCTCCTTCCTCTACACAGAAAGCGATCAAGTATTTAGGCGATTTTAAGCTATTCCACACATAAATTGCAACTGTTTTACGTTGTACACAAAACATCCAACATCTCCAGCTGACTTCTTAACTTACTGGCTTCTGTGGTTTAACAGCATGTGAAACTGTGAGCCATTGACCTCAGCGTCATCGTAACGAAGATGGACATGGGTGTATTATGGATAATTCATTTTCGAAGAGAGTCACCAACAAATTTACGCTGTGGTTCCTCGACATATATTGCAAACAGCGCTAGATTCGTTGATGATGTACCTTCCTAATTGCTCCATGTCTCGAGGATTGTACCTGACGTCAACTACATCCATTTTTAAAACGTGCTTCGATTTTAACCACTGTATATGGTAAGCTATCAGCATTTCACAGTTTGTTAGCAATTATACTTACAAAAAACCAAATACTCTCAATACACACTTCACTAGCTAACGCGAGGAAATAGAGGTCCTTGCTTGAAATAGGAAGATGCAAGGTATCAGCGTTTGATGCCAGAATTTAAACAGTGTGTTACGCTAACGTCGTGAACAAGAATAGAACAGAACACTAGATCGACAATATCTCTCTCTGTGGCACACACACACACACACACACACACACACACACACACAATAACTGTTAAGCAAAAGGCTAGAGAAAAGCATGCTTGAATCTGATAGAACCTCACCACTTGCTGTCACTGACTCAAAATCGTTACTCGATTTATATCCAGAAAGCGACAGGGAAATAGTGTACTTCACATCATCCCACATGCATCTTATTTTGATGGACTCTACCCATCTAGTGGGGATGCAATTTGATTTTACAGTTTTGTGTCAGAAATGAGGAATTTTACTTGAAATTGGTTTTCCTGCGGTTTGTATCTAACCTAATGCAACAGCGGTCCACATTGTCGCTTTCCTAAGGTTTAAGATTGTAGCTTGACAGAAGAAGCGTGGAAACATTGTACCAACAAGTGTTGCAAAATGGTTCTTGACATGGCGGAGTAGCCTTTTGATTTGCATTGCAAATGTCCTACATCTCAATACACTTATACGACTGACATATACATCAAATGTTTCCAAGGAATTTATAAATAATTTCTTTTGAACTCTCTAGTTCATGGAGACGAGTGGGCCGATGTGACTCAGTTGGTAGAGTTGTACTACTACTGCTGCTAATAGTAGTAGTAGTAGTAGTAGTAGTAGTTGTTGTTGTTGTTGTTACTGTTGTTGTGGAAGATTCAGTAGATTCAAACAGTAGGTCGCATGGCGAATTCAGTAAGATGGCTGCAGCAAATTCATACTATAAATGGCTCTGAGCACTATGGGACTTAACATCTGAGATCATCAGTCCCCTAGAACTTAGAACTACTTAAACCTGACTAACCTAAGGACATCACACACATCCATGCCCGAGGCAGGATTCGAACCTGCGACCATAGCACTTGCGCGGTTCCAGACTGTATCGCCTACAACCACTCGGCCACACCGGCCGGCAATTCGTAATATAACTTGTGATAGTTCCCAGTTATGTGTAGTAGAATACTCATAACTATTGATTCACAGCCAGCTGTACCACAGTGCCCACACACCCTTCTGATGAGTGGCAGTACTATTTTCTAACTAACACTGATTTCCATTGTAGGTACACCTTTGTGTGAAAGAAATTTGATATTGGTGTAGACAAAATAGTAAGTTCAACAACTATTCCTATAAACAGAATTCAATCTATTGTATTGACTAGCACTGCATTTTTAAGGTCTTCGTCACATAAATTGTGTTTTACCCTATACCTAAGATGATAATATTTCCGCTGGATTTCTAAATGGTTAAATACGAGGAGATCTAGAGATGTGAGCGATACGTGTAACAGACTCTTAATTGACTGGTGGGGTAGTGAGACTTCTATTAGCAAGCCTACATGCCCCATGGGGTTTTCAAATCATTTTCCGATGAATACGTGTATGATTACACCAACAAGGGCGCTTATGGAAGAGGTCACGGTAATGGGTATCAGAAGATGTGATGTGAAGCGACTGTGTGTATCATTTTGGGAAATGCTTCAAGTCTTTTATGTTGTAGGCCACTGCGATACGTTCGACTGTAGTGAAATAGTTTCGACAATCGTCGAAATTAAGAGTTAATTAACGTCAAGAAGAGTTTGAGTTTATGAAGGTTACGATGAAATATTTTGGACGAACTTTCTATATGAAGTATAAATATGGTGTGAAATCGGACAATTTTTGCACTGCACAGTCGAGACTGCTTAACACTTCATCACATATACCTAATATGTAAAAGTTTCAGAAAAAAATTGTAACACAATGCTCTTCAAAACTGTAAACACGATGCACTCTACGTGGGATCCATGACGTCATTAGTGATACTAGAATCCAAAACGGCGATCCAGGATGGTGGTCTTGTGGATAAGAGCATACCCTGTAACGTTACCAGTCCAAAATAGTTCTTCTATTTTCTGTTGCGCTGCACGCATCCTCAGCATCCAGGCTTGCCACCCATCCAACGGACCTGCCACTTGTGCTCTGCTCTGTGCTCCATAGCGAAACGTTGATCATCATCATGAAGCATCATCAGAGACATATCATCTACACACAGAAAAAAATGGCTAGTACAATCGATTGTAAGTATTATATCATTCCTCTCTCTCAATTTTATTATTTGTTTCTGTATTTGTATGTGAGTGTTTTTTCATGGTTTTCCTTTATTTCTTCGTCACTATAACAGATTCCTCACACGTCTGATGCAGTGCTTGATACATCTGAGCAGCAGCTAAAATCGTGTCAGCCCACAATCCAACTCCATGATGTTTCATCTGATATATCTGAGCACAACACAGAATTGTTTATAGACTTCGAGTTTCCTACATATATACCGATTGTCAAGGCACCAGAATTGCTTAGTGCAACGGGTGCATCGGAGCAGAAATCAATTCAGCATGTGGAATTATTTCCAGACTTCGAGTTTCCACTATCATCAACATCTGATCCACTCATCAAGCTGCTACAGTGGTTTCATACAGCTACAAAAGTGGAGTTATTCACTGCAGTGTAAAAGTTGAATGCGAGTGACAGTAAACACATTGTTGTAGACATCTCCTCAGATCATGAGTTAAATGTAACGATGTAAACCCACGATGTAGTAAAGTAGTGCTGTCAGACTATGAATGATATCAGTTAAGCCAGAATTCAACAAGAATGATTGTTCTGCTCAACGCTCAAACACCTGCAGTGTTATTAGATTGCCATACAATGTGTGTTGTGGGTTATCCAAGAACAGTCAAAACATACAACAATGAGAATAGTACACAGTGCATTCAGTTCTTTATGTGTGCTAGTTCATCCATCCAGAGTATGGCGTGTGAGCGTATCGAATGGTGCCCATATATATGGATTTTTTTCGATATGTCTAGCATACACTTACGAGGCTTACATGTCAAAGCGCTGCAGATGAAATCTTTGCTACAAATTTCAATGAGTGCTGTGCTTTAGTACGCAGCTTGCACCATGCATCTGCATCATCACTACCTGACATTGCTAGAGTATTAAGTGCCAATCTACATTTATTTGTGTATTCTATGTTAAACCAAATATTTAAAAAATGAATATAAATGAGAATTTACCCTCTAAGCTTGTTTCATTTTATCAAAAATTCCTGAAACATGTCGAATAAAATATACAGTTAATACTACTAAAGTACAATTGACAACTAAAATTGTTTACATGTTCAGTAGTCTAGACAGAGAGGCAGTCGAAAAATATGTCTTAAAGAGGAACTGGTACATGGGGGGCACTTAGAAGAACTCTAACACAAGTTTAAGCGAATACTTATCCATGCACAGAATACATACAAATCCAGGAGAACACATTTTTACATGAGGTGAAACCTAATAGTCCACCTAATAGTTTTAGAGTTAGGATAAGTGTTTCAGTTCTGTCAACTAGAAGGTTTGGTTTTCCATCACTTTAAACTTGGGGTAAGTGATTTCTCGCCGTTTTAAATTTAGTACTTATTTATTTATTTATTTTAGTATCCTTCCCCAGCAGTGGAGGCAGTTGTTTAAGCATTGTGCAAGTGGACTTAAACTCAGGACAAGTCAGATTCAAAATTAGAGCGAGAATTATTTAAAGTGCAACTTCAGAGGAGTAGGGGGTGGGGGGATTTTTTAAAAGTTTTACATAAGAGGGGAATTATGTACTGGTAAAAACACCTATACGCAAAGACACAGAGGAATTACAGACATTGCTGTGAGTGGGCATTGATTAAAATCCATGGGGGAAGTTAAAAACGTATACCAGACCAGTTTCAAACCCAAGTCTCCTGCTTACTAGGCAGGTCCTCTGACCTTTAAACCATCCGGACACAGTGTTCATTGTGATTGCATGGACCATCCTAACATGTTTCCTGTCAGTCCCAATTTCTCAACTTATCCACAAACTATTAATAAATTTCCCCTTGACCACTGCAGTTGCAATGACCACCTTGTGGATGGCATAGTGGACAGAGAATCTGCCTAGTAAGTAGGCGACCTGGGTTCAAATCCCCTTCCAGCAGAAATTTCCAACTTTCCCCACCTAGTTCAATCGATGTTTGCTTGCAGCCAATGTCTGTAATTCCTATATGTCTTAATTCATAATGACTGTTGGCTCAAATATACATATACACCTTTGAATATGTAATAGCTTGGGAGAAAATATGTTAAGTGGCTTTTTAGGTCATGAAAAGGGTTACTACCAGTGAGGTGATAAACATCTTCACGGTCAGACTGACATCCTTTGTCTAACATATGTGCTTCGACCTGCAGGGGAAACAAACATCTTTGATCCCCTGGGAAAATCAAGAAAATCTGGCAATGATGCAGGCATGACAAGTATCCCAGGTCAGCCACCTTCAATTCTAGGCTGACACTGTACCATATTGGATGTTTTAATTTCCCTCCAGTTTATACTTAGGACATCAGCTATACTTCCACTGTGACATTGTAAGAGTGGGGGAAAACCAAGTAGCACAACTGAGCTTTTTTAAAACATTTCCCTCAAAATTTGAATTTCCCTCTATTTTACACATAGGGCAACTGGCCTTTGTCAGAAATTTGGCAACAAAGCATGATGTCATAGGGGCAGAGTTGGAGGGGGATATCTGGCAATACGCACTTTGCGTCAGAATGTGCCCAGCCTACCTACTGATGTTGTGTGTCAAGAGGATTCAGCGCTTCAAAACTGTAACGAAAGTCAGGAATACCTGCAGATGATCACAGCTTGGTGCAGTGTTTTGCAGCGAACCCTGAACATAAACAAATATAATGTACTCCACATACATAGATTTAAATATCCTTCATTGTATGATTACACGATTACAGAATGCACTAACATCCGTTTCATGTCTAGGAAAATCCATGCGGAGCGATTTAAAGTGAAACGACCACATCCAACTAATTGCAGGTAACTCAGATGCCGAAAAAATTCACCGGTTGTCTTCAGGAAGTTTAGTCCACCCAAGAGGGAAACAGTTTATAAAATCCTCATTTGATCGATATTTGACTGTTATTCATCTGTTTGGGGCCAGCATCAGATAGGGTTGATAGAGAAGATACAAAGAAGAACAACACGTTTCGTCGTAGGTTCGTTTAGTAAGAGCGACAGTGCCGCTGAGATGCACGTCCAACACCAGTGGCAGTGACACTGTGCACCGTGACGTGGTTTACAGTTAAATTTCCGAGAGCGTACGTTGCTTCCTTCTTCCGTTCGCGAATGGAACGGGAAATAGGTGAAATGACAGCGTAAGGTGGTTTGTGAAACATAGCTGTAGCTGTAGAACGAGATTTAGGAAAACGGCGGTATACGTAAACCTTAATGTCTGGACACGATTTCCCTCCCATTCCTTCCTAATTTGAGACGGTGTCTGAGGGCCCTACCGGCAGAGACGCCAGACAGAAGCATGGGACGTAATGAAGCCTCCCGCGCCTGGCATCTACCTGGGCACGGCAGCTATGCCGGTCCGCGGCCGTCGCGAGGTCTGCCAGCGGAACACCGCCGACCTATGGCCGCTCCTGCACCAGGACGCCAGCAGAGTTGCCAAGCGCCACTTTCCGATCACCCGTATCTAGTTTATCTGCCCAGGTGAGCGCTACGGATAGTCTTCACACCGAATCCTCCATCTGCGAGATTCAAATGAGATCAGCAGCTTCAGACAGATCTACTCAAAACGCGAACTGGAAAAAAAAATGTTGGGGATTACGAGTGTCATAAATGAAGCTCACTTCGAAGAATAAGCCTCTCCACACTACAATCACGTTCAGACTACTTACAATAACGCACTTTCTGGAGATAGTGGAAGTTATCGATCCTCAATTTCCTCACAGCCTGTTCATGACGCTCCACTCCAACCACAAGAGCTTTACACCACACGCAAAGTGCGTTTACTATCCGGGCTATGTAAGTTTTCCTCGAAACATACTTCCAGACCGAAATAGCACTGCTACATCTCCTGATGCAGTACGTGATGCTAATAGGACAGATACGGACACGCTAGAATAATTTTAAGAAAAAAGATATGTAAACAAAGGAGACAGGTTTCCGACTTCTTGTCTAAAACATTTGTAAATTTACTTTCAGTTTATAGTAACGTACTTTTCAAATAAAAACTGAAAAGCGCTACTATGTATAATTTACAGTTACACTAAAACTGCAACTATCACTGCAAACAGAAAAGAATTAGCTACTGAGTACACACGTCACGAAAATCTTTTGCTCTCTCGTTAAATGAACAGAATGACAGTCACAGGATACAGGGAAATTTAGCACTGTAATTTCATAAATCATTATAAAGTGTGTAAAACAACGTGTTATGTCAACGACCAGCAGTGATGGGATTTGTTCAGAAGTGCTTTCTCTGCACTCCCTTTTTATTTCGACCTTGCACATAAAGTGGGTAGCTCTTCTATGTAGTAGAGACTAAGGGCATTCCTCTGGTGGTGTCTTGTACTGTCAGACCTGGGCGCTGCCAGCAGAGTGGCCAGAAGACATGCCTCAGCGTCCCACTGTGGCAGGGCCTTAAACCGCTGAAGTCTACACGCCGCCATCTTGGATGACGTCATCGCCGCCATCTTGGATACATCTGGCAACAACGGAGAGTGGGGTTACACATAGGTTGCTCTGCTACTTACTTTGACATATGTTTGTGAGTGGAGAACCCAGCAAAATCGTAAACCTGTTAAAGCAAAGAGGAAGCTCTGTTATGGTTTTGTTGTTGATATCGAGAAGTTTAGCAAGATTTGTGAACATATTCAAGGTAACTGCAGCTTTTAAAGTCTATAAAACCAATCTAGATGACCTTGTTCGCTCAATAATATGATAGTACTTGTGTAAGGGGCGATTAAAAAATTTCCGTTTGAGGGCTTTGCTGCCAGCATACATGCGACATAGCGCCACTCTGATGCGGGTATACAAGCCCCAACATATAGGCAAAGAATTGGCGTGGCATTCTTTTCTTTCCGACGAGCGTGCAGTAAGTACGGAAACGGTAACTATGGTGATATTATTACCAAATGCGTCCAAACAGGACCAACGTCCTGTTATTCTTTTCTTGCCTGAAGAAGGACCAACACTGGTAGACATCCATCAGAAAATGGAGAACGTGTATGGACAAGCACATCTATCGAAAACCAAATGCGTCCAAACAGGACCAACGTCCTGTAATTCTTTTCTTGGCTGAATAAGGACCAACACTCGTAGACATCCGTCAGAAAATGAAGAACGTGTATGGACCAGCACATCTGTCGAAAACCACATTTGTGGAATAGTGTGACAAGGGACGCTGCTGCTTCATGACAATCTACGTTCCCGTATGTAATGCAGAAGTTACGCCAACTCAAGTGGGAGACACTCGAGCACCAGCCTTTTAGTCCTGATCGCTCCGCGCTCATGTTGCCATCACGCCTTCGGTCTTTAGAAAGAGGCCTTGAAGGGTCGACGATTCCTGTCGGACGAGGTTGCGCAACAGGCAGTTAAGGACTTCTTCAAGCAAGAGATAATGGTGTTTTACCGAACGGGTATCTTCAACCAGGTGGGTCGGTGGGACGATTGCTTCAATATTCGCGGCGATTTTTCCTGACTGGCATACCGATTCTGGACTGTATAGCCTTCAAATGGAACCTCTGTGATCGCCCCATGTAGTCTTGAGGCAATTGCATGTTCCGTAATAATAATGCCCCCACTCAATGCGTCTGTGATAAGAGTCTTAGTCATGATTAATTAAGCGTTCAGCAGATGCACAGAAGAAGGAAAGTTACAGTTCAACTTATCGTCGATAGCTCGTTAAAGACATAGAAGAGTTTGCCTACCCGAAAGTCGAATTTCGTGGAATAAAACGAAGTCTTAGATGGCACTTATATACTTCACAATCGATGGAGCATGCCGCTTTTATACTTTAACAGTAAGTAAAACTATGTTATCCGGAAAGGTTTTTCGGAGACGCTACCAATTATATTTACTGGACTAAATTTAACTTTCTTCCCTCAACGCCGGTGGCGGTCTCTGAACATCCTTTTCATATTTTTTAAGCAGTCACGTTCGATCAACAGTCAGCATGACTTTAATCTGTTATGTTACATGGAATTAGCAGACACCGCTCGTGATATACCGAACATCACCGAAACGATTTAAAAAAGTGTTGGAGGTATTCTCTAGAAACTTCACTCTCAATATTACGCTGCACTACGCAGAACGTAAAGTTGTATCTCCATCTATCTTAACTGTGTACATTGTAGATAAACGCGCCTCTTATCGTACACCACACGCACTAAAAAAAAATATCTAGTTAATATAGGCCATTTCGACAGACAACTTGTGCTTAAATGGAAGTTGCGTCGCGATTATCACAAAAGGGTCTTAGATGACTTCCATGTGAATCCAGTTTTCTACAGAACACGTAGAACCGCAGGCGCTGCTCTGTAGCGCTGTACAGCGAATAGCCAGAGGTGATTTAAAAATGTGTGGAAGAGAAGTGGGTCACCGACGAATCGATACAGAAAGACAGAGTGCAGAGGAACTCTTGACATACCGAGCAAACTGTGGTCGTATTCCTTCCAGCGAGCAAACACAAGTCAGGCTGCGAAAATTTAACACCTCTTGGGTTGACCGCTGTTATCAGAGGACGAAGGCAAACAGCAGCAGTTCGAGCTAACACGTGCCCGCTCGCTAGCGCAAGCCGTGTTGTCAGGAGCGAAGTTCGAAATCAGTCAGCTGGCTTGGCGATACTAAGTAGCTGCAAAGAAGCGGGTCCGCAGCGCCCTCTCGTTAATTTTTCTGTAACATTCCTTGTTCTCCCCATGTTTCTGTCGGCTCGCCCGAACTCGGCAACTTCTACCTGCTCGTGGCAGACCAATTGCATAAACTCGACACACACTTGCAAATCTCAACGGAGCAAGTGCACGACTTCCACCACTATTTACAACGTTCTTACAGAATATAGTAGACCCTGGAGCAATGAACAAGATATAAAGGAAAATAAACTATACATCAAAACAAAGAATTTATTACAAATTTCACATACAAAAATATTTCCTGAAAACAAGTGCATTTCTTTTATCTTGTCTTCTGCTCGCTGCTCCTTTTTACGGAACGCATAATACAAATTCTAATTTGCCAATTTTTTCGCCTAGAGTCCGTTTTGATGATGTGAACATTTTTTTGTAGTGTTAATATGTAGGTATCAGTTTGTTAATGCTTCAGACTTTTCACAAACTTATAAATGTTTAGGTGAGGAGACACACAAAGCATTGCAACGAGAACGAAAACTCTCAGAAACGTTAGTCGTCCTCCATAAGGAAGTGCAATCTGCTGCCAAAACGTGAGGATGAAATAGCGCATCTTTGTCGTTATCCATGCAATTTTTAATTAAATAATTGGCAAATTTACTGAGTTTTTGGTCTTGTAGCTATATGCTAACCATGTCAGCAAAAATATAAGGAACGTCTTGAGAATTTAAGTACACTACTGGCCATTAAAATTTCTACACCACGAAGATGACGTGCTACAGACGCGAAATTTAACCGACAGGAAGAAGATGCTGTGATATGCAAATGATTAGTTTTTCAGAGCATTCACACAAGGTTGACGCTGGTGGCGACACCTACAACGTGCTGGCATGAGGAAAGTTTCCAACCGATTTCTCATACACAAACAGCAGATGCCCCGTGTCAGGAGGAGAAGTGCGTACCATCACGTTTCCGACTTTGATAAATGTCGGATTGTAGCCTACCGCGATTGCGGTTTATCGTATCGCGACATTGCTGCTCGCGTTGGTCGAGATCCAATGACTGTTAGCAGAATATGGAATCGGTGGGTTCAGGAGGGTAATACGGAACGCCGTGCTGGATCCCAACGGCCTCGTATCACTAGCAGTCGAGATGATAGGCATCTTATCCACATGGCTGTAACGGATCGTGCAGCCACGTCTCGATCCCTGAGTCAATAGATGGGGACGTTTGCAAGACAACAACCATCTGCACGAACAGTTAGACGACGTTTGCAGCAGCAAGGACTGTCAGCTCGGAGACCATGGCTGCGGTTACCATCGACGCTGCATCACAGCCTGCGATGATGTACTCAACGTCGAACCTAGGTGCACGAATGGCAAAACGTCATTTTTTCGGATGAATCCAGCTTCTGTTTACAGAAGCTGGATTCTGGTCACATCCGTATTTGGCGACATCGCCGTGAACGCACATTGGAAGCGTGTATTCGTCGTCGCCATACTGGCGTATCACCCGGCATGATGGTATAGGGTGCCATTGGCTACACGTCTCGGTCACTTCTTGTTTGCATTGACGGCACTTTGAACAAATGGTTCAGATGGCTCTGAGCACTATGGGACCTAACATCTATGGTCATCAGTCCCCTAGAACTTAGAACTACTTAAACCTAACTAACCTATGGACATCACACAACACCCAGGCATCACGAGGCAGAGAAAATCCCTGAGCACTTTGAACAGTGGGCGTTACATTTTAGATGTAGATGGCTCTACCCTTCATTCAGTCCCTGCGAAACCCTACATCTCAGCAGGATAATACACGACAGCATGTTGCAGGTCCTGTACGGGCCTTTCTGGATACAGAAAATGTTCGACTGCTGCCCTGGCCAACGCAGTCTCCAGATCTCTCATCAATTGAAAACGTCTGGTCAATGGTGGCTAAGCAACTGGCTCGTCACAATACGCCAGTCACTATCCTTGATGAACTGAGGTATCGTGTTAAAGCTGCATGGGCAACTGTACCTGTACACGCCATCCAAGCTCTGTTTGACTCAATGCCCAGGCGTATCAAGGCCGTTATTACGGCCAGAGGTGGTTGTTCATCTCAGGATCTATGCACCCAAATTGCGTGAAAATGTACTCACATGTCAGTTCTAGTATAATGTATTTGTCCAATGAACACACGATTATCATCTGCATTTCTTCTTGGTGTAGCAATTTTAATGGCCAGTAGTGTAATTAAGCCCAAAGATGTGCACTGAGGTGACAAATGTCATGAGATACCTCCCAGTACCGTGTCGGATCTCCTTTAGCCCGGCGTAGTGGAGCATCTCGAAGTGACATGGACTCAACAAGTCGTTGGAAGTCCCTTGCAGAAATATTGAGCCATGCTGTCCCTATAGCCGTCCATAATTGGGAAAGTGTGACTGGTGAAGAATGTTGTGCATGAACTGTGTACCGATTATGTCCCCTGTATGTCCGATGGTATTCATGCTGGGCGATCTGTGTGGCCAAACCATTCGCTCGAATTATCCAGAATGTTCTACAAACTAGTCGCGATTAACTGTGATCCAATATCATGACATCGTTTTTTGGGACCATAAAGTCCAAGAACGGATGCAAATGGTCTCCAAGTAGCCGACCATAATAATTTCTAGTCAATGATCGATTCAGTTTGGACAGAGGACGCAGACCACTCCATTATGGAGCCACCACCAGCTTGCACAGTGCCTTGTTGAGAACTTGGGCACTTCAGTCCAGAAATGCGCGACTGCTACAGTCGCAGGTTCGAATCCTGCCTCGGGCATGGATGTGTGTGATTTCCTTAGGTTAGTTAGGTTTAAGTAGTTCTAAGTTCTAGTGGACAGATGACCTCAGAAGTTAAGTCCCATAGTGCTCAGAGCCATTTGAACCATTTTGAACCTCAGATGTTAAGTTCCATAGTGCTCAGAGCTATTTGAACCATTTTTTTGAGAACTTGGGTCCATGGCTTCTTGGCGTCTGCGCCACCCTCGAGCC
This sequence comes from Schistocerca gregaria, assembly GCF_023897955.1. Classification (NCBI taxonomy): domain Eukaryota; kingdom Metazoa; phylum Arthropoda; class Insecta; order Orthoptera; family Acrididae; genus Schistocerca; species Schistocerca gregaria. The sequence continues at coordinate 561,627,938 of NC_064931.1, forward strand.
CTACCACCACCTCTTACCAACTGAAATCTGGACTCATCTGACCAGGCCACAGTTTTCCAGTCATCTAGAGTCCAAACGATACGTCCACGAGCCCAAGAGAGGCACTGCAGATGATGTCGTGTTGTTAGCTAAGACACTCGCGTCGGTCGTCTGCTGCCATAGCCCATTTGCACACAATGTTGCTTGTCTGTTAGCACTGACAACTCTACGCAAACGCAGCTACTCTCGGTCGTTAAGTGAAGGCCATCGGCCACTGCCTTGTCTGTGGTGAGAGGTAATACCTGAAATTTGGTATTTTCGGCACACTATTGACAATGCAGTTCTCGGAATATTGAACTCCGCGTTCAAGGTCTGTTAATTCCTGTTGTGCGCCATAATCACGTCCGACACCTTTTCACACGAATCACCTTAATACAAATGACAGCTCTGCCAGTGCACTGCCCTTTTATACTTTGTGTACGCGATATTACCGCCATCCGTATATGAGCCTATCGGTATCCTAAGACTTTTGTCACCCCAGTGTAATGCAGCCACTGCCTTTTTCATTGTTCCGGTCTTCGTAGATCGAAACCAAACCATGAGTCTGTAGTTTTCGCCACCTGAAATATGTAGAAAGAAATGTTTGCGGAAATTTTAAAGGCATAAGTTTTTTAAGGTCCGAGACTTAAGCAACGGGTATGACACTTGGTAGAATGAATGATATATAGCTAATTTTATGAATAACGTAAGTTTAGGAATAACTTTATTCTACCGCGTTTTAAACAAAGTCAAATAATGTACTATACTAATTATGGCCATTTATCCTTCAACAGTAACACGGTTTTCTCAAAATAACAATTACAGTTGTGCTTACGAAGAATGAGCCAGGTGAAACCAACAATCGTAGTCTTGACTGATGGGAAGACAACCTAGATACTCTCATGAATGGACTGTTCGATGGCAGTTACCATCGTTTTCGAATTAAAAGTCAGTTGCCTCTTCCTACATTCATCTTAAACACCGTATACAATTTTATAATATCTTCCCTTCTTCAAGGCTGAACAGTAATGGTATGTAAGAACCTCTTGAGTAACTGTCGATCATTTATCAATACAGTTTCCTGCTGACATAGGTATTGTAGATTGGAGTAGTTTGATAAAAAACGATTTGACCATTTTCCTTATCGTTATTAAGGATAAAGGCTTCGCATTTTGCAGTTGTCGCCTACATCTGCGATAAGGCAACCTGACCTTCCATCGCGGATTTTGCCAGTTTCGGTATACCAGTCAAACGAGAGTGAGTAACAGTGTTGAAAATGTACTTTACATCCTTCCTCGTTAATGTGTTCACGGTTGCTGGATTGTCATCTACTTCTTTCGTATAAACTTTGATGGGTTTTCATCCAAAGCTTCGCCTTCCCTCTTAACAGAATTCGATAGCAGTCTCCTGTGTAACAAGTATTCTGGAACTGGTTTGAGGTCATGATGAGGTCATGAGTGCCTTCCAAATGCGAAAATATGTTTCAGATGCTTACGTTAAATAATTTAACAGAACACTGCGAATATTTGCCACAGCATAGCCATACGCCCTCTTGCCGGCCGCTGTGACAGAACGGTTCTAGCCACTTCAGTCTGGAACCCCGCGACCGCTAACGCCGCAGATTCGAATCCTGCCTCGGGCATGGATGTGTGTGATGTCCTTAGGTTAGTTAGGTTTGAGTAGTTCTAAGTTCTAGGGGACTGATGACCTCAGATGTTAAGTGCCTTAGTTCTCAGAGACATTTGACCCATTTGAACCAGACACCTTCTTCACTTCCTAGAACTCTTCTGTAATGTCTGTATTAATAACCATCGCATGTTAAATGTATATCACCACACTCACAATAGGTTGCAAAACGTGACTTTCTGCCATATTTTTCGCCTCGATGACGAGCTGAACAGCACAGGAAACCCTATGTGATTCTGCACAGATGTTAGTGAGCTGCTGTCGCTCAAAGGACTGACGAGTTCATTTTGGGCCCGAGCACCACTCCTACCTAGGTTTTGGCCGTCCTGCTATCTACATACAGGATTGGCAAGGTCGAGTGTGGGGTTAACTGACCTTTTCACAGTGCCCTTCTTGCAGTCACTAAAAGTTTCCAAGTTCGAATCCGCCCGTTTCTCTTTATGATCGACTGCGGTTCTTCGGTATATGGAAAATAACTTGTTAAGTATACACAGCGAAAACTAACTTAAAAAGAAATTAACGTGTTATATACTGGTAAATCAATACTGAATTAATTAATAGACGCTAGCTGCTACGTCAAGGCACGTTTCTGGGAGAGGGTGGAGGGGGGGAGGGCAGGATAGAGACCGAATTTGTTATTGTCTCTCCCCTCCCTCTACATCCTCAAATCCTCCTACAGCCGCCCTCCCTCCACCCACCCTCCCCCCTACCCCGCAAATACTACTTGCAGTCACGCACAATCTAACCTGCCACAGGTGTCTATGATTTTAATAATACGCTGCCTGCCGGCCGCGGTGGCCGTGCGGTTCTGACGCTGCAGTCCGGAACCGCGGGGCTGCTACGGTCGCAGGTTCGAATCCTGCCTCGGGCATGGGTGTGTGTGATGTCCTTAGGTTAAATAGGTTTAAGTAGTTCTAAGTTCTAGGGGACTTATGACCTAAGACGTTGCGTCCCATAGTGCTCAGAGCCATTTTTGAATACGCTGCCTGACAAAAAAATGAAGCACGCAGTAGACATGAGAGGACGTCTTGTAAGGTCTGACACGTACACACCATCGGCGGGTATGTAAATGATTAGAGTTTCAAATTGCTATGACTGGTAGATAGGCCACCAGAGTGCATTAGTGTTGTTCGTGTTTAATATCGGCTGGTAGAGTATATAAGGGAGCGCGAACAGTGGAGGACACGGAGACGCTGCGTACTCGTATGAGTCAGCGTTATCAGAACCTGATAGTTTGGGAGCGGCCTCATTGTGTGTCTCCATTTGGCCGACTTGTCGAATCGTGCATGGTCCAGGTCTGCCTGACGTTTTGATGCGGCAGTGGCACATTGATAGACTGCATGTGAATGTGGTGGTGGTGGTAAGTTCGTATGGGACCAAACTGCTGAGGTCATTGATCCATAGGCTTACACACTACTTAATCCAACTTAAACCAACTTACGCTAAGGACAACACACACACCCGTGCCCGAGGGAGAACTCGAACGTCTGACGTGGGGAGCCGCGCGAACCGTGGCGAGGCGCAGCAGACTCCACGGCCATGGGAACGTCAGGGCAGGCATATTCGTCGATACGTTTCCGGTTGACCACGTCTGACCACCACGAGGTAGGACTGCCGTTTTGTGCCCCAGGCGCTTCATAACCCTGCCATCCGAGAACAAGTAATGGACTCCCTAGAACTTTCTGCGTCATTCCGGAGCATTGCCCGGAGACAAGCAGCAGCAGGCCTAGGGCATTACCGGTCCATGTGTAGGCTGTCGTTACCAACTCAGCTTGAACTGCTGCGTCTCGGGTGGTGCCATGACCGGGAAGCAGCGACTGCTGATGAATCCATTTTTCCACAAAATACGCTTTCACTGTTACTGTGTTCTCGACAATCTCTTTCATGTCCTTAGGCTTGTTCCAAGTATCAAAACGCTGAGAATATGTTTCAGAGACTCATTACTAGACGGCCCGTGGTCTTTGTGCCAAGCAGTGCTTCTATCTGGAGTTCCAAGTGTCATGTGTCAAGGTCTCCTCTATTTCGTCTGGGATGGATTAAAGAGGTAACACACAAGTTTTTGATGACTGAGCACAGCTTTTTGAGCTGCTACAGTGGTTTTGAAATTATAAAGAAACGAATAAAGGCAAACAACGTCATTGTTCCGCAAGATTTAAACAAGATTGTTGAATCAGCTAAAGATAAGAACCTATGTCCTGTAATTCCAATCCATACAAATGACTCTTGATTTTGAAGATTTTGTTGATACATTGTTGTCAGTGCAGACGTGTAAGATCTCCAAATGCAGTATGACCAAAGTACCTCGTTTTCATCCAATTCCAATACCTATTAAAATCCCTTCTCTGAAACAAAAGAATGGGAAAATATCGATATATTCAAAGGAGGAATGATCATGGCCGATGTATATCATGCCGTACTTAATGTGGAAGCCTAGACACTTTTATTAGCAGCAAAACAGAAGGAATCGCTGATTATGTTGCTATTTCTTCATCAGGACCGTAGGGAGTTCTGCCATAAATTTTCTAATATATGGTCCTAAGACTGGAGCTGTGTAAGAAACAAAAGTCAGTATTGAGAGATTCCTTTTTTCTTGGAGGTAATTCTGTTATTCTCTCGTAAACAATTTAAAACATACGAGAAATAATTTTTGTTTTTTTTTTACAGTTCTTCTAGTTAATACATCACTACTGTGTTTGCGTGCAAACAAAACGCAGTGCCTCAGGTTCAATGGTACTTCAAACAAAAATTTTCTTATTGGCATCAATCAGTTCCCTTGTATGGCGTTTAGAATTTTCGTAATAAATAATTTATTTTCCAGTTTGTTTCACTATTTTTTACAGTGATGTGGTGAGCAGTATAGTTCTGTGGTATCGGAATACCTTCTAAATTTCTATAGATAAAAATGTGTTCTGCACAAAAAGAGATACATTGCTGTTTTATTCTCCTGACAAATGTGAGATTCGGCACTTCTATTCTTCAGTTGTGTAACAGTTTTCATGATAGTGTCACCAACGTCGCTGTGACAGAAAGCCTTCTGTTACGTAACATGAGGAGCTTACAAACACCTGTCTCATTCAAGACCTCACACCGCCTGAAGTATTCATGTCCTTATCTCAACAGACTCAGTTCAGAATCCCGTACTGTCTGCATAATTTTGACTTTTAAGATTTGGGACTCGCTGTATTCGGACCGTCTATATTCAGACTCTCGTAAGATGCTGACTAACAGGGTGTTTATAATTAAACAGCTGCTACTTGAGCCAGTGTAGACGGAAAACCATTTGCCGATGAGTATCCAACTATGCAGGAATAATGTTCAGACTGTGCATTGTTAGTAGGAGGCGGTAGTGGTACTGAAACACAAGCATCAAGAACCAACATGCAGCGTGAACGGCACACGTTACTACGATCTGTTTCCCTAACATGTGATCTCTACTTACGGGGGGTAGGTGCTTTGGACTCAACTGTTTTGAAGCACGATGGAGCTGCACTTCACACTGCTCACGAGCTCACTCGGAGAAAACCAAATCATTCGTCGATCGTTACAAACTGAGTGGCCACCAAAACCATCAGATTTAAACCCGTGTGATTTCTGGCTGTAGAGTTACCTGAAGGACAGGGTACATCAACGGAAAACCTAACACACGTTGGAGGATAAAGATTACAATTGCTAGGGACATGGTCACATCCCACCTGAGATGTTCTGGTAAGCAGTGGAGCAGTCTCTAGTGTGGATCCAGACCATCGTAGATGAAGATGGCCGTCACATTGAGTTATTTTGTAACCTTGAACGTAAATGTGGTACATAGTTAACAAATGTTACGAGCTCATCTGGTAATCCAAATGTGTTTCTTTCAGTGGTTTATTCGTCATTTCTCTATCGCACGTCCTTACAAAGGTTTCCACGATCACTCGTTTGTCATGGCGGCCCTCTCAAGTAGCGACAGTTAAATCATACTCAACCTGTTTATTCTGAGCTATCTCACCGGCGTCGCTGACAATACTCCGAATGAGTGAAAACAGGGATTACACGTAATCGTATCTCTCAACATCCTTCGATTTCTGTCCTCAATATCAACTTTTACGTTAGATACATTAGTACAGCTTCGGTGCGTACTTTAGTAACTCTTCTTGTATATGTCGAAAGACAAGTTGAAGTTACCCTAAATGGAATGCTAGACTTAGCTTGTAGTGCTTAATATGCACCAAGCTACCAGAGGTCAATATTACCGCCGCCAACATCCGTTTTCTATTTTTGAAGGGGAAAGCTCTGAATAGAAATAATGGACCACAATATTTTCTTCCTTCCATCACGTCTGCTAATTTCATTCTGCTGTTTCTCTCTCTTTTGCTGACCAGCCAACTTCTTCTCCTCATTGACTTCTTCCGTAGTTTTGCCACGGATTTTTGTAAGATGTCGTTACTCACGTTCGGTAAGGAAATTGCTTAATGGTTCAAATGGCTCTGAACACTATGGGACTCAACTGCTGTGGTCATTAGTCCCCTAGAACTTAGAACTACTTAAACCTAACCAACCTAAGGACATCACACACATCCATGCCCGAGGCAGAATTCGAACCTGTGACCGTAGCAGACGCACGGTTCCGGACTGCGGGCCTAGAACCGCGAGACCACCGCGGCCGGCGAAATTGCTTAATGTTAATGAGACTGATATTCCTTAAATCCGGATGTTCATTACTATTACGACACACCTTCCTCTTCTTCTTCTTCTTCTTCTTCTTCTTATTATTATTATTATTATTATCATCTTCTTCCTTCTTTCTCCCATCATCTTATTCATCTTCTACCACTCTTCAGAGATTAGGCATTGAGCCTGCTCGGCTTATAAGAATTTTCTGTCCAACATCTCTTCTTCCTGTTGGTTTATAAGTTAAAGCTAGTCTGGGCAGTCGTCTATTGTCCATTCTTAGAACCAGATGTAGCGGTATTTTGTGATTCTGCTTTAGACTGGCTCTGCTTATAGCATTTTTTCGTTTTTTATGCAATCTGTCCTTGAGATGCCTATTGTACTTTTTAACAATTTCATTTCTGCACTTTTTTTATCTAATGTTCTTCTTGTAGATACCCAGCATTTACTTTTATGAAGAAGTGCAGAAAGAGCCACAGTTTTGTAAAATTTTACCGTCGTTTCTTGTCTGATCTTATTTTTAAATACATTATGGATGGTGCCACATATATTTCCAAATCTAGTCAATTTTACATCTAGAGCTTAATTACTGTCTAGGCTGATTTTATTTCCCAAATAAGTGGAGGATGACATTTATTCTAAACTGCATCGTCCACAATGATTTTAGATGGAACCAGATTCCTGCCCTAGAAAGCCATCACTGTAGTTTTGATATCATAAATCTCAACATCGTATTTCTAACAAAGGTAATTCTGGTGGAACAGTGCACGCTGTAAGTCGTCTTCTTGCAATATCAAGCATCATCTGCATCAAGTGAAACGTTTAACATCTTTTCTTTTGATATTTTAATACCTTTTTGTATGTATTGCCTCCTATTTAGGATGTCATTAATACTGGTGTGAAGATTAAAGATAATGGGTGGTATTGGGAACCCTAGTCTTACATTAACATTTCTTCTGTTCTTGTGTCACCTGTATTTAGTCTAATTTTTAATTCTTTCTCTACATTTCTTATGGCCTTTACTAATTTGCTGGGATATCCATTGCTTTCCATTATAGTTCAAATTATGTTTCTGATCACATTATTAAATGCTTTAACGATATCTATAAATTCTATGTATGTTTTTGTGGATTACGTTTCCGTATTTTTCCTATTACTAATAAATTTGAAAATTAAGCTTATTCATTACGATATTGTTCATACACTACACAAACTATATTGTTGACTAGTTAAGATTCTGCAGTTGGAGGTAAGAGAGAACGTGAAAACCTTAATCTTGCCAGGTGAAATGAAAGCATAAATAGATAAATTAAATGTAAACATACGAGAATTATTTATACCTCTTAGATCAAAACTGATTAAAAATGCTTGGAAACCTCAGGCCTTCTAAACTGATGGCCACTGTCGTACGTGACAGATCTGTAGAAGGGAAGTGGGGAGACGCCATAGATGTAGTCACTACCTTATTTATTGTTTACCACCAGGGTACCGACAACCCTGGCCCTGCTGGAAATAGTTGACCAGGTTACGTCAAAGTGTTGGCAGATCCAGGGACAACCTAACAAGATGGTTCTTCCCTACAGATTCGACCCTCCCTGTATGCAGGATGTTACAGAATGACCTTTTTTAAAATTTCAGAGGCTGTGGTGGACGAAATTTTGAACGTTTGGTATCAGGAACCTATAGCCGGAAACGTGAAATAAAGTTTCTACAGCCACCATTGGGCTGTTGAAAATCCACGCACTATCTGTACGACAAGTTATCGGGCGCGATTTTCAGTGTAAATTTGGGCTGGAATTCTTAGAGACCTCCTTTCTGGATCACACAACTTACCAGAGTGAAAATCTCATTCTGGAAACGTTCCTCAGGCTGTGGCTAAGCCATGTCTCCGCAATATGCTTTGTTTCAGGAGTGCCAGTTCTGCAAGGTTCGCAGGAGAACTTCTGTAAAGTTTAGAAGTAGGAGACGAGGTACTGGCAGAAGTAAAGCTGTGAGGACGGGGCGTGAGTCGTGCTAGGGTAGCTCAGTTGGTAGATCACTTGCCCGTGAAAGGCAAAGGTCCCGAGTTCGAGTCTCGGTCCGGCACACAGTTTTAATCTGCCAGGAAGTTTCAACTTACCAGATCGTTTGAGCGGCGCATGGTATTTGAATTTTCGGGACAATGACTTGCCTGAGCTTCTGACGGACATTCCTTGCAACTGAGCGCTAGTTTACGGTTTGAGGACGATTGTGCACCAGTGCACTTTCATCGTCTGGCCAGGACATATCTCACAGACTTCAACAGAGAGTTATTGGAAAGGGATGTGACGTCCCTCGGCCTGTGCGCTTTCCTCACCTCACACCTCTTGACTTTTACCTCTGGGGCTATATAAAGTCCCTTGTGTACTCAATACCAGTAGGAACAGTACCTGAGCTTACTGAGTGCATACAGCGTTTTATACCATCACAGAGGAGCACGGAATCTTACAGAGAAGCGAACAAAACATGGTTCGTCGTTGTACATTATGTAACGAAGTTGATGGTTTACACACTGCGTATTTACTCTGCAATAGTGAAGCCACAGGTTCGATTTACAGTATTTTATCGTACACTTTTGTCACTAAACGGTTTCCGAACTACAGTATTGTCGTGTTTCATTTAGACTACCAAATGCGTAGATAGTGCATAATGCTGAAGAAACTTTATTTCACATTTCCGGCTACAGGTTCCTTATATCAAAAAGTTTGAAATTTCTTCCTCTACAATCGCCCAAAATTTTAAAACGCCATTCTGTAACATCCTGTATGAATATGGATGAAACAGCTGCCACGTGTTTCGACGCTCACAGTGTAAGCTGTTTCACGGAGATAGTGAACTTGTAGTGACTGCCGAAAACACAGCAGAAATGTTTTAGTACGAAAGTTATTTGACTGTTAGTTCAAAAATGGTTCGAATGGCTCTGAGCACTATGCGACTCAACTGCTGTGCTCATCAGTCCCCTGGAACTTAGAACTACTTAAACCTAACTAACCTAAGGACATCACACACATCCATGCCCGAGGCAGGATTCGAACCTGCGACCGTAGCAGTCGCACGGTTCCGGACTGCGCGCCTAGAACCGCGAGACCACCGCGACCGGCTGACTGTTAGTTCTAACCAATTTCTTTTTGTTACACATTTTAATATTTTTAGCTTCATGCCACTCTACTGTTTCAGTCAAAATGGTTCAGAGTTAATGTAGGAAGCAATTATCTTTCTCGTTAAATGTAACTTCATCTAGTCTACTGCTGGGATTGTGTAAATGATCAAATAGGCTGTGTCTTTTCGTTTAGTTAAACTGGAACACACTCCAACAGCGTGTCTGGACTGGTGGTGAGCACAAGATAGCGGAATGCGGTCACCTTGAGTCTGCCTTTGGTAAACACTTGTTCAGCGGCGCAGCGAGCTGCTGGCTCGTCTGCAGCAGTTGCTGCTTGTTGACCCCGACAGACTGCCAGATGATAGTTACACCGCTCAGTTCCCTTTTGGCTGCCTGCCAGAGCCCAGGGTCACTCGTCAAGCTCGAGTCCAACGTCGCTTTGATGCGGCCTCATTGTCACTTGTGTCTACAGTCCACGGTTCTCCCCTTTGTAATCGTTACGCTGACATTGCGAAACTGGCACGTGTGAGCTCCTCTACATCCAGTCTCTTTCTTACACATGCAAACACATATACAGCGGGTGGAAAAAATACGGAAACATCAAAACCATAACAACACATTACCATATCCAATTAGGTGTAGGGAACGCGTTGGCATTAGAAACAGCTTCCAGTCGTCTCGGAACGGATAAAAATAGGTCCTGTATGGTTTTCAATTGAATGTTATCCCATTCTTCCTGCAACATAGCCGCGCGGGGTAGCCGCACGGTCTAAAGCGTCTTGTCACGGTTCAAAAATGGTTCAAATGGCTCTGAGCACTATGGGACTTAACTTCTGAGGTCATCAATCGCCTAGAACTTAGAACTACTGAAACCTAACTAACCTAAGGACATCACACACAACCATGCCCGAGGCAGGATTCTAACTTGCGACCGTAGTGGTCGCGCGGTTCCAGACTGTAGCGTCTAGAATCGCTCGGCCACCCCGGCCGGCTCTTGTCACGGTCCGCGCGGCTCCCCCCGTCGGAGGTTAGAGTCTTCCCTCGGGCATGAGTGTGTGTGTCGTCCTTAGCGTAAGTTAGTTTAAGTTAGATTAAATAGTGTATAAGCTTAGGGACCGATGACTTTAACAGTTCGGTCCCATAAGACCTTACCACAAATTTCCAAATTTTTCTGCAACATAGTGGCAAGGTCAGGTAACGATGATGGAGGTGGATAGCGACTGTGCACCAATCTATCCTAAGTAAACCACAAAGGTTCAATAATATTGAGAAATTATGACTATTGTGGCCTTGGAAGATGTGGCAATTCAGCCTCGTGCTCACAAAACCAGTTCTGGATGATGCGAGGTGTGTGAACAGGGTCCCTGTTATCTCCAGCACAGTATCATCATTGGGGAAAAAACATTGTACCATCAGACGGATCTGATCAGGCAAACTGGTCTCATATTCCTTGGCAGCAATGCGACCTTGCAGAATAACAATGGGGCCCATGGAATACAACGATATGGCTGCCAAAGTCATCACCGAACCCACGCCATGTCTCAGTCTTGGGGCATAAACTCGGCCAGTTGTTGGAAACAATGTGAAACAAGACTCATCCGACCAACTCGCTGTCTTCCATTGCTCCATAGTCCAGAATCTATGGCTCCGGCATCAGGTTTCCCTGTTAGGGGCATTTCTGTCATTGACCAGTGGTTCTGGAATTCCAACTCGCCGTGAAATTCCTTTCGTGTTGTTTTGGTGGGAACAGGGTTCGCGAGTGCGACATTCATTTTTACAGTGACTTTTGCTGTCGTCTTCTTATTTTTCGTCATAATCCTCTTCAGTGAACGTCTGTCATGATCACTCAACATACACTTTCGTCGCCGTTGTGACTTAGCGGATGATGTTTTTACTCTTTCTCTGTATGCGGTATAATTCTTCGAGACTGTGCTCCTGAAACGCCAAACACTTCGACTACCTTTCTAACAGAAGCACCCACCATGCCAGCACCATCAATTTGGCCACATTCGAATCCAGTTATGTCGGACATAAGACAGTCGCAATTACACACAACATTGTTCTGACAATGACTGACAAAATGGTTGAAATGGCTCTAAGCACTATGGGACTTAACATCTGAGGTCATCAGTCCCATAGACTTAGAACTACTTAAACCTAACTAACCTAAGGACATCACACATATCCCTGCCCGAGGCAGGATTCGAACGTGCGACCGTAGCAGCAGTGCGGTTACGGACTGAAGCGCCTAGAACCACTCGGCCACAGAGGCCGGCTACCACAACTGACACTTGTAACGTATTGTGGACATTGCACAGGTGCCGTTCGTGGTCAGATAAAACAGCAGAATCTGCGGTCCTGACCAGCACCTGCATTTATGTTAAGCGTGCATTTCTCCTGGTGTTTCCATCTTTTTGCTCAACCTTTTTTATATGCACCAACAATATTTTAATTGTAACTAATAATTTTCAACAGTTGGCACTGTCCCAAGGGGTGACCCTAATGCGGTACGAAACTATACATTCACATCTGCATACATACTCCGTAAATCACTTTATGGTGCATGGCGGAGGATACCTTGTATCGGTACCAGTCATTTCCTCTTCTGTTCCACTTGCAAATGAAGCGAAGGAAAAACTACTATTTAAAAGTCTTCGTACGTGCCTTAAATTCTCGCATCTACATGGTCCTCACGCGAAATGTATCTTGAAGGCACTTGAATCGTTCTTCAGTCTGCCTCAATTTCCGGTTCTCGGAAATTACTCAATAGTGCCTTGAGGAAAGAGCTTCGTCTTCCCTGCAGGGAACCTAAACCTTCTGCTCGGACGTTCGTCAACAATTTGCAGGGGAGGAATTTGTGAAATGCTTTCTGGAAAAGTAGAAATGTGGAATCTGCCTGTTACTCTCCGTTCATGGTTTGCAGGGTATCAAGTGATAAAAATGCAAACTGAGTGTCGCAAGAGCCATTATTTCTAAATCCTTGGTGATTTGTGGACACAGGCTTTTCTGTCTAAAGAAAATTTATTCTATTCGAACTCAGAATGTGTTAAAGAACTGTCCTCTGTGTGAATCACCGTGGATTCCAGTAAGAGAGATTTTATGAAACTCAGCTCTTTACTGAGATCCATAGTGCTGTAGAGGGAAGTTCGCTATCCCTGAAGATGGTAGCGAAATGCGGAAAGACTATCAGAGAATCGACGACTGATGTTGTGATTGGCAGTTGACTCCCAACTAACTAACTGTAACGCATTAAGCATAAAGCAGGCCGGGGTGGCCGATCGGTTCTAGGCGCTACAGCCTGGAACCGCGAGACCGCTACGGTCGCAGGTTCGAATCCTGCCTCGGGCATGGATGTGTGTGATGTCCTTAGGTTAGTTAGGTTTAAGTAGTTCTAAGTTCTAGGGGACTGATGACCTCAGAAGTTGAGTCCCATAGTGCTCAGAGACATTTGAGCCATTGAGCATAAGTAGACGGAGAACAGCCTTTAGTGTTCATAATCATCTTGTGGTTGAAGCTCTTTTTTTCCGTGTTTGCTTTAACAATACGTATGTTTTTGGATAGGGTCCGCCTTTAGCAAAAAACAGCTTTGTTTTTTAACTCAAACATGTTTCACTGCAGTTGCAGCATCTTCGGTGGGCTTTTATTTTTCATCTGGTAAAGGTAAAGAATGTCCTTTACTGTTTGTATAAATGTAACTACTAGTTTTTAAATCGTAATTACAGATATTTGAAAAAACACATAAATTATGAATTCATACCTTTTTACCACATGGTGTGGTTTTTCTGATGTGTTGTGTTTCTACAGTGACTGTTTTGTTCCAGTGGCTGCAGCTGACAAACTACGGAACAAAACAGTCACTGTAAAAACACAATACATCAGAAAAACCACACCATGTGGTAAAAAGGTATGAATTCATAATTTATGTGCTTTTTAAATATCTGTAATTACGATTTAAAAACTAATAGTTACATGTATACAAACAGTAAAGAACATTCTTTACCTTGAACAAATGGAAAACAGTAGCCCACTGAAGATGCTGCAAGAGCAGTGAAACATGTTTGGGTTACAAAACAAAATTGTGTTTTGCTAAAAGCGGACCCTATCCAAAAACGTACTTTAGTGTTCAGTTGCACTACTAGCCACAGATCACGGGAAACAGTTACATTTCTAAAATACACAGCAGTCAGAGTCTGGAGCGACTTTTCGTACAATGTCCATATTAAACTTGTTACAGGAAAAGCAGATGCCACTTTCAGAATCACTGGAAGAATCAAATGTGATACACCCAGGAGTTGACTGGCTAACGGAACACCTTTTCGACCAACTCTAGAGTCTTGCTCATCGTTCTGGGATCCTTATCAGGTAGAATTATTAGAAGAAATACAGCAAAGAGAGGTGCGTGGCGTAACGATTTCGTTAGGAAAGGAGGGAAGTAGTTTAGGGTTTGACGTCCCGTCGACTACCAGGTCAGTAGAGACGGAGCACAAGTTCGGAGTGAGTAAGGATGGTGAAGGAAAGTTGTCATGCCATTTATGAAGGAACGTTCGCCTTAAGCGATTAAGAGAAATCAAAGAAATCTAAATCTGAATGTATGGTCTGGGATTGGAATCACCGTCCTCCCTAATGAGCGTTCCGGAGTTAATCATGAAATTCCAATGCTAGACGCTACAAGAGGCACTGTCCCTTAGGGAAGGCTTACTACTGAACTTCCGGAAGTGTATTCTGCTCTCAAGAAGGATACTTGGTCTCAGTGCTCAGTTAGCTGCGTGCATCTCATTTAGCAAGACTCATCACTCCGGCGACTTTTTATTTGTTTCGAACTATCCCAAAAGTACTGTTCCTTGGCCCATGAGTTAGTCTCTCTGTACAGCGATGTGGAGTTTAGCAGAAGTAAGAAGTGAAGGTTACCGTTTAACATTCCGGCCACGGAGATGTCATTAGAGAAAGATCACATGCTCGGATTGGGTTAATTATTGGGAAGCAGCTCGGTCGGATCCTATTGAAAGGCTTGTTCGCTCTATAAAGCAGCAGTCTGTGGCAGATCTGACAGAGTAAAACTCTAGTGGAGGCGGAAGCGTTTTGGAGCACGTTGTTCAATGCACATTCTTGAACATGGGACTCCACAGCACCGATTCCTAGCGGTTCGCATATTGCTCAACGACATCGTCAGTTTCGTCGCAGTGGGTATGGCATTATAGACACTGGACGGTGGATCAATGAAAACTGTTTCGTACTCTGACGAATCACTTTTATTTTTACGCCAGGTCGATGGTCGTATCCGGATATGACATAATTCAGGCTGATGGGGGCAATATGATGCTAGGAGGGACATTTACCCAGGTTTCCATAGGACCTTCGGTAGCAATTGAAGGCACCATGACGTTTGTGGAATATGTGAACATTATTGCGAACCACTTGCTGCCCGTCATGTTTGATGTTTTCAAAAAATGTTCAGATGTGTGTGAAATCTTATAGGACTTAACTGCTAAGGTCATCAGTCCCTAAGCTTACACACTACTTAACCTAAATTACCCTAATGACAAACACACACACCCATGCCCTAGGGAAGAGTTGAACCTCCTCCGGGACGAGCCGCGCAGTCCATGACTGCAGCGCCTAAGACCGCTCGGCTAATCCCACGCGGCTTGATGTTTTCCTCGACAGCGAAGGCATCTTCCTACAGGATAACAGCTCATGCCACAAGGCCAGAATCGCGGTACTGCGGTCTGAGTAACGTAATAGTGAACTCAAGTTGGTGTCTTGGCTATCAAATTCTCCTGATCTGAACTCCATGGACCACATCTGGGAAGCCCATCGGGCACCAGCTCCGCGCCTACAATCCACCATCCAGTAATGTACGGTATTTGTGTGACCGTTCGTAGACATCGGTGCCACATACCTCCGGAAATTTGCCAAAGACGTGTCGGATGCGTGACACGCACAGAATCCCTGCTGCATTGCGTTCCTAAGATGGGATCATCAGTCTTGACACATCAGTTTAACATGATGTACAAGGGGCGTTCAATAAGTAATGTAACACTTTTTTTCTTTTGTAGAATCAGGTTGGTTCTATTCAGAATTACAAGACACCATATTATTCCTCATTCTTCTGGCTACAGAATACTGTTTTCAACATAATCTCCATTCAGTGCGACTACCTTACGCTACTTACTGGGAGGGCATGTACGTCCCTACAGTACCACTGTACTGGTCGACGTCGGATCCAGCGTCTTGCTGCATCAATAACCTCCCTCTCATCCACGTACAGCTAACAGTGGTATTTGATTGTGATCTGTCGATCGCATCGAATGAGAGTTCCTGCATGTTCCAACACTGCAGAAAGCACAGCTGTCTACGCCCGGCCGGCACACGGGAGATCGGACAGGTTCGCGCAACCTTGCGATGATGACAGACGCCTCGCCCAACGACTCACCGTGCTTTTGTTCACTGCCAGATCTCCGTAGACATTCTGCAAGCGCCTACGAATATCTGCAATGCTCTGGTTTCCGCCATAACAAATTCAGTGATGGCTCTGTGCGTGAAGCGCACCTCTGATAGAGACGCTGTTTCCAAGGCTACGTATAACGCCGCCACCAATCGGAACTTCATGGAACTATAGGGGCTGAAGCGGGAATATCCCAACAAATTTTACATTTTTTTAAAGCTAAATTGGCCGAGAAAAAATGTGTTGCATTACTTATTGAACGCTCCCTGTATATGCATAGACAGACAAATTTTTTCGTACCTTCATTGAAGCAAATATAAGCAAGGCTGATCGACATTGGAAGCTTCTGTGAAACCGGGCCACTGGAAGAGCTGTAGCTGGTGGCGGCCGCTCCATTCAGATTTCTGTCAGATACCGCAGCCCCCCGCCCCCCCCCCCCCCTCCCCAACCCCCCGTCGCCAGCCCTCTCGTTCCGTGCACGTGGCCAGACACACAGATGTATGGGCTCAGCCCTTCTGCCACAAGCTCATAAATAAAACGAATGCGTCCTCGTCCGCGACCGATAACATCAAAATATTCCAGAAGCTCAAGGAGTCCGATGAGCAACAATTTATTGAAAATTATTCCACTACTCCGCAAAGTTGCATATATTTAACATGTCTGAACAGTATGTCCTCATACAGTGACCCAAAAAATGATTCGTCTGACCATAAGGTATCGAATATAACAAGTATAATCACTGAAATATGGCTAAGAAATGACCAATAACTATTTAATTACTTCGGATAATGTCTACATTTAGAAATAAAACGCTATTTTGATTTATATGTTGCTTAATTTGTGAAAAATTTCACTTTTTTAAAAATCAAGCCCCAACTGATTTCAAAAAAATGCTGCCTCACTGACATATGACCCTCAGCCTTTCCTTATGAAGTTGTGTTTCATCCACTGCAGCGAGTCGTTCCCTCTGTGTTTTCAAAGCCGTTGAGTGATAATTGCGAAAAATTGGCCGAAAAAGCTGCAAAATTACAAAACAAGAGACAGAACCCAGAATCAGGTTGTTCCAGATTGGAAAATCTTTTCAAGAAATCGCAGAAACCACTGGCAGACCTGCTAGTACAGTGAAGACCATTATAAATACGTTTAAGCAGAACAAAATGTACGAAAACCAAGCAAGGAGCGGTTGTCCTGCAGTTCTATCCGAGACGCAAAACGACAGCAACTTAGATAAGTGAAATAAAACGCAGAACCAAGCTCCAAAACTTGCTACTACAGCTGAAATTCATACAGCAGTGTCTGTTTCAGCACAGATCGTAAGAAATGTGCTTTATGAACTGGTTATGGAGGCCGAACGGGCCGTAGAAGCCCACACGTCAGTAAAATCGACGGAAGGAAGCGAGTTGCATTTGCAAGAAAACATAAATCTGATGAGTCTGATTTCTAGATGAAGAGTGTGTTTACTGGCGAGAATCGACTTGAGGCATTTAAGTCAAATGGATGAGTAACAGCGTTGAGGAAAATGTGTGAACTTGAAGAGAGAAATACACTGAAGAGCCAAATAGACTGGTACACCTGCCTAATATCGTGTAGGGCCCCCGTGAGCACACAGAAGTGTCGCAATACGATGTGGCATGGACGCAACTAATGCCTGAAGTAGTGCTGGAAGGAACTGACACAATGAATCCTGCAGGGCTGCCATAAATCCGTAGCGTACGAGGGGGTGGAGCCCTCTTATGAACAGCACGCTGCAAGGCATCCCAAATATGCACTAACAATGCTCGCATCTGGGGAGTCTGGTGGCCAGCGGAAGAGTTTAAACTCAGAAGAGTGTTCCTGGAGCCACTCTGTAGCAATTCTGGACTTGTGGGGTGTAGCATTGTTCTACAGGAATTCCCTCAAGTTCGCCGAAATGCGCAGTGGACGTGAATGGATTCAGGTGATCAGACATACAGGGTCCATGTTTTCATGAGGTTGTCTCCACACCTGTACACGTCCATACGCTTAATTTGAAACGAGACTCGTTCGACCAGGCAAAATGTTTCCAGTCATCAACAATTCAATGTCAGTGTTGACGGGCCCAGGCGAGGCATAAAGCTTTGTGTCGTGCAGTCATCAAGGGTACACGAGTAAGCCTTCAACTCCGAAAGCCCATATCGATGATGTTTCGTTGAATGGTTCGCAAGCTGACTCTTGTTGATGGCCCAGCATTGAAATCTGTAGCAAGTTGCGTGAGGGTTGCACTTCTGTCACGTTGAACGATTCTCTTCAGTCGACGTTGGTCCCGTTCTGCAGGATCTATTTCCGGCCGTAGTGATGACGGAGATTTGATGTTTTACCGGATTCCTGATATTCATGGTACACTCGTGAAATGGTTGTCGGGAAAAACCCCACTTCAGCGCTACCTCGGAGATGCTATGTCCCATCGCTTGTGCGCCGACTATAACACCACGTTCAAACTCAATTAAATCTTGACAACCTGCCATTATAGCAGCAGAAACCGATCTAACAACTGCGCCACACACTTGTGTTACATAGGCGTTGCCGACCGCAGCACCGTATTCTGCCTGTTTACATAACTCTGTATTTGAATATGCATGCGTATTCCAGTTTCTTTGGCGCTTCAGTGTATAACAGCCTCATTTAAACAAGCGACGTGTCTCTGGAGCTGCATGAATGCAAATGACGAAGGGGATCTGTTTTTTATTCATGGAATTATGGACGACAAGGTTTATGTAAACATCATAAAAACACATCTACCCGGGAGTGTGAATACTATAGGTATTTCGGGGTTTATATTTTCACATACGGTAATGATCAAAAACATACAACTCTAGATGCATAGCTGTTTTCATGAAGAATGTAAGAGATTATAAAGAGGAACGGAGGGTATACAAAGTACTAATCTAGCATTCTATGCACAGAATGTCATTTTCTATATGACAGACGAATCCTTATTTTCCATCCTAAATTGCCTATCTTTACTTTTGAATGTTTAACACTGTTTATCTAATATAAATCTTTGTGTTTCATTGTTTCATTGTATGCTTTTTCACTGATTAATAAACGAGTCTGTGTCCCTGGGTTACTTCATTCTGATAATTTACCACTATTTACACACCTTTAAACTCATGTATTAGACGAATACTTTTGGGAGTAACTGTATTTTACTGGAGGTAATCATTGAATTATATTCTGGATAACATTTAGCTTTGGTAACATCTAAATTGTTAAAGAAGGGACATGAGAATCATGTTTTTTGTTGGGGGGGTGGGGGTGGGAGGGGGGCTTTTACATCGGAAAATGAGACAGCAACTGAAGCTACCAAACCTATATCATTATTAATTTTTTCTGAAAACATAAGTAACATAAGTAACATAAGTAACAATTAGTTAATTAGTAACAATTAGTTAATTCTGGAGACACATTAACATTTAGGAAACATATTTTACCACCGTTTTGTGCCCGTCAGTGAAATTTTATTGTTGCCTCAAGGCTGGGCCAGTCAGAAAGGACCTCTTTAGTTTTTTACCTCAAAACGATACCAACTGATCAACCAGAATGTAAAAAACACCTCACTATCGTGAGACTGAGGACACCTAAGTCGAGTGGAGACAAGAGGTGCAGCAAAAATGAAATTAGCTTATGGGGTTGCTCAAACTCTTACGGGAATCGATAGAGTGACTGCTGCGAGTAATGAGTATGGTGAACAAGGGCACTATAAATATGGTGTGTGGACAGTAAGTTGGAAATGTGGGTCTCTTGGGGAGGGTGCCGGAGATAAGTCCATGCAGTCGTACTATCCTTTGTTTCCTCGATGGTTCGGTCGGTCAGAGCGTCTGCCATGTAACCAGCAGAATCCGGGTTCGAGTCCCGGCTACGGTGTGGTCACGCTCCCCTTCTGGAGCCCTCTGACGATTTCCCAAAGAACAGATACCGTCTTCATTTACCAATGAAATTGTGTCGACGATGGTTGATGTTAAGAGCCGATGCACGCTCTCAAACGTTGATAAGTTCCAGTCCTCCACTGTGAAGGGGGATGGTAATGGCAACGTATCTTATCTTGAAGAGAAGTCCATTACTAACGAAGTAACCAAACGCAACCTGGATCCATGTGCCATCACTGGAGTCATCGGCAGGATCTGCTCCAAATGAGGTATCTGGGACGCAATGTGGGTGTTACTGAAGGCGACCATTTGGGCCATATCTAAAGCTCGGAGGAAGTGGCATCAGATGCCCGTAAAGAGAGCTTGTAAAATGAGTTTATAGTTCATTGAGGTCATATGGTGGACATCTATGGTAAATACGATGCCCAAACGCAGATGTGTATCCATCAATTGCAGTACGACCAATCTCCTCTCCTGGAGCCCTCTGCCAATTTCCATGGCACGTGACTTCACCATGTTCATGTTGCTGCCTGCCGCTTTCGCATACTGCTCGACCCATCCTAGCGTCATCTGGACTTGCTCTTCAGAACGGGAGAAAAAGACTAGGTCATCACTATAAGCGCAACGTTGGAAATAGTGTCCACTCATTGTGATACCTGAAAGATGATGGTTCAACCCACATAGAAGAGATTCTGTCGCTATTGCATAGAGCATCTTTGAGGTGGGACAGCTCTGTCGGACCAAGCATAAGGTGGGGATGTGTCCTTCTACACCCTACCATTAATCATCACCCTCGATGAGGCACCCTAGAGAATGCACATGATCGCGAAGATAAAGGAGGCTGGGAAGGCCGTAAGATCCATCATGGCATCCAGGAATGAATGGCTCACATAATATAATGAACGATCAAAGTCCCCTGAGACCAGGAAACTGCGCAAGCTACACTCTGATGCAAGGCTGATAGCATCTCGACAGTAGCTAAAGGCTCTCTGGATGTTATTGGTTGGTCCCGGCGGAGGTTCGAGTCCTCCCTCGGGCATAGGTGTGGGTGTGTTTGTCCTTAGGATAGTTTAGGTTACGTAGTGTGTAAGATTAGGGACTGATGACCTTAGCAGTTAAGTCCCGTAAGATTTCACACACATTTGAACACATTTTGATGTTATTGGTTCAAATGGCTCTGAGCGATATGGGAGATAACTTCTGAGGTCATCAGTCCCCTAGAACTTATAACAACTTAAACCTAACTAACCTAAGGACAACACAAACATCCATGGTCGAGGCAGAATTCGAACCTGCGACCGTAGCGCACGCGTGGTTCCAGACTGTAGCGCCTAGAACCGCTCGGCCACCTCGGCCGGCCTGGATGTTATTGTCCCCCCCCCCCCTCCCCCCCAGAGACCCAGAGATGCTTATTCGTATGTGCTAACTCGGCGCAATACTCGCTTAAGACGCATCTTCAAGATTGTGGTGAACATCTTGAAATCACGGTTGTGGATGGTGATCAGGCTTTAATGTTCAATCTATGTGTCTCCAGCTGGTTGGGGCACCAGAATAACGAGAATTTCTACGAAATGGTGGCCGCTAATGACAGTACTTCTTGGTACATCTCCTTCCACTGTGGGGCTGTAATATCCTTAAAGTTCTGGTAGAAATCCAATGGAACACAATTAGGACCTGGTGATGTTTTAACTGCCCTCTTGGCAAAGGTGTCCACAACATCATCGCTGGTGATCTCCAAATGGAATGCCGATGTCATACAATCAAGAGTGGCAGTGAGGCTCTGGGGAACTGTTCCCAAGGCCACATCATCATAGCACATCTCCTTGTATAGTATGTGATAGTGGCCGGTGAATGCAAATGAGATGTCTGCTTGGGTTTTCAGAGCGTGTGCTATTTTTGTCGTCTCTGTCGTCTTAGGAAGATAATGTGGTGCATAGAGGAAAGTTCATCTCCGATCCTGTCCTGTCATCTTGTTCACACCACAACACCCTTAACCTATCGTGGGTAACGGTGAGAATCTTTGCTTTGGCGCGATGGATCTCCACCTGGCGATTGGGGATAGTGAGAGCTCTGTAACTCCCTGGAGAAGTGCATGATAGAAATCCGTCGTTTGTCAGTGCCAGGGCGATCTTTCACACCATAACCATCCAGCATGCATCGTAAGGCTGCTGTGACACATTCAAGCCACCATTGAAGTTGTGATAGATACCGCAGCAATCGACGCTCACATGAGAACCACGTACTCGCTGTGAGCTGCCTACATTCCTGACCTGCAGGAGCGTCACATTCAGTTTCCATAATTCCCTACTTCTCCACACTGCCTGTCTCCAGAGATGACCGTGCAGATGTATGCACTATGGTCCAAGAAAGCCGTGGGCCAGTGCTCCGCTGCTAGAATCGCCGTCACAAAGTCAGACGAAGCGTAGATGTGATCGAGTCTTCTGGCAGAATGAGTGGTCACGTAAGTGAAGTCAGGGCGATCACCAAGTAACACCATCAAAGTATCAGCAACACGCAGGTGTTGTACCAAGAGGCGCAGCTCAGGACATGGACTGTAGTTTAGTTGTTGGTCTTTCTGAGACAGCACATTATTAAAGTCTCCGCCAATAATGATGTGGTTATAGCAGCGCAAGAACAAAGGCGTAATTTTTTTCGCATAAAACCGTGACCAGTTTAGTCTTTCAGCTGTTCCAGAAGGGGCACAGAAACTAACAACTTGAGTAACCTGCATATCGAACGCCAGTCCCCATACTGACTGCAATTACATCACATTAGTTACTTCTGTTCCATATCGCACAAGAGCAGCCATTCCACTGCCTCCATAGCAGCAGGAGTGACGTGAGCAGTAAACCTGTAAAAGTCTGGTAAGATGTCCAGCCAAATCTCCTGCAGTAGAGCAAATCCACGTCCATCGCCCTGAGCGTGTAATGCAGCAGTTGAAGTACGATAAGTGTGCCCATCACGTTGAGGTTGATGGTGACAATCTTATAGGATTTCTGTTGGTCCACGGGCAATGGGACGTTCATAACAACAGGGGGAGGCGGTTTAATTGCAGCAGCAGATCAACGACGCCAAGCTGCCCCTTCAGCTCACGAAACATTCTATTGTTCCTGTGTCGCCGAGGCAACAGTCGCCTGCTCATCCTCTGCCGAAGAGTCGGGGGCTGCATCATCCATACAGGTGATTGGTAAGGTCTTCAGACGCCTCTGCAATGGAACCTGGTGGCTGCAGAGATACTTCGCATGACACAGGGCGTCGTTCTTCGCGTTGGTCAGCGATCAACGACTGCACGTTCAATAAGAGCGATTCGGCAGCCCGTCCGGTAGAAGCCTGCGCGTCAAAATTCATCGTGAAGGCGTCCATCGGAAGTTCATCATCGTCGTGAGAGATCGGATCGGCTAGCGACTGTGTTGGGGGCACACTGGCTGAGGTCATGTTTTACTTCTTATGGGGACCGCTGTTTCCGAGAGTCTCTGCGTCAAATGATGGGAAGCAGCTCCGATGTCCAAGCAGAAAACGGGCTGTGTGCACAACCATCGCATCAACTTACATACCGCCTTGGATCTTATCTTCACCTCCCTCTAGCGCCAGAGAGGCGTGAGGGGGGACCGTGTTAGGCGTCTGCTATATGTATGAGAGGTAAAGTTTTCGGAGCGGTGGAAAGCATCAGATCCGTGGGTTGGAGCTGGGCAATCTATCGCTACAGGCACTGTGAGCGAACGTGGCCATCTTTTCCACACACCGAGCAGGTCTGTGGTTGGCCGTTATATAGGTTAATTGTTCTACATCCCCTAATGTAAAGATAAGATGGAACATGCTTACTGAGATCAGTCTATACCTGTCACACCCCATTCGGTAGAGGGTAGGTGGTGAATTGTATCCACTTACCCATAACTTGCCTGTAAATCATTCTATTGTGCATTAGTGTAGCCACTACGTCGTCCGCCGGCATTTCAAACGTGAGTTGGAATATGTAGATCGTCCTGAGAGCGAGGCACACATGATCCAGTAACTGTACCAATGTTGCCGTTCAAATGTCGGAACTTGAGCCCGTCCCTCCTCTTCTCTAAAATAGCGTTGCATGTATCATCAGTTACCAATTTAACGCAAGCCATGCCGCTCACAGTTGAGAGGCTGATTCCAATAAGATCTGTACAAGGGATCTTCACATCGTCTAGAAGAAAATGTTCTACTTGCAGTGGTTTGAGACGTGCATATTGGTTCGAGAAGCTGAATTTCAACGTCGATTTCCGATATGAATTGGCCGTTTACTTCTAAAGGCACGTAAAGCCGCTGTAGCATGTGTTGTTGTTCTGGTCCTCAATCCGAAGATGGGATTGACGCGGCTCTCCATGATACTCTGTCCTGTGCAAGCCTTTTCATCTCCGAATGACAGCTGCAACCTACTTCCTTCTGAATCTCCTTAGTGTATTCATTTCTTGGTCTCGCTCTACGGTTTTTACCTCCCCCTCCCTCCCTCCCACCTCCCCCCTCCACACACACACACACACACACACACACACACACACACACACACACTTCCATCCAGTACTAAACTGGTGGTCCTTGGGTGTCTCAGATCGCTTCTTCTAGTCGAGTTTTCTTTTCTCTCCAACGCTATTGAATACCTCCTCACCAGATACGTGCTCTAACTACCTAATCCTCAGCATCCTTCTGTAGCACTACATTTCAAAAGCTTATTTTCTCTTCTTGTCTAAACTTTTTATCGTCCATGTTTCACTTCCATACATGGCTACCTTCCATAAAAACACTTTCAGAAAGGAACTTCATGATACTTAAATCTGTATTCGATGTTAACTAATTCCTATTCTACATAAATGCTTCTCTGGTCATTGCTAGTGTACATTTAAATCCTCTCTACTTCGACCATTATCAGTTATCTTGCTGCCCAGAAAGCAAAACTCATCTACTACTTTGAGTGTCACGTTTCCTAATCTAATTTTCTCAGCATCATCTGATTTAATTCGACTACATTTCATTGCCCTTGTTTCGGTTTTGTTGGTGTTCATCTTACATCTTCCTTTCAAGACACTGTCCAGTCCATTCCCCCAACTGCTCTTCCAAGTCCTTTACAGCCTCTGACAAAAATTTCAATGTCATCGGCAAATCTCTAAGTTTTTATCTCTTCTCCTCCGACTTTAATTCCTACTCCAAATTTTTCTTTGGTTTCCTTTACTACTTGTTCAAAGTACAGATTGAATAACATGAGCGATAGGCTACAACGATGTCTCACTCCCTTCTCAAGCACTGCTTCCCTTTCATGCCCCTCGACTCTAGTAACTGCCGTCTGGTTTCTGTACAAGTTGCTGATGGCCTTTCGCTCCCTGTATTTTACTCCTGCTACCTTCAGAAGTTCATAGAGAGTACTCCAGTCAACGCTGTCCAAAGATTTCTCTAAGTCGACAAACGCTATAAGCGTAGGTTTGCCTTTCCTTGAACTATCTACTAAAACAAGTCGTAGGATCAGTACTGCCTCGCGCGTTCCTCCATTTCTCCGAATCAAACCTGATCTTCCCCTAGGTCGTCTTCTACCAGTTTTTCCATTCTTCTATAAGGAATTCGTGTTAATATATTGCATCTGTGCCTTATTAAACTGATAGTTCGGTAATATTCGCAGCTGTCAGCACCTGCTTTCTTTGGATCGCAGTTATTATATATTTCGTTAAGTTTGAAGGTATTTCGCCTGTCTCATATATCTTGCACACCAGATGGAGGACTTTTGTCATGACTCACTCTCCCACGGCTATTAATTGTTCTAACGGAATGGCGTCTACTCCCAGAGCCTTGTTTCGACTTAGATCTTTCAGCGCTCTGTCAAATTCTTCTCACAGTATCGTATCTCCTATCTCATCTTCATTTACATCCTCCTCCATTTCTATACACTGCGCTCAAGTACATCTCCCTTGTATAGACCCTCTATATACTGAGGAGTATATACACTCCTGGAAATGGAAAAAAGAACACATTGACACCGGTGTGTCAGACCCACCATACTTGCTCCGGACACTGCGAGAGGGCTGTACAAGCATTGATCACACGCACGGCACAGCGGACACACCAGGAACCGCGGTGTTGGCCGTCGAATGGCGCTAGCTGCGCAGCATTTGTGCACCGCCGCCGTCAGTGTCAGTCAGTTTGCCGTGGCATACGGAGCTCCATCGCAGTCTTTAACACTGGTAGCATGCCGCGACAGCGTGGACGTGAACCGTATGTGCAGTTGACGGACTTTGAGCGAGGGCGTATAGTGGGCATGCGGGAGGCCGGGTGGACGTACCGCCGAATTGCTCAACACGTGGGGCGTGAGGTCGCCACAGTACATCGATGTTGTCGCCAGTGGTCGGCGGAAGGTGCACGTGCCCGTCGACCTGGGACCGGACCGCAGCGACGCACGGATGCACGCCAAGACCGTAGGATCCTACGCAGTGCCGTAGGGGACCGCACCGCCACTTCCCAGCAAATTAGGAACACTGTTGCTTCTGGGGTATCGGCGAGGACCATTCGCAACCGTCTCCATGAAGCTGGGCTACAGTCCCGCACACCGTTAGTCCGTCTTCCGCTCATGCCCCAACGTCGTGCAGCCCGTCTCCAGTGGTGTCGCGACAGGCGTGAATGGAGGGACGAATGGAGACGTGTCGTCTTCAGCGATGAGAGTCGCTTCTGCCTTGGTGCCAATGATGGTCGTATGCGTGTTTGGCGCCGTGCAGGTGAGCGCCACAATCAGGACTGCATACGACCGAGGCACACAGGGCCAACACTCGGCATCATGGTGTGGGGAGCGATCTCCTACACTGGCCGTTCACCTCTGGTGATCGTCGAGGGGACACTGAATAGTGCACGGTACATCCATAGCGTCATCGAACCCATCGTTCTACCATTCCTAGACCGGCAAGGGAACTTGCTGTTCCAACAGGACAATGCACGTCCGCATGTATCCCGTGCCACCCAACGTGCTCTAGAAGGTGTAAGTCAACTACCCTGGCCAGCAAGATCTCCGGATCTGTCCCCCATTGAGCATGTTTGGGACTGGATGAAGCGTCGTCTCACGCGGTCTGCACGTCCAGCACGAACGCTGGTCCAACTGAGGCGCCAGGTGGAAATGGCATGGCAAGCCGTTCCACAGGACTACATCCAGCATCTCTACGATCGTCTCCATGGGAGAATAGCAGCCTGCATTGCTGCGAAAGGTGGATATACACTGTACTAGTGGCGACATTGAGCATGCTCTGTTGCCTGTGTCTATGTGCCTGTGGTTCTGTCAGTGTGATCATGTGATGTATCTGACCCCAGGAATGTGTCAATAAAGTTTCCCCTTCCTGGGACAATGAATTCACGGTGTTCTTATTTCAATTTCCAGGAGTGTAGCTTCAGCTTTGCCTCCTTTGCTTGGGACTAATTTTTCATTTGATCTCTTCACATTCATACAGCTGGTTATCTTTACTCCAAAGGTTTCCCTAGTTTTCTTGTAGGCGGTATCCATTTTTTCCTTGTAACATATGCTTCTAAATCCTTACATTTGTCCTCTAGCCATTCATGCTTGCCAATTTTGTGCTTCCTGTCAACTTCATTTTTAGACGGTTTTATTCCGTTTTGTCTGCTTCATTTACTGCATTTTTGTATTTCCTCCTTTCATCAGTTAAATCAAATATCTTCTGTGTTATCTAAGAATTGCCACTAGGCCTTGTCATTTTAGCTATTTGATCCTCTGCTGTTTTCACTATTTCATATCTCACAGCTACCTATTCGTCTTTAACTGTATTCCTTTCCCTGTTCTTGGCAGTCGTTGTCTAATGCTCTCTCTGAAACTCTCAACAAGTCTGTTTCTTTTAACTTATCCAGGTCCCATCTTCTTAATTTCCTACGTTTTCTTAATTTCTTCAGTTTTAATCTACAATTCGTAACCAATAAATCGTGGTCAGAGTCCACATCTGTCCCTGGAAATGTGTTACAATTTAAAATCTGATTCCGAAATCTCTGTTTTAACGTTACATAATCAACCTGAAACCTGCTGTTGTTCCAGGTCCCTTTCATGTGTACAACTCTTTCATGATTCTTAAACCAAGTGTTAGTGACGATGAAATTATGCTCTGTGCAAAACTCTGCCAGGTGGTTTCCTCTTTTATTCCTTTCCACCAGTCCATATTCAACTCCTATTTTTCCTACTCTTCCTTTCCCTACTATCGAATTCCAGTCTCTCACCAGCATTAAATTTTCCGTTCCGTTGACTGT
Organism: Schistocerca gregaria; assembly: GCF_023897955.1. NCBI lineage: Eukaryota > Metazoa > Arthropoda > Insecta > Orthoptera > Acrididae > Schistocerca > Schistocerca gregaria. The sequence goes on from NC_064931.1 coordinate 561,655,983, forward strand.
CTGAATAATTTATTCATAGTAACTTGCCTGAATTCCTATTTCCTTACTCATTATCAAACCTACTCCCGCAATGTCCCCATTTAATTTTCTATTTAAAACCCTCTCTACACATGACCAGAAGTCCTGTTCTCCTGCCACCAAATTTCACAAACTACCACTACATCTATCTTTATCCAAGTTATTTCCCTTTTTAAATTTTGTAGCGTACCTGCTTATTAAACGTCCTAACATTCTACACTTCGATCCATAGAATTCTAGTTTTGTTTCTCCTTATGACGACATTCTCCTGAGTATTTCCCGCCCAGAGAAACAAAACAAGTTTATTCTGAGTGTTGATGACAACTGGTATTCTATAGACTCTGTAGCGAAGCTCAGTACTTCCTTAACTTCCCTGTTGTGGCGGGATTCACTTCCCCAAGGTACGAGCATCTACCCGACTTCACTTTTCACCTCAAGGGAGGAATGAGAGAGAGTGTCGCACTTCGAGCAATTGTTCCAGAACACACCGAGGGTGTACGACACACCAGAAATGCAAGAGGCCGTGAGGTCGATTTCCAATCCTAGACAAGACATTGTATTAACTTCCAACAAAGTCCATTACCACATGCTGATCACTTGACTTACAACAAATATTTGTCATCATCTACCGTTTTTCTTTCCTTACGGCTCGTTTCCTATCATTGTCCCTAAAAGTTATTCACGTGTTCAGACGTAAGGCACACTATTAGTAATAGAAACACACGGGTCCAAATTGAGACCCCCAAAGCCCAGGCTGTGGCTAAGCCATGTCCCCGCAATATCCTTTCTTCCAGGAATGCTAGTTCTGCAAGATTCGCAGGAGAGCTTCTGTGAAGTTTGGAAAGTAGGAGACGAGGTACTGGCGGAAGTAAAGCTCTGAGGACGGGGCGTGAATCGTGCTTGGGTAGCTCAGAGGTAGAGCACTTGCCCGCGAAATGCAAAGATCCCGAGTTCGAGTCTCGGTCTGGCATACAGTTTTAATCTGACAGAAAGTTTCATCTCCTGTGAAGTTTGTCAACAGCTCTGGGGATCACCCTGTCTCGAATAGGGACTGAAGTGTCTTTTTTGAAGAAAGGAGGATACCGGAAATAAAAACAACTAAACGTATCTTGTATGGAGAATCCAAAAAGATCTATAAGGCCATGTAGCTCCCGACGTTCGTTACCTCCTTTGCGTCTGTTCTTAACAGGCAGTCCCTAAAACCGCTGCTGCTACACATACGAAGGTTGCCACCATCTGCACTAGTACTCGCGTGTGCCAGTGCACTTGTTCTGCTGCATTTATTTCGAAGCCCATACCTCCACGCAAGACTTCAGGCATGGCTGCGGTTGCCGCTGTTGTAGAGCTCCCTGCCCCTCCAAAGGCTCAGCCTGGTCCACCGTCCAGTGCTGCTAATACCACAGCCACGGCTGTGACCCCAAAGCCCACTCAGCGAAAAAAATCCAAGACGAAGCGTGAACCACTGACAGGGCGAGGGAGTTAACTGTGCAGCGAAGTCAAACTCGTGCTCTCTGATGTATCTCTTGATCCTTCATCAGAGCCAATGGAACTTGGTATCGGTAGGCTCCCCTCCCAGGTGGAAAGATAGGGTAAAAGTGTAACCCCCATGATAAATGGCTCCCATCCTCCAGTGGAAGGTTTATGGGTTCAGGACGCATGTGGAGAGACTAAAGCTCCTAGCACAAGAACGCCCAGTGTGCATCTGTATGCAGGAAATATTTAAACCATCTGATTCCCCTGTCTTACGGGGCTATGCAGTCTATTGCAAGGATGATCTGACTGGGGAAAGGGCCAAGGGAGTCGTTGCTGTGTTGTAAATAATGCACACCACTCTTCTGTTCTCGCCCTGGTTACTGACCTGTAAGCAGTTGTAGTTGAAATGCACACACGCTGAAGGACCACAGCTTGCTTGTTGTATTTACCTCTGCCTGATGCAGTAGGCTCTGAGGCTCTCATAGATCTTATGGAACAGCTCCCTCTTCAATGCTCACCATGTCTTGTGGGGCTCGACCTCCAGTTGCCCTCGGGGTCAGGTTTTGGAAGGCCTCATGACATTCCAAGAGCTTTGCATCCTAAACACTGGTACTCCCACTCATTTCTGTGCCACTACTGGGTCATTCTCAGCCATCGACCTCTCTCTGTGCTCTTCACCCCTTGCAGGCTATGTTCAGTGGTAAGTCATTGATGACCTTCATTCCAGTGACCACATCCCATTCTACACTAACCTACTGGATGGAGGATTGCTTGAACAGAACCCACCAAAATGGATGGTCAGCAAGCTGGTTGTGTCTGAACATTGTAACAGCGTCCAGGAATGGGTGGACCACATCGCAGGAGAGATCCATCATGCCGCTGACTTATCCATCACAAAGTCCTCAAGTCATCTTAATAGGCGACCTGTACCTTGGTGGACAGATGAGTGCCACTCAGCAGTCTGGGTCAGGCATGTGGCTTTTCGGCGATTTAAATGCCACCGTACAGCAGGCCTCCTCGTAGCTTTAAGAGTAGCGAGATCCAAGGCTCGACGCGTAGTTAAGGATAGCAAGAAAAGGTCATTACAAGCGTTCTTGAACTCTATAAACCGTCCCACTTGGTCTATGAAAGTATGGGAAGCCATCCAGGACATTTCCGGTAAACAGAATCATTTACCAATAGGAGCAGTCCTGAAACAGGGGTGTCTCCAAACAACACTTGGAGATATCACTCAGACGCTGGCAGAGCATTTTGCAAAAACTATTGCCAGTCTGCCAATGAAAGCCATGATCCAGCGTTTCGTCGCTACCATGCGACTGTAGAGAGGGGCAAGTTGGACTTCAGATCCAACAGTTCTGAGTCTACAACTTCCCTTTCTCCATGTGGGAGTTGAACTCAGCACTGCACGAGACTCATGACCAAATCTGGTACTGCACGCTGCGACATTTACCAGCGTCGTCGAAAGAAACCCTCCTCCAATCTTATATGGCAGACAGGCAGCTTCCCCAGCTCGTGCAGGGAGCCATGTTTGATCTCTCCCCTCAAACCAGTTACAGGAGTATCGCCTTAACGAGCTGTTTAGGAAAGACCCTGGAACGAATGGTTATCTGTTGTCTGGTCTGGTTGTCAGAGACCAGGCAACTTCTTAGTTGCTTTCAGAATGTATTCTGGAGATTTCGGTCCACTTTCGACAACCTGACCTTGCGAGAGGCGACTATTCAGCAGGTCTTTCCTACGTAAACATCGCTGTATTGGCATCTTGTTTGATATCAGTAAAGCACATGGCACTACTTGGGGAAACGGTATTTTTGTGCAACTGCATCAATGGGGCTTTCGTGCCCACCTCCATATCTTCTTGTTGTCTTTCGTGTCTAAGCAGTTTTTTAGGACTCGAGTTGATGACAGGCTGTCAGATCGATTTGAGCAGGAGAATGGTATCCCTCAGAGTAGCAGCTAGAGTGTTATCCTCTCTTCTATTACCATGAACAGTATCACATCTATGGTAACGAGTCCTGTACAGTGCTCCTTATTTGTGGACGATTCTGCTGTTTGCTGTTCCTCCTCTAGTGGTCAACAACGAGCCATCAGTTGCAACTTACATTACGAAGGTTAGAGGAGTCGGCTGGATATTCGGGTTTTCAGTTTTCTGCCGAGAAGTTTGTGTATTCATTTTAATCGTTCTCGTCATATTTTTAATTGATCTAATTTGCATATGAGAGACACCATCCAACATTTCAGAGACGCAGTGAGGTTTCTGGGTCTCATTTTTTGCTATAAATTATCGTGCTTGACACAGCGGAGAGACCTAAAAGACGCTAAATATAATATATTGCCTTAGCCATGGGTCTTGTGGAGCGGACAGGGCGCGTCTGCTCCAGTTTTATAGGGCTTTCGTGCGTTTGTGGCTGGACTATGCGTGCACAGTGTATGGATTGGCCGGGCCTTCTTATTTGAAGATCATTGACACTGCTAACCATGAGAGGGTTTGGCTGTCCCCAGGTGCTTATAGGACCTGTCCCATTCACAGTCTCTGCACTGAAGCTGGGGGACCGCCACTACCCATGCTGCATACCATACTGTTGTTCGTCCACCTCAAGAATGCCTTTTGTCCAACGGTCCACAAGCCACAGTGCTGTTTGGGCTCTGCGTGCAGCATGTGCTGGACTCACTCGATGTGGAGCAAGTAAAACCTCAAATCCAGGGTTTTAACTGTCTGTCGCCCTGGTTACTGGAAAGGCCCAGAGTAATTTTGGATTTGGTGCAGTACAGGAGAAATTGCACTAATGCTTTTGTTTTCCATACGATATTTTCTGACTTTTGTGTGAGCACCATGTAGCTGTGTTTATGGATGGATCGAAACAGGGGGACTCTGTTGGTTGCTCTGTCATTTTCCCTTATAGTGTCCTCAAGGTCTGACTGCCTCAAGATTTTACTGTGTTCGATGCCGAATTACATACGATCTTGCGGGCACTGGAGCAAATGAGTTCTTCTAATGCCAAATTTCTTATCTGTTCTGATTCTCTGAGTGCCCTTCATTCTCTCCATCGTTTGTACCTATCAGATAAGGTAATCCAGAAAATCTAGGATGCCCTCCTCCAGCTTCAAAGACTGGGGAAGGAGATGTCGGTCTGCTAGGTATCAGGGCACATGGGACTTGTTGGGAATGGACGGGTGGATCCTGCAGTCAAGGAGGCATGTCGTCATCCTCAGGTATTTCAGTGTGTCATCCCCCTGTATGCTATAATCTGACTGTTGAGCTCCAGAGTCTTGCGTCTGCGGGAGAATGAGTGGCTGGAAATGACAGTAAGCTCCATCTAGTAAAGCCCATGACACAGCCGTAGTGTACCTCCTTCCAGCCACGCCGACGGGACAAGGTCTTCCTTACACGTCTTCGCATAAGTCGCAGCACTATGGCAGATGGCTTCTTGCTCCGGAGAGAAGACCCGCCAATGTGTTGTGCTTGTGGAGTACAGATAATTGTGCGCCACATTTTATTGGATTGTGTTTTATTTTCCTACAAGGGGGCCGTTGAGAATCTGCCGACGGATCTGTTCTCTCTTTTAAGTGATATTCAGACGAATGTGGTTTGAGTTTTAAAGTTGTGTGAATTGTCCAACACTTTCCCCAAGATATTACGGCGACGGTTTAATGTGTTAACAGGGTGACTGGCTCATCCAAATTTTTGTAAATGGTCAGCCAGTCACATTTCCCCGTGCCTTTCTTTTAGCTCCTTTGTAGTTTTACTCTTGTTTTAATCTTATGTATAGATAATTTTACTCTTTCTCTGTTGTATTGGAGCTTGTAAGATATAGTGATTGTGTGCTCGATTCGAGTGCAGGAGTGTGGAACAGTTTTCGAAGTTTTAGCCACATTCGTTCGTTTTAATAAGTGTAAGAGCGCCGATGACCTCGCTGATGAGCTCCAAACAGCATCATCATCATCATCACATGTGTTGCAAAACACTTACAAAACTCGTAGGTCCTGCTAGAGAAATGTCCTGATGGCTTTCTTCTTTCTTCTATGTAGGTAGCCGAGCACCTGCATATCGTTGTCTGTATTTCCCAGAACGAAACATTCTCTCAGTCGTTGGCTGCTTCAAAGGCCTTCCTAGAAAGACGATGTCGTCATATGCACAGCGGCCGCGATCAGTTTTTGCGGACCAGTTGTTTTTTCCCCCCTCCATGACAGCCCACAGGCCAGAAGCAGTACGCCTCTGTCAGCGTCTTGTGGCTATTGTGTCAGTCTCACTCTGATGCAGTCTGTCGGCTTGTAGGAGGAAGCAGTGCTCACTTAACAATATACCTCCTGCATTCTGTCTGAAAGATGTTCTTCCCTTGTCAACCACCCCATCCCCCAGCATGTCTGAGCCAGTATACTTGTCGTGGCAGCTTCAAACATCTTCCTAAAACGACCGACAAAGAACGGTCAATGGTTCAAATGGCTCTGAGCACTACGGAACTTAACATCAGAGGTCATCAGTCCCCTAGACTTAGAATTACTTTAACCTAACTAACCTAAGGACATCACACACACCCATGCCCGAGGCAGGATACGAACTTGCGACCATAGCACCAGCGCGGTTCCGGACTAAAGCGCCTAGAACCGCTCGGCCACAACGGCCGCCTAAAGAACGGTGAATTTACTTCCTGCACACATATGCAATTGCTTCAAAGGCATCAAGGAAAGTTGTATGGCAAACACGAGAACGCTGACCTTGGCTTTGATGTAGCCAACAACTGATTTTCCGGGATGAAACGATAAATGCCTACAAAGACATTCCTGGAACGTTGACTTTGCGAACAACACCTGTCCCAGAGGATTTTGCGCCAGCTATGATGTAGCTGACAACAAGTTTTTCTGGGGAAGATAAAGACGTTTTCGTAATATGGACCTTCTGAACAATACCTCTCCCCTCGCGGATCTTACACCAGCTTTGATGTAGCTGGCAACTGTTTCTTTTCCAGGACAGACCTTTCTTCCTACCTGCATTCTGCATGTGCGTGATTCTGAAGGCAGTGAACAATACTTGCCCCAGGGGATTTGCACCTGTTTTTATGTAGCCAACAACAAGTTTTTTCCAAGAAAGGCTACTGAATGCTGACAAAGGCATTCCCCGTCGTCTCACCTGTGTTCTGTATGTGGCTGATCCTGAATGATGTGAACATTATCTGACGTGTCTGAGTCTGCTGACCAGGGTTTTCCCCCTGCACAGGCGTTCCTATTGGTTCCTGCCAAATTAGTGGGCAGAGCTTGAGTTTATATAAACCCTAACCCTTCCACAGTCATCTCCGTTCTGCTCTAGTTTGTGACTACATTCAGTTGATGTCATCATTAGTGCACCCGTCCGCCTCTTTTGTCGATTGTGCGTCTAACACCTTGGAGTGATCAGCAGCAGCAAACAGCAGCAGTGCCAGCGGCAGTAGCAGCAGCAAACGTCTGAGGCAGTCAGAGGAGAAATTGCCATGCAAGAACATATTTTCATTATTTCGTAGCATGCGATTTTGTGTTCAAATATCGCAATACATTTTCATTAAAAAGGAATTTCGTAGACGAGTGTGTCCAGATTTTGTAGTATGTTTTCGTTAAAAAAGTTTTCAATTCTTGTTGTTGTTGCAGTATATATGCTGGCTGAGCTTGACTAACAGGTGGGGGGTGAAAGACATCAGCAGCAAGCCAACAAGCCTAGGGGTCGCGCTGCACAGCCCCCAGAGCAGCCTCCAGCGGCGATCCCATCATGTAAGCACATATTCTCGTTAGAAAATTTGTAGTATTATATTTCATGTATGCGTATATATTTAAAAATCGATATGTTCTTGCTGTTGCAAGTGATTTTGAGGAGATCGAAGGTAGCGTTACACCTCCCCCAAAAAATCCATCTCAGATGTTGTGCAAGTAAACTTTCTTTTTGCCCGCCCGGTTGGCCGTGCGGTCTAACTCACGGCTTTCCGGGCGGGAAGGAGCGTCTGGTCCCCGGCACGAATCCGCCCGGCGGATTTGTGTCGAGGTCCGGCGAACCGGCCAGTCTGTGGATGGTTTTTAGGCGGTTTTCCATCTGCCTCGGCGAATGCGGGCTGGTTCCCCTTATTCCGCCTCAGCTACACTGTGTCGGCGATTGCTGCGCAAACAAGTTCTCCACGTACGCGTACACCATCATTACTCTACCACGCAAACATAGGGTTAACTCGTCTGGTGTGAGACGTTCCCTGTGGGGGTCCACCGGGGGCCGAACCGCACAATAACCCTGGGTTCGGTGTGGGGCGGTGGAGGGGTGGAGTGGACTGCCGTAGTCGTCGTGGGGTTGTGGGCCACTGCGGCTGCGGCGGGGGCGGAGCCTCTCCGTCGTTTCTAGGTCCCCAGTTAACATACAATACATACATACAAACATCCTTTTTGTTAATTTTTTTTCAAAGTGCTATATACGCTTTTTAGATCAATTTTTTGTTGCAGTTGTAGGTGATATCAAATAGCCGGTCCAATGAGGAGATGCCACATTGGGTGGAAGAAATGAAACAGGAGCTTCGGCTCCATGAATACCATTCGCCATTGCCTGACTGTGTGGAGAAGATACCTGATGACCTTGGAAATGTGGTATCATTGCGTAGGTAGGGTAACAACACCACTGTTTCAGGTTATTTATGTACCCATTTATTTTTTGTAGCACATATAATCGTGTTCTTTCTTTCCAGCAGCAGGTGAGTTTATAACATGTGTACTTATTTTCCGTTATTCTTTCTCCACAATCGGCGAGTCAGTACTGCCATGGGTATGATCCACGCCACCATCCCTGCAGCATGCTGTGGCGCAGGTGCCAGGACAGGTGCAACAAGTGTCACCCGTCAGGAGAAGGCTCGAGGCTGCACGAGCTGCAGCTGCCTCAGCCGCCACCGTCCTCATCGCTATGGTCCCCAGCGCTTCCGCTGGCCCCTCCACTGCCACGGTGCCGATCTGGCAGCAATGAGCTTCCACCCCTCCAAATGCTAGGACACTGCCACCGCTGCCAACTTGGTCAGGACTGCAAGCTACAGACAGCTCATGGCAGCCCTCCCCGCAGTCCAGATGCTCATAATGGCCCAACGTGGCTGCACCTGTCCGACAGCAGCTTCGCGAGGCTGGTGCGCCACGCCACATATCTCATCGCTTCACCCCACAGCTGGCTTCGCACACTGGATGGTCACAGTCCTCAGATGCTGGTAATAGTGATCCTGGGGCTAACGACATTCTCCTGTCTTATACGTGGACACCACGTTAGTAATGTGATGCCACAGGTAAACTGTGAGATGACTGAGGATGCATTTGAGGAGCGCATATCATTTTCTTGCACAGAGAACCCAGCAGTAGCGAACAGAGACCTGATCGGTTTTCTGAAAGCATACCTTCCTATTCTGGAAGCAGAGCTTCTGAAAATCATCAATGATCCACGCTACCCTGCCATTAAGTGCAGCTCTGTGCTATAATCTTAACTTCAAGGAACTATATCGCCAGACAAAATTTTAAATGGGTCACTATCTTTAATAAGAACTTTGTAGCTGTGGAGATGGCGAAGACTTCAATAGAGCTCATGAAACCTGTCTATGTAGGGTTGTGGATATTAGACCTGTCTAAACTTGACATGTGCCGATTCCATTATCAGTACGCGAAAATTTATTTATCTGATCCAAAGTTACTTTATATGAATACAGATAGCTTTATCTATTGGGTGGAGGGCTGCGATCAATATGAAGTAATGAAGTGCCACGTCAATGCATTCGACACGTCTTCCTACGCGTCCGATAATCCACAACTAAATCTACATTATTACTCTGCAATCACAATTAAGCGCCTGGCAGAGGGTTCATCGAAGCACTTTTCGAATCACTTTTAACCTATTCTCTACCGCTCGACTCTCGAACAGCGTGCGGGAAAAATGAACAATTAAATCTTTCCGTACGAGCTCTGGTTTATTTTATTTTATTATTATGGTCATTTCTGCCTATGTAAGTGGGCGCCTACAAAATATCTTCACACTCTAAGACGAAAGTTAGTGATTGAAATTTAATGAGAAGGTCCTGCCGCAGTCATAAGCGTCTTTGCTTTAGTGACTGCCACCTCAAATTGTGTATCATAACCGTGGCATTCTCTCCTCTGTTATGTGATAATACTAAACGAGCTGCCCTTCTTTGAACTTTTTCAATATCTTCCGTCAATCTTGTTTGATGCGGATCCTACACCACACTGCAATACTCCAGAAGAGGGCGGACAAGCATAGTGTAAGCAATATCTTTAGTAAACCAGTTACATTTTCTAAGTATTCTGTCAATAAATCGCAGTCTTTGGTTTATTTCTTCCTCAACATTATCTATGTGGTTGTTCCAATTTAAGTTATTCGTAACTGTAATCCCTAAGTATTTAGTTGAGTTTACGGGCTTTAGATTTGTGTAATTTATCGTGTAGCCGGAATTTAGCAGATTCCTTTTAGTGCCCATGTGGATGACATCACTCTATTCATGATTTGGAGTCAGTTTCCACTTTTTGCACCATGCAGACATCTTGTCTAAATCATTCTACAATTCGTTTTGATCATCTGATGACGTTACATGACGGAAGATGACTGCATCATCTGCAAACATACTAAGAGGACTGCTTAGATTGTGTCCTAAATCGTTTATGCATGTCAGGAACAACAGAGGGCCTATAACACTTCCTTGGAAAACGCCAGATATTACTTCTGTTTCACTAAATTATTTTTCATCAATCATAAGAACTGTGATCTTCCTGACAGGAAATCACGAATACAGTCACATAAATGAGGTGGTACTCCATAGGCACGCAATTTAATTAGAAGTCGCTTGTGAGAAGCGGTACCAAAAGCCTTCCGGAAATCTAAAAATATGGAATAAATTTGACGTCTCCTGTCAATAACATTCACTACTTCGTAGGAATACAGAGCTAGCTGTGTTTCACAAGAACGATTGTTTCTGAATCCGTTTTTCCTATTTATCAATAAATCGTTTCTTTCGGGGCGATTAATAAGGTTCGAGTACAGTAAATGTTCCAAAACTACTGAAAATCGACGGTAGTGATATGGGTCTGTCATTCAACGCATTACTGCTATTTCCTTTGTTGGGTGTTGGTGTGACTCGTGCAACTTTCCAGTCTCTTGGTACGGATCTTTCTCCGAACGAGCAATTACATATGTTTGATAAGTATGGAGCTATTATATCAGCATACTCCGAAAGCGACCAGAGTGATACACAATCTCGACCGGAAGCCTTGTCTATCTTGAGTGTTTTAAGCTGCTTCGCTATACCGAGGATATCTACTTCTAAGTTAATCACGTTGGCAGTTGCTCTTGATTCGAATTCTGGATTTCTATCTTTGACTTCTTTTGTGAGGGAATTTCTGAAAACAATGTTTAGTAACTCTGCTTTAGTGGCACTGTCGTGAATGACAGTACTATCGTTATCGTGCAGCGAAGGTATTCATTGCGCCTTGTCACACGGAACCTCGCGTACATGTCAAATGCTAGACTGTACACATTTTCAACCTACTGTAGCAGTAAATTGTCATACGGATAGAATTTCGAATTCAAGTAGACTCTGCCTTTAGTTAGCCTGGAACTATCAAATGAGTGGAATCATTTGCTGTATTCCCCCTTTTATTGGTCTGAAATGCAAGTATGATGAATCTGGACCTCTCCAATTGAACAGAGGTTTCAATAGCCCACGTTTGTCTGGTTGCCATCGGTAGCACTGGGTATTCAAAAAGCTTCCATGAACAAAAACGTAATGACAGATATGCAGCAGAATTCAGAACTTTTAAAAGCTTCAAATACTCCTCATCTGCTACAGTGATGTGAGGCATTTTCCATATTATTTTGTTCATGATGGTCTCGTTCTACTCTTTGGGTCCATCAATGTATGACTTTGTTATCCATTGCACTCCATACCAAAATATGCTCATATTTAACATTCATAATAGTCCACCACACGTCCACAATGTAACCCATAAGCAGTTTCAGAGGTATGCAGCCAGTAAATATCCTGTACTCTTCCTTTGTTCTACTCACTGGTCGTCTGTGAGCCATCCTGTTCTTTCCAAACCTCCTAATGCTGTGGTTGAGGCAGAGACATATGTTCTAAGAGTTGATGCTATACCTACATGACGTGTACGCTCAATGTCAACCTCGTTATGTTCATATTGTATCTCCTGAAATTGGAATGCTAAAGCATTAAGTGTAAGCTTCGACCCCACCGTGGGAGAACCATCCTTTTTCCTCAATATCCAATCCAAATACAGGAAACTCTTAACGCGTTTTGGTGCTGGATGAACGCGTCTTGGTGCTGGATGACAATCCCAATTTCTTCGTTAATGTTAAATGTTCTTGACACATAAGATTTATGTGAGAAGTATTCCTGGTGTATAATTCCCTCATCATACTCTACTGGCGCCGTTATACGGAGCAACGTCATTGCAGGGTTTCAGGTCCACTGATTTAAGCACCTTGTACTTCACACGTGTTATCACCTTGTGGTTCTGCTGTGATGTGCTGTGCTGTGAGTTGTGTGCGCTGGTTTTATATTTTATCCCCATCCTGTCTTAGATATAGTCGCACAATGATTTCCTCACCACGAGAGTCAACAGGCTGATTATTTTAGTCCACAACACGCAGCTCCAGGTAGTCCAATGTCTGAACTGTTGCTGGGAGGTATGTAGAATTTGTGGGAGCCTCAAGAATCTTATACCCCGATCCAACTCACGGGAAGACTCCGTAAATTGTATGAATCAGTTTATGATTGAGATACGCGTTCATTGCAATGTGACACTCAACATGGATTACACTGATGGGGAGGAGATCCACAACGTGATCAGATCTGTAAAATTTATTAGCATCCTGTCATTTTGTATTTTGTGACAACCAGTAGTCATCCTACTGAATCTTTCTGGTTAAAGTCAATTGTTGCATTCACCGCCTTATTTCAGATTTAAGTGTATTGATGCTTGCACATAGTTCGATCCCTTATCTGGGATGTTTTAAAACTTTATTTAAATTATCAGTACCGTATGCACAGCTTGTATTTCCACAATTCCTTTTTACCATTTATTTCCAGATGCAGTTTATTATTAGTCTCTGTGATATTCGGGATGCTATTGTATGTATCTAGCCCAGTCAGTGCAATACTCCATTCTACCATGCTTAAATCATTTACCGGGAAGTAATTCACATTTAATACTGTCAATCGTCATTTAAACGTTATAGTAAACGAGATTGCATCAGACCCTCAACTGGTGAACTGATGCTTAATGCACCTCCTTATATATCCTTTTTTGTAAATGTCAGGAGGAACGTGATAATAGATAGCCACACACGTATTACTGTCTTGGTAGCGTTGAACATTGTAAAACACTTGTCTTCTGCTGGTGAAGTATCGTTGTAATTGTTCCGGAGGCTGCAGGAAACCAAATGAGCAGAAATAGTAGAATTTATTTGTATTTTTTTTAACATACGCCACCCAGTGGGTTCCAGATCCACCAGCAACATCTACATTGACAGTTCCACATTCTCTGAATTTCCACCTAGTCTTCGGTAATGTATCCCACATAAACACACCGTGGTATCTTGGAATGTTGATTTTTTTTTCTAACTTAAGCAGATCTGTATTTTTAAGCGCTCTATCCGGTAGGATGGCTAAGGGGCTTCCATTAAGAGACCTAGCCCTTTCTTGAATGGTTTCAGGTATAGCCCTTTCCCAATGGCTGCTGCTTTCATCATGTGGTTATGTCTTCTTGCTTTCTCTGGGTGCTCCTGGGAGTTCTGTGTGTTCTTCACTGTCTGGCAACAACTGCAGCACCGCCAACCAGAGAACCAGCTGCTGGGAGACCTTCGAGGGCCGGAATGAGGAAGGGAATAATTCCAATTTGGTTCAAATGGCTCTGAGCACTATGGGACTTAACATCTGAGGTCATCAGTCCCCTACAACTTAGAACTACTTAAACCTAACTAACCTAAGGACATCACACACATCCATGCCCGAGGCAGGATCGGAACCTGCGACCGTGGCAGCAGCGCGGTTCCGGTCTGAAGCGCCTAGAACCGCTTGGTCACAACGGCCGGCTAAAGAACGGGAAATGTGTAATTCGACTAGCAGTTTGTTGAGAACACCACCACCTCCACTAATGCATCTCCCATGATGCACTTTGTATGATGAACGTTATATTGTTGTGGTGGTTATGGCCTGCGTACCCTGTAATATAGCAAGTCGTCAGCCTCAAGCCAACTGTGTTGTGCTGGAGGAAAACCAAGCCATTTAACTAGCGCTCTATTCCCTCGATGTCTTATGACCCTCTCCACAAGAAACATATCCAGTTCTGAACTTTCCTACACTTCCTCTGTGCAAAAGCATCCTGCAATTTCACTACCACTTCTGTCCTTTAAGATACAAGTTCTAGGGTTCGTTTTTTGCACCTTGGAAACTCGAAATATCTCAGTTGACAAGATTGGTAGGGATGACTTCTGAAATGCTGACTTGTGTTTTGTAATACGTACTAAGTCACCCACATTAAACTATTTTTTGGGTGGCTCCAGCATTTTAATGCGACTGTATACCTCGTCTTGGAGTCCATTATCACAAACATCAATTTGTCTATGTTGTGCTATGTTTGGTTCGATTACACTGTGCGGTTATTTATGGTAGGATATCTGTCCATTTGTATGAACCGAGAAGATTAAAATGCATCCACATTTGACTTTTTATTCTTCTGTTCAGAAGTGCCATGACGTCACCTTCAGGAGGATTAATGTTGGTTTGTGGTGTATCCCATATCCCCACATCACGGTCTTGAAATACCTAGTGTCAAACTCTCCACCATTATCTGTTTGAATGTTGCCCCGACATTGATTCATTCTATAAACACATATTCTATAAAACACTAATATCTTCATAGGGGAATAGTAATAGCACTCGATGCAAGATGAAGCTGATGAAGGATCGATTGGATCCGAAATGGATAGTATGATGCAATTGAGCACGAATGTGTGTGACCAAACGTCTGCTCTATTACATTTTCCGTGTACAGATATTTCTGATTATGTATGCAACTGGTCAGTAGATCGTGAGTTACAGATAGTAGTTTCAAATATTTGGAGTTGCAAGCATCATGCGTTTCTATTCCTGCAACACTTCGATATCTTTCATAAATATCATATAGTACCGTAGTAGATACTACAAAACTCGAGCGTAGATCAGGAGGATTCCGCAACAGTTGACGAAAGAAAGATTTTCAGGGGCAGTGAGACGATGAGAATCGATGACGTGGGTGAGCACAACGGCGCAGTGACATCTTTCCCCTCTTGGGGGAAATAACCATATCGAAACTGTAAACTGAGGAAACGGGGCACCTCTGAGTTTCTCGTGGTGGCGTTTTCTGGGAGTGATCTGGTCTGGGCGAATACTTCATGTAATATGAAGTCTATTGTTTAAGTATTCTTGATGAATAGGTTTTCTTTTTCAAGACCGGGTTAGCAAAACGGAGCTCAACCTGCTACCTGGAGGACTAATATTTCTTTTCGGAATTCCCTACCGTAGTGGGGTTGACGACCAAGTCGAAAGACCATCCCTGCCCAGTGTTGTGGGACACCCTTCGTCTGGCTCCATCACTCAAGCCGTATCAGCTATGGTGACCTTATCAATAGTGATGCTACTGCCTGCATAGTCCACATATTCTTCAGAGCACACAAACTACTCCGTCCGGCACTGAAATCGTCTTCAACCTTCAACCAGGCGGTGTCTCCAACAAGCTTCAATTTTGAACACATACAGAACTTTGGATACCTGGGATCCAGTAATGACAGTATAAATGCAATGTCAATTAAAATAGAATCACGCGTCTTAAGCAGTAACTAGATGCTACCAAAGTTTTAAGAAGTTACTGGCTTCCAGGATATGAAGCGTACTAAACTGCAAATATACGAGGTCATGTTCAAAACGGTTATAACCGACGAATGTGAAACCTGCACATTAATGAGTATTGCTGAGCAGCAGCTCAAATTGTTTGAAGGCAAGGTGCTGTGCATGATACACTCCTGGAAATTGAAATAAGAACACCGTGAATTCATTGTCCCAGGAAGGGGAAACTTTATTGACACATTCCTGGGGTCAGATACATCACATGATCACACCGACAGAACCACAGGCACATAGACACAGGCAACAGAGCATGCACAATGTCGCCACTAGTACAGTGTATATCCACCTTTCGCAGCAATGCAGGCTGCTATTCTCCCATGGAGACGATCGTAGAGATGCCGGATGTAGTCCTGTGGAACGGCTTGCCATGCCATTTCCACCTGGCGCCTCAGTTGGACCAGCGTTCGTGCTGGACGTGCAGACCGCGTGAGACGACGCTTCATCCAGTCCCAAACATGCTCAATGGGGGACACATCCGGAGATCTTGCTGGCCAGGGTAGTTGACTTACACCTTCTAGAGCACGTTGGGTGGCACGGGATACATGCGGACGTGCATTGTCCTGTTGGAACAGCAAGTTCCCTTGCCGGTCTATGAATGGTAGAACGATGGGTTCGATGACGGTTTGGATGTACCGTGCACTATGCAGTGTCCCCTCGACGATCACCAGAGGTGTACAGCCAGTGTAGGAGATCGCTCCCCACACCATGATGCCGGGTGTTCGCCCTGTGTGCCTCGGTCGTATGCAGTCCTGATTGTGGCGCTCACCTGCACGGTGCCAAACACGCATACGACTATCATTGGCACCAAGGCAGAAGCGACTCTCATCGCTGAAGACGACACGTCTCCATTCGTCCCTCCATTCACGCCTGTCGCGACACCACTGGAGGCGTGCTGCACGATGTTGTGGCGTGAGCGGAAGACGGCCTAACGGTGTGCGGGACCGTAGCCCAGCTTCATGGAGACGGTTGCGAATGGTCCTCGCCGATACCCCAGGAGCAACAGTGTCCCTAATTTGCTGGGAAGTGGTGGTGCGGTCCCCTACGGCACTGCGTAGGATCCTACGGTCTTGGCGTGCATCCGTGCGTCGCTGCGGTCCGGTCCCAGGTCGACGGGCACGTGCACCTTCCGCAAACCACTGGCGACAACATCGATGTACTGTGGAGACCTCACGCCCCACGTGTTGAGCAATTCGGCGGTACGTCCACCAGGCCTCCCGCATGTCCACTATACGCCCTCGCTCAAAGTCTGTCAACTGCACATACGGTTCACGTCCACGCTGTCGCGGCATGCTACCAGTGTTAAAGACTGCGATGGAGCTCCGTATGCCACGGCAAACTGGCTGACACTGACGGCGGCGGTGCACAAATGCTGCGCAGCTAGCGCCATTCGACGGCCAACACCGCGGTTCCTGGTGTGTCCGCTGTGCCGTGCGTGTGATCATTGCTTGTACAGCCCTCTCGCAGTGTCCGGAGCAAGTATGGTGGGTCTGACACACCGTAGTCAATGTGTTCTTTTTTCCATTTCCAGGAGTGTATATTGGATAGTAAAGGATGATAATGGTACCTGAAGATATAGAATAAATGCTGACTTGAACCTCCCTATAGAAGGAGTTGACATTACGCGATCAAAAAAAGTAGGAGAATAGCCTCGTCTGTATACATCCTTACAATGGATGCTGGAAGTACGACAAAAATAGTTTCAGAATGGTGAACACCTAGAAGAAGATAAACAGGAAGACAGGGAAAGCAATGGATAGACGATGGGGAAGGGGATATAAAAACTGTTAAGAGTCAGAGGATGGTGAAAAGCTGCGCTGGAGAGGTCAGGACAAAGAAAGGGAACTTGTTGAAGAGGCTAAGATCCAAACAGAGCTATAATGCCACGAGAAGAAGATCAAGAGTTTGATGACAGAACTGGGAGCAGTGCTTTCGACCGGAAATATTGTCAGGTGGAAATCATAATCAAGACCAAATCCGAAGGCTGGATCGTCAATAAAGAATGTTTCCTGGGCAGAGAATGCAACTAATTATACAAACTTGAAATATTTCAGAATGCTTGCATTCTTACATACATCTAATATTCCAGGGTAGATAAACATTACAAACTAACATACACTCTACGAGAAAAAGAAAGAAACCCGCACCACAGAGGAATTATCCCAATGGGACGAAAATCAATAGATGTGATGTACATACACAGACAAACGAACTTTTACAATTTCAGAAATGTGTGAATTACTAAGGGAGCAAACTGGTGAGGTCATCGGTCCCTAGACTTACACACTACTTAAACAAACTAACTTATGCTAAGAACAGCACACATACACATGCCCAAGGGAAGACTCGAACCTCCGACGGGAGGGACCGCGCAATACGTGACATGGCGCCTCAAACCGCGCGGCCATTCCGCGCGACCACAATTTGAGAAAAACTGGGTGATTTATTTAAGAAATGAAATGAAATGGTGGTATGGCATTGATGGCCGGGAGTCACCGCATAGGGAAGTTCGGCCGCCGAGTTGCAAATATTTTCAGTTGATGCCGCATGTCGATGATGAGGATATGATGGAGAAGACAACACAACACCCAGTCCCAGAGCGGAGAAAATCGTCGACCCGTCCGGTAATCGAACCTGGGCCCACTGCATGGCAGTCAGACGCGCTGACCACTCAGCTAAGTGGGCGGAATTTATTGAAGACAAAGAGCTTCACAAAGTGAGCAGGTCAATAATGCGTTCGTCCACCTCTGGCTCTCATACAAGCAGCTTGGCAGAATCGGTGGACGTCCTCCTGAGGGGTATCATGCCAAATTCTGTCCAACTGGCGCGTGATGCCGTCAAAATCCCAAGACGGTTAGAGGGCCGAGCCCATAATGCTCCGAACATTCTCAGTTGGGGAGAGATCCAGCGAACGTTCTGGTCAAGGTAGGGTTTGGCAAGCATGAAGACAAGCCGTGTGCGGGCGGGCATTATCTTGCAGAAGCGTAAATCCAGGGTGGCTTGCCACGAAGGGCAACAGAACGGGGTGTAGAATACCGTCGATGTACCGCTGTACTGCAAGGCTGCCACGGATGACAGCCAAAGAGGTCCTGTTATGAAAAGAAGTCCTCCCCTCCCCCCCCCCCCCCCCCCCCAGGCCATCACTCCTGGTGGTCTGGCTGTATGGCGGGCGACAGTCAGGTTGTATCCCACTGCTGTGGACTGGAGACACCCCAGACACCGGTCAGATGTCAACCTGTCACTCGCCATATGACCGACAACCAGGAGTGATAGACTGGAGTGCCATTTCTTTTCATAGCAGGACCCCTTTGGTTGTAATCCATTACTTTATTACAGGACAGCGGTTGTTTTTGTTGTTGTGGTCTTCAGTCCAGAGACTGGTTTGATGCAGCTCTCCATGCTACTCTATCCTGTGCAAGCTTCTTCATCTCCCAGTACCTACTACAACCTACATCCTTCTGAATCTGTTTAGTGTATTCATCTCTTGGTCTCCCTCTACGATTTTTACCCTCCGCGGTGCCCTCCAATACTAAATTGGTGATGCCTTAGTGCCTCAGAATATGTCCTATCAATCGAACTCTTCTTCTAGTCAAGTTGTACCACAAATTTCTCTTCTCTCCAATTCTGTTCAGTACTTCCTCATTATTTATGTGATCTACCCATCTAATCTTCAGCATCCTTCTGTAGCACCACATTTCGAACGCTTCTATTCTCTTTTTGTCTAAACTATTTATCCACGTTTCACTTCCATACATGGCTACACTCCATACAAATAATTTCAGAAAAGACTTCCTGACATTTAAATCTATACTCGATGTTAACAAATTTCTCTTCTTCAGAAACGCTTTCCTTGCCATTGCCAGTCTACATTTTATATCCTCTCTACTTCGACCATCATTAGTTATTTTGCTCTCCAAATACATCGTCAATATTCTACGCTCCGTTCTGTTGGCCGTCGTGGCAAGCCATCCTGGGCCTACATTTCAGCAACGTAATACCCGCCAGTACACGGCAAGAGTTTTTAGTGCCTGTCTTCGTGCTCGTCAAACATTACCTTGCCAAAAAGGTCGCCGGATCTCTCTCCAATCGAGAACCTTTGAAGCATTATGGGCAGGGCCCGCCAACAATCCCAGGATTTTGACGACGTAACACGCCAATTGGATAGAAATAGGCATGGCATCCCTCAGAAGCACATCGAACAACTCTATCAATCAGACTGAAGCTGAATCATTGCTTGCATCAGGACCAGAGATGGATCAACGCATTACTGACTTGCTCAATTAGTGAAGCTGTTTGTCTTGAGCAAACCATCCAGTTTTTCTGAAAATGTAATCATTTGTTTGTAGGGATACGTGCATCACATCTACAGATTTCCGTCCCATTTGGATAATTCCTTCATGTTGTGTTTTTCTTCTTTTTTCCGTAGAATTTACTTCAGGAACATCCCAGAAATGACAGATACTAAATAACAAATAATTGCTGGTGGTTGTATCTGAACTGGCGAGCCATAAGACCGCAACCATCGATACTAACCACTACGCAACACAGGGTGCACCGTAGATTGCGGCAGTATAGGCATTAATGTAAGACGTATCCAGAGGTAGGGAGTGGGGGTGGAGGGTGGCAAAGTTCTCCTCTCATACCACTAGCTGAGTTGCGATCCTTATAATTCCAAGAGGAAACTAACACAATGTCAGCACCTTAAGTAAAGCAGTCATTGAATTAGAATTAGTTTAACTCCCATTGCAGTGTCTTACAGTAGGATTCCTGCAACATGGAAATCGGCTCTCATTTCTTCACGTAAACAAAGTATGAACGGAGACAAAATGCATCTTAAATGACAAAAATAATCACAGATGGAGCCGTGATTCAATTCCATCAAGTGTGGACTTCTAGTCTGACTCTTGTCGTCTGAATCACCAAGCCTTACACACAGCTAAGTCACAGAAAAGTGTTTCTTAGATAGGAAATTGCAGCTGGGCTATTAATACTTGACATGAGAACTGTGATTTCCCTGACAATTAATGAAGGGATTCATAATATTTGGAAAAGGATAAATATATTCTCATATTAGATAATTCAGTTATTTTTACACAAGATCGAACTCGCTATTGTGTCCGATCTTCCAGCATATATCCAAGAAGCAGAAGAACATCTACATCTACATCTATACTCCGGCAGCCACCTTACAGCGTGTGGCGGAGGACACTTTATGTAACAGTCATTTCCCAGCCGGCCGCTGTGGTCGAGCAGTTCTAGCCGCTTCAGTCCGGAACCGCGCTGCTGTACGGTCGCTGGTTCGAATTCTGCCTCGGGCATGGATGTGTGTTAGTTAGGTTTAAGTAGTTCTAAGTCTAGGGGACTGATGACCTCAGATGTTAAGTCCCATAGTGCTTAGAGCCATTTTTGTCATTTTTCACCTTCCCTGTTTCCGGTAAGCCTCCTTGTGGGATCGAACCTCTCTATTTTTATCTTCGTCGTCTTTTCGAGAGATATACGTAGGAGGAACAACATATTTGTTGGGTCTTCCGGGAACTATGTTCTCAGACCATTAACAGTACTTCAGTCCGGAACTGCGGGACTGCTACGGACGCAGGATCGAATCCTGCCTCGGGCATGGATGTGTGTGATGTCTTTAGGTTAGTTAGGTTTAAGTAGTTCTAAGTTCTAGGGGACTGATGACCTCAGATGTTAAGTCCCATAGTGCTCAGAGCCATTTGAACCATTAACAGTAAACCACACCGTGATGAAGAATACGTTTTTTGCAGTGCCTGCCACTGAATTTGATTGATCATCTCCGTGACACTTCCGTGGTTACTAAATGCACTTGCGGTCGTTCAACTTCAAATCGCTCTGTACCCATACTGCTATATATTTTATGTAAGTAACTGCTTCCAGTGTTTGTTCTGTAATCGCGTTATCATATAATAATGTGTACTTCTGTCTATGTGTACGCAACACGGTATATTTGTTTATGTTGATGGTCAATTGTCACTTCCTGCACGAAGCGCCGATCCCCTGTAGGTCTTTCTGTATTTCTCTACAGTTTTCTAGCGTTGCGACTTATCTATGCTGATAACGCATGTATTGCAATCAAACTGAACTTACTTCAAAACTCGAAAATGCAAATAATATTGTCTTCATAACTAAAGATTTGTATGCTGCAAATGGACTGTCGTTGAACTTAGACAAAACAATACATGCTATTTAGTATTGCACAAGGCCTGCCCACACCAGCAGAAACAATGCATGAGGATAAATCAATAAATTAAGGAGAATATTCTAAATTTTTAGGTGTTTACCTTGATAAGAATCTTAATTGGAAGCCACGTGTTACAAATCTTCTGATAATATCTGATTTTGGGGACGAAATTATAAAAAAAGTTATTTTACTTTGATTCGCATTTTGAGAACACAGATCGACGTCAGATGTTTGTGAGAAATGAAAATTTATGCCAGACCGAGACTCGAACACGGATATTAAGCTTATCGCGTGCGGTCATCTTAACCGCTTTTTTTTGTTTGATCTCATTGCGAGCAGTTAGTCCACGAACCCACGCGAATTGTAAATGGTTGCGAAAACACACTTGACCTCTTAGCCACAAACAATCCAGAGCTGATAGAGAGCATCATGACTGATACAGGGATTAGTGATCACAAGGTCGTTGTAGCTAGGTTCAATACAGTTTCTTCCAAATCCATCAGAAACAAACGCAAAATAATTTTATTTAAAAAAGCGGATAAAGTGTCACTAGAAGC
This sequence comes from Schistocerca gregaria, assembly GCF_023897955.1. Classification (NCBI taxonomy): domain Eukaryota; kingdom Metazoa; phylum Arthropoda; class Insecta; order Orthoptera; family Acrididae; genus Schistocerca; species Schistocerca gregaria. The sequence goes on from NC_064931.1 coordinate 561,678,173, forward strand.
CTTCCTAAAAGACAATTTCCATTCCTTCCGAACTGACTATGCAAATGTAGACGAGATGTGGCTCAAATTCAAAGATATAGTAGCAACAGGAATTGAGAGATTCATACCTCATAAATTGGTAAGAGATGGAACGGATCCCCCGTGGTACACAAAAAAGGTCCGAACGCTGTTGCAGAGGCAACGGAAAAAGCATGCGAAGTTCAGAAGAACGCGAAATCCCAAAGATGGGCTAAAATTTACAGACGCACGAAATTTGGCACGGACTTCGATGCGAGATGCATTTAATAGGTTCCACAACGAAACATTGTCTCGAAATTTGGTAGAAAATCCGAAGAAATTCTGGTCGTATGTAAAGTACACAAGCGGCAAGACGCAGTCAATACCTTCGCTGCGCAGTGCCGATGGTACTGTTACCGACGACTGTGCCGTTAAAGCGGAGTTATTGAACGCAGTTTTCCGAAATTCCTTCACCAGGGAAGACGAATGGAATATTCCAGAATTTGAAACACGAACATCTGTTAGCATGAGTTTCTTAGAAGTAGCTACCTTAGGGGTTGCGAAGCAACTCAAATCGCTTGATACGGGCAAGTCTTCAGGTCCATATTGTATACCGATTAGGTTCCTTTCAGATTACGCTGATACTATAGCTCCCTACTTAGCACTCATATACAACCGCTCGCTCACCGATAGATCTGTACCTACAGATTGGAAAATTGCGCAGGTCCCACCAGTGTTTAAGAAGGGTAGTAGGAGTAATCCATTTAACTACAGACCTATATCATTGACGTCGGTTTGCAGTAGGGTTTTGGAGCATATACTGTATTCAAACATTATGAATCACCTCGAAGGGAACGATCTATTGACACGTAATCAGCATGGCTTCAGAAAACATCGCTCTTGTGCAACGCAGCTAGCTCTTTATTCGCACGAAGCAATGGCCGCTATCGACAGGGGATCTCAAGTTGATTCCGTATTTCTAGATTTCCGGAAAGCTTTCGACACCGTTCCTCACAAGCGACTTCTAATCAAGCTGCGGGCCTATGGGGTATCGTCTCAGTTGTGCGACTGGATTCGTGATTTCCTGTCAGGAAGGTGGCAGTTCGTAGTAATAGACAGCAAATCATCGAGTAAAACTGAAGTGATATCAGGTGTTCCCCAGGGAAGCGTCCTGGGACCTCTGCTGTTCCTGATCTATATAAATGACCTGGGTGACAATCTGAGCAGTTCTCTTAGATTGTTCGCAGATGATGCTGTAATTTACCGTCTAGTAAGGTCATCCGAAGACCAGTATCAGATGCAAAGCGATTTAGAAAAGATTGTTGTATGGTGTGTCAGGTGGCAGTTGACGCTAAATAACGAAAAGTGTGAGATGATCCACATGAGTTCCAAAAGAAATCCGTTGGAATTCGATTACTCGATAAATAGTACAATTCTCAAGGCTGTCCATTCAACTAAGTACCTGGGTGTTAAAATTACGAACAACTTCAGTTGGAAGGACCACATAGATAATATTGTGGGGAAGGCGAGCCAAAGTTTGCGTTTCATTGGCAGGACACTTAGAAGATGCAACAAGTCCACTAAAGAGACAGTTTACACTACACTCGTTCGTCCTCTGTTAGAATATTGCTGCGCGGTGTGCGGTCCTTACAAGGTGGGATTGACGGAGGACATCGAAAGGGTGCAAAAAAGGGCAGCTCGTTTTGTATTATCACGTAATAGGGGAGAGAGTGTAGCAGATATGATACACGAGTTGGGATGGAAGTCATTAAAGCAAAGACGTTTTTCGTCGCGGCGAGACCTTTTTACGAAATTTCAGTCGCCAACTTTCTCTTCCGAATGCGAAAATATTTTGTTGAGCCCAACCTACATAGGTAGGAATGATCATCAAAATAAAATAAGAGAAATCAGAGCTCGAACAGAAAGGTTTAGGTGTTCGTTTTTCCCGCGCGCTGTTCGGGAGTGGAATAGTAGAGATATAGTATGATTGTGGTTCGATGAACCCTCTGCCAAGCACTTAAATGTGAATTGCAGAGTAGTCATGTAGATGTAGATTGTTTGTTGTATTTGTTCAGGGCGATCGTCCTATGCCACAGTGTCAGTTTCATCGTTGATTTATTCACTCAGTTTTTTTTTTTTTTTTTTTTAATTACAGAGGGCATTTAACCCTCTGGCCGAACACGCTAAGCTACCGTGCCGGCTCCACTTCGGCTATCCCAGCACAATACTTACTCTCACACAATTCGTGACCCGCCCACAGAAAAAGACAAATACACTTGCGGAAAAGAAATGGCAACATCAAAACATAATTAATCTACAGTAAAGAATTTTCGGGACTACATTGATCTTGGTAACATATTTAAGTGATTAACATTGGCCGGCCCTGGTGACCGAGCGGTTCTAGGCGCTTCAGTCTGGAAACGCGCGACCGCTACGGTCGCAGGTTCGAATCCTGCCTCGGGCATGGATGTGTATGATGTCCTTAGGTTAGTTAGGTTTAAGTAGTTCTAAGTTCTAGGGGACTGATGACCTCAGATGTTAAGTCCCATAGTGCTCAGAGCCATTTGAACCATTAATTGATTAACATTGCAAGAACACAGGTTAAGCTAAGCGCGGGATAAGCCGTAGCAAATCCGAAATACCGGTATATTAATAACCAGTATAATCGCCAGAATGTTGTATGCAAGCGTGCAAACGTGCATGTATTGTGTTGTATATGTGCCGGATGTCAGTTTGTGGGATGGAGCTCCATGCCTGTTGCACTTGGTTGGCCACTACAGGGACAGTTAATGCTGTTTGTGGATGACGCTGGAGTTGATGTCCGATGATCTCCCGTATGTGCTGAACTGGAGACAGATCTGCTGATCGAGCTGGCCAACGACCAACGAAACATGTTGAAACTCTGTAGAGCAAGTTGGGTTACAACAGCGGTATGTGAGCGAGCGTCATCGTGTTGGAAAACAGCCCCTGGAATTCTGTTCATGAGTGGCAGCACAACAGGTCGAATGACAAGAGTGACTTATGGTTCAAATGGCTCTGAGCACTATGGGACTCAACTGCTGTGGTCATTAGTCCCCTAGAACTTAGAACTACTTAAACCTAACCTAACCTAAGGACATCACACACATCCATATCCGAGGCAGGATTCGAACCTGCGACCGTAGCAGTCGCACGGTTCCGGACTGCGCGCCTGGAACCGCGAGACCACTGCGGCCAGCAAGAGTGACTTACAATTTTGCAATGAGAGTGCGCGGTGTACCCCGGAGTGCTCCAGCTTTCACACGAAATAGCATCCCAGACCGTAACTCCTGGTGCAGGTGCAGTGTGTCTAGCATGCAGACAGATTGGTTGCAGGTCCTGAGCTGGCCTCCTTCTAACCAACACATGGCCACCATCACTGGCACCAACGCAGAGCCAGCTTTCGTCGGAAAATACAAGAGACCTGCACGCTACCCTCTAATGAACTCTCACTTGACACTACTGAAGTTAAATGGCGGTGGTTTAGGATCAGTGGAATGCACGCTACAGGGCGTCTAGGTCGGAGCTTCCTTGAAGTAATCGATTTATAACAGTTGTTGTGTCACTGTGATGCCAACTGCTTCTCAAATTGCAGATGCAGATGCAGTACTATGCGCCAGAGCCATATGCTAAACACTATAGTCTTCCTCTCTCGGTAGTGCTACATGGCGGTCCGGAGCCCGCAACCGCTTCCAGCAATCATATACAGTTGCTACATCTCTGCCAAGCCTTTCTGCAGTGCTGTAGAATGAACATCCAGCTTCTCGTAGCCCTATCACAGGATCTTGTTCAAACTCAGTGAGGTATTGATAATGGAGAACTTTGTCGCCTTAAAGGCATTCTTGACTAACACAACTCATCACGTCCAACCTCAAAGGTAACTAACGTTGACAACTTTTTTTTCCTTTATTGAATTTCGATTCCCCCCGAAAGGGGTGGGCTGGCAGCAGCTTAGTACGACGCTCTTCATTCTACAGAATTTTTAAAACATAAGAAGAAGATAATAAAGAATAAAAGCAGGCGATGAAAACGGTGACTTAAATTGTAAAACGGCGGAAAATTGTAAATGTGAAAACATAAAACAAAGGGTTGGCGATGCTAATAAAATACACAGGAAGCAGACAGGTAAAACAGTAGACAGCCAATTAAAAAACACGGCGACACTCTGGTTTCTGTTCGCAAGAGATATAAAAATCACACCCAGAGACGGTATGATTTCCGTTCGCAACACTTCGGAAAAGACGAACAACACTTAACACTCACTCGAAACACTGCACTAAAAAGTTGGCACAAAGATGACACACAACAGCCAAGGGCAGATGGAGGGGGGGGGGGGGGGAGACCTGGACAGATGAGGGGGGAGGAGAGGAAAAACGAAGTGGTGGGGGGGACTGACATGGGGAGAGGGTAGACAGGGAAAAGAAAACAGGGTGGAAGGGGGGATAGACGGAGCCCAGGAAATGGACAGAGGAAGGGAGGCAGAGGTGAGGACCAGAGTTGATAGGAGGATAAATGGAGGGAGAGAGGGCATCGTCCGGGAGGGGGAGTCGATGGAAGCCACCTTGGGAAAGGAGATGAAGGGTATAGAGGTGGAGGGTAAGGGGGGAAACAATGGGGAAGGCACGGCAGAGGGTGGGGGTTGGAGAGGAGAGGAGCAACCAGGGGATGCGGGCCATCAAGGCAGCTGGAGGTGTAGAGGATGCGGATATGTTTGAGGAAAAGGAGCAGATGGGGGAAAGGAATCAGGTCATAGAGGACCCACGTGGGGGATGGGAGGCGTATACGCAAGGCAAGGTGGAGTACATGGTGCTTGAGGATCTGGAGGGACTGATAGTATTTGGGGAGGGGGCAGCGGATAACCAGGCGGGACTGGCGTAACAGAGGATGGGATGGATTCAGGATTTGTAGGTTTGGAGGCCAGTAGAGGGGTTCAACACCCATGTCCAGCCAGAGAGGAGTTTGAGGAGTCGGAGGCGGTTGTGGGCTTTTGATCGGAGAGAGTGGATATGAGGTATCCAGGTAAGGTGAGGGTTAATGGTGAGGCCAAGGTAGGTGAGGGTGGGGTAGATGTGGACAGGACAGGCGCAGATTATAAGGGAGAAATCAAGGATCCAGAAGGAGCGAGTGGTACAACCTACGATGATCACCTGTGTCTTGGAAGGATTAATTTTCAGGCGCCACTGGTTACACCATGTGGCAAAATGGTCAAGGTGATTCTGGAGAAGGCGTTGTGACCGTTGAAGCGTAGGAGCGAGTGCAAAGAAGGCGGTGTCATCGGCATACTGCAGGAGGTGTACTGGAGGGATGGGGGGGGGGGGGGGATTGGGGCATATCTGCCGTGTTGAATGTTGACAACTGTTACAGCGTGTATTTGAAGCAAACCTGATTTGCAGCCTCGTTGTGGGGCTTCTAGCGCCACTCTTAAGTGACTGTCGCGAAATTTGAATAGACATCGTCTTTGAGATGTAGAAACACATTAATTTATTCGGCACAGCTCCTTGGTGTCGCGATTTTTTTCTGTCAGTGTATTTTATCGTTATTTTAGCCCGTCGAGGCATGGATGCATCATTTGTGGTTACAATGTCGGTTTTTCTATGGTGTCTGACATTATAATGTGTAAACACAGACATTGTAACCATCAAAAACCGGCTTGTTGCACAGAAGTGTGTAGTAAGGATGATGTATTGGGTCCACTTCAGAAACTCTTCTATAAATTTCTTTAAAACTTGGGCATATTGATAGCAGCCTCACAGAACATTTACTTCTTTATGAAGTTCGTTGTCAACAATCACATACAGTTTGGAAACAACAGTAAGGTTTATAAATGGAAATGAGCGTTTGGCGTCATTAGCTGGGAGGCTCCTTACGGGGCAGGTCCGGCCGCCTTGATGAAGGTCTTATTACATTCGACGTCAAATTGGGCGACCTGCGCGCCGGATGGGGATGAAATGATGATGAAGACAACACAAAACCCAGTCCCTGAGCAGAGAAAATCCCAGACCTAGCCGGGAATCAAACCCGGGCCACTTAGGACGACAGTCCGTCACGCTGACCATCCAGCTATTGGGGCGGAAAGGTTTATAAATGTAACACTAGAGGGGGAAAGGTTTACAACATCCATCACTCAGCCTTAGTGTGTCACAGAAAGGAGTGAGGTATTCGGTCATAAAAACCTTTAACCACTTATCCAGTGATATCAAGAGTTTAACACACTGTCCGAACAGGCCACGAAAGGCCGGAGGTCCGACCGTTCGACGTGTCATCCTCAGCCGACTCTGGATGTGGTTATGGAGGGGCAGGTTGTCAGCACACCGCTTACCCGACCGTTCGTGACCAGAGCCACTACATCTGAATCAAGAAGCTCCTCAGTTGGCTCATAAGGGCTGAGTGCACCCCGCTTGCCAACAGCGCTCGGCACATCCCGACGGTCAGCCATACAAGTGCTAGCCAAGCCCGACAGCGCTTAACTTCGGTGATCTGACGGGAACCGCTGATACCACCGCAGCAAGGGTGTTAGCAATCAAGAATTTAATAGATAGTAAATTAACTTCAGAGATAAACCGAAATAATATCTGCTTGACAACTCCTTCTACACTATAGAAGAATTTCTGAGGCTGTAGTTGTATGATTTGTGGCAGGTGGGGGGGGGAGGGGGGAGGGGGGTGCATACTTGTGTGTGTAAGAAAGGCATGGTTGGGTATAAATCATGTATGCATGTAAAAAAAGACTTAAGAAATAATTTAAATGGCCAGCATGTAGTCATATTTTCCGTGTCTAGGATGCACTATAACGGTTACAATTATGATTCATGTCAAGACGCAAGTAACTGACACTAATGTTTCGTCTCGTCTCTGGCGTCGAGCAGTTTTCCTTTAATACACAAACAAAAATTTTGTTTCATTTCTTCGTCAAAATTTATTTGGGACTATCAGAAAGCATTCAGATCTCGCGAAAAACTACTTACAAAATATCAAGAACTCAGCACGCGATCCATATATTTTCTCCAGTCCCAACTCGCTGCCATAGAAACTGAAAAGACATAATTAACAGCACACATTAAGCCACACAAACAATCGTTCCTCCCAGGCCCCGTCGCTGAATGGAGTGGAAACTAATCTAACATATAGCTCAAAAATTTGTCTGCCACGCATTTTGAAGCATATCAAAGAGCAAAGATGCAAATGAAGAAAACAGAAGAAAGGTGAAAAAGTGTTGTGGAGATTGCTTCGTCGTATGGTGGCTCACTGAATTTAGCTGTAGTCACACGAACAATCGCGTACCAAGCGGGGGGCAGGGTGGTGCATCGACACCGCAGCTCCCGCCCCCTCTCCTGCGCGTCCCACCAATCCCTCCAAGAAAATATATCCCCTCCCACCGAACCCGCACACCAAATAGACAGACACATCACTCCGGTATCAGTTTGAAGAAACTGCCATCGCTTGTAGAAAATAAATTGATGCTAACTCACAGTTAGACTCAATTTGTACAGTATCTGACACACAATCCAACAAAAACGAGCATTTTGATTACACAGAGTGGGCGTATGATTAGTGAGACTGAACAGTTTAAATTCCCAAGAGAGCAGATACATAGTAAGCTGGCATGAAAAGCCCATGCTCAGGTTCTTATTGAAAAACTAAATGCGCTTTATTTATCATTAGAACAATGTGACAGTTCAACACGATGGGTAGTTTACATTGCTTATTTTCGTTCGCTTATGACGTATGGTACTATTTTTTGAGTAACTCTTGTGATTCAAAAAGGGTATTTTTGGATTTGAAACGGGTAGATCGAGCTGTGTAAGTTCGGGAACCTTGCCCACCCCTGTTAAGTAGACTGGAAATTCTGATATTCGCCTCTCAGTACGTATTTCCTTTAATGTCGTTTGTTGTTAAAAATATCAGTTTATTCCCAAGAATTAGCAGCTTTCACTCAGTTAATGCTAGGCAGAAATCCAGTCTGCATATGGAAGGCGCCTCCTTGATTCTTGTGCAGAAAGGCGTGCATTATTTTGCTGCCACAAGAATTCAAAAATCTTAGCTGTAATCTTCGCACTTTCAAGTCTGAGATGAATAATTTGATCAGGACTCACCCCTTCTATTCCGATGAGGAATTCCTGGAAAAATTTAAAAATTAAACTAATTCTGTGTTTTGTTGTTGATTGTGTTTACTTAAACGTATGGCTTGTCGTCTGCATAGGACTCATATACGTTTCATTTTATCTGTTATTATTCTTCTGTTATAATTTCATGTACTGACTCTTTCCATGATCATGTAAACTTGCTCTTCAATTTGTTCCTCTGGAACTTGACGCAAATAATGTAAATATAAAAGTCTCAAAACTATTTCGTCGTACACTGCGAAAGTAAACTAAACTGACCCCCTCCCACCCCCCCCTTCGATCGTCATTCCCCTTCCGTATTTCAGACCTTGGGTACGCTCCTGCGTACGACACGAGTAATGCCAACCATCCGTGCAGTCCTCTGTAAAAAAGAAAAAGGAAGATTAATTGTGGAACATCTCTTCCCCGTTGAGTGGACATAACAGCAAAACTCGCAGCACATGAAAAAAATAAACGGATGGGTTGGTCGTTGAGCTATTCTGCAGAAAATGTAAACAACAACTCGACAGAACACGTGGAATCACACTTTTAATTAGCCGCGACGAGAAAACCTCAGAGGAAAAGTAATGCTTAACACCCCGTCGGCGGTGAGGTCAGTGGATACCGAGGACAAGCTCACATTAGACCATAATAGTGATACAGCGTTAGCTGGAAAGGCATTGGGAGCTAGTATGGAAGCGTATTTGTCATAACCAATGCGCCAACTGTCTCAGTGAGTCCAGAGATGATCTTAGCAAAAGTCGTGGCCAGAAAATGCCACTAAAACAACTAAATTCAATGACTATTTAATATCCAGCACGAACCTGTATCTATATGAAAGCTGCCAGTATGACAGTTGCTTTTGACTGTTGTCTATCGACCAAAAGCTGTCTCGTATGACCATTGACCAGGAGTTTCTCTTGTGATTTGAATGAAATGGCAACAAAAGTGCAATTCGTTTAACTCTAATACATTCGTAATTGCTTTTCCGTTCACATGATTTTTTATTATTTATTTTGATTTTTTTGCTTTATTAGTTCAGTTACAGCGGAAGAGCTATTCACATGCAGTTTTAAATTACTTTCTGTCCAGAGCTTTGAGCGACAATAAACAGCTAATTTGTAGTGATTCTTGGTGTAACTTTTCTTTAAAGAATTATATAAAATCTTCACAGCGAATTTACTTGGTGAATTTCCAGTCTTGTATTAGCAAATATGATCTCTCTATGTTCTGTGGGTAGATAGGTACATTTTGCAGAACACCAAACATACAAACAAAAATTCAGCCTATGGTGGGAGCAATGAATTTCGCTGTAGTCAACAATGTTATTCTTCCACACAGGCGTCCGAAGCTTCAATTCTCGCTACGCTTGGCAACAGTGTGGCACGACAAAGGGAATAAAAGCACCCCCTATCGCAATAAGCTGGTTTTTAACACTATGACGTGCATTCGTGAGTCATAAGGCCATCTTCCCTTTATTTTCAGCTACCTTGAGATAGCGCTTATTAGCTCCGTCGAAGAAAAATTAATGATCAGCTGACACAACGCCACATCTGTCAAGCTGAATGTTGATTATTCCGGGGCGTGCATTTCCCCTCGTTTTCCCCCTCTCTAGTCCACAGCATCTCTCCCTCCCACATCGTGTAGGCTAGCCAATCACGCATGCTGCTGTCACTTTTGGAAACAGCTGATAAGTGGTCTCGTCCCTAGCAGTAACACTGCTGTAGTCTTACCAACTTAACCATGTACTTTGTGAACGACCGATTATTTCTGTTGTTGTACCTCACCTTGAAGAAAGAAGCACTAAAACATTTGAAATGCTTGTAACAAAGATACCTTCACTTATAGAAATTCGCAACGCCTGAAGCAAAGTGGGCTAAACTGTCTTAACGTTTGTTATGTTTCCCGCACTGCGCAGCCAGCTTTCGCCTGGCAACAGAAATCCAGCTGCGTTTGTGTAGAATACGTCGTGCACAGCAGCTGTGGGTATGGACGTGTGACCTGACGGGTTTCAACTGCTGACTCTATAGTAGAGTATTATATTATTCCATCCGAAAATCTCGCAAGCGTTCTACCACAGGGCAGTGGACGACACCCATGTTTGGTAAGTACGAAAGCTGTGAAATATCTTTGTTTGTCACATGCAAAAACATAATAATTCTTTGTTTTGAACTGTACTTCACGCAAAATGTCCAAGTTAGGTTCATTTTAATTATTACATGCAGTTCACGAAGATGTTTGTCCTTCTGTGTGCATGTTTAGCCCTTCTTATGTTGTTGTTTGTTTGCGGTATAATAATTTTATGTATAGACGACGACGAAACTTGTGTGTGGCTTGTAGTTTTAAGCGTATGGTGATACAAATTTACTACCTGAGGTAGCCTACAAAATTCATACATGATAACAGCTGATTTTTCAATGCGTAGCATAGTCAGCTGTTGAGCATTGATCGAGTGTATTGCTGGGGACGAGCCTAGCCCAGCGGCCTTGCGGGAATCAGCTGTGTGTGTGTGCAGGCTAGTTCTTTGTGTTGCCACGTACGTCGTCATACAACTTGCCACCGTTGTCAGACCGATTTCGAAAGATGGAGTTTAGGTGTGCGTCCACAATCCAGCTGTCTTTCCAGCTGTGGCAACAGCCAACTTAGGGATTTTTATAGATCTTGCGCATTGAGAGGTTAGTGTTCATTCGCCCTCTCTGCGTACACCCAGGTTAGACGGAACAAACAGCTGACACGACGTTTCGCAGTGGCTCCTTCACTTGCGGAAACAATGTAAACGCCCTGTTTTCGTTATTGGTAAGTTTTGAGATTAAGATTTACTCAGTATATTAGCTACATTACCAGAATTTTTCAGGTCCGTGTAATTCGTTTCTTAGTATGGTAGGCATGATTCTCGTCAATTGTTTATGCTGCTATTGATAAACCAACATATAATTTGCCACTGAAATAGTAGTAGTGTCTGTCTTTTGAGAAGTGACAGTTTGAGATGTTTCTAAATAACCTATTTAAAATCTGCGTGTGGTACGGAAACATTTAACTTTTATAATAAATAAAAACTATTCTCATTAATGTCTGTGGAATACTGAAATTTTATGGAAGTACTGACATTTTTAGCTCCTGCTTTCTTTTAGTGTAAACTGTACCTAGGTTCCGGGAAAGCACAGCGCGTACTTTTTCAAACATTGCTATAAAAGAGCCACTGTTTGATGGATCCTTGACTGTAAGTAATTGCAAATAATAGGTAGATACTGCTACGTATGTTCTTAGCAGAGTTCGTCTGCTTCGGCGGGTAAGTTACCATTTTTGTTTTCACGGGGACTCGCAAATATACTTCACGAAGCTAGCACGTGCTGCCCTGCCCGAAGGACATTAGCGTGTTTGCATATAGTTGGAACTACGCAACACTTTTGGCACCAACTTCGCGTGTGTATAAATAGCTGTGGAGCCTGGGCTCGCAATGTTACGTATTGATCGCTGGGACAATGCTTCGCTTCCGGCCATTTCTCGTCCGTTACCGTACGACCATTATCGGCTGCGTTAACTTTCGAAAATTACCGTATGGAAATTGGCAGCTTGAAAATTTTTGTGTTAGATCCGTTGTGGCTGTAGGTGAAACTGAAATCGCGGGCTGAATAAACGTTTTGAAGACATACAAGCAGATAAATGATTGCAGTTCTTTGTTCATACTATTAAAACCTTTATGCTGGTTTCACTATTTTATATTTACCATTTATTACCCGAAAATGAAAAGTTACCTTATCGTATTGCGAATCAGTGGTGACTAGCCTTCATGTAGCAATTATGTCTTAAATCGAAGTCACTGGAGAATTCTTACCAATCATAAAGCGCAAGAAATAAAAATTAACTATGAGAAGAATACACCACTAAAGTAATTCTTTGTGCTGCTTATGTTCCACTTAATTTACCACAATCCACTTCTGAAAATGTAAGCTGGAGCTGCGACCAGACCATATCACTGCAAATAGTCTTTGATAAGTGTAGATTACAGTCCGACACGATGCTAACATGTTACATATTGCGCGAATAGTTTTTTAAAATTTTGACATTAACAATCAAGACTGATGGGTTAGTGTATAGGTTTTCTTGTGCCTTTAAAGCCTTAACATTAAAAAACTGTCTAAAGGTTGAAATTTTTTTGCCATCTTATCACTCTATTGTATGTTGCCTTTGTCAACAAATCGTAAATTTACCTATTATGTCAAGAAAACCACTCGTAAATGCATTATGTTGCTGCCTGGCAACACGCATTGTCTAGCTGCAGCGAACTACATTGTTTCGTGTCATTATGTTGGCATAAACACTTGAAAATAAATCGTTGCTGAGGGTAAAATGCACTAAACACACGCTACATCAGATTAGAGTGTATTATTTCTGCCACTTAGATAGCATCTAAGATTTTTAAAGTATGTACAATGCTTAATAAGATTTTTCCCATGTTTTTGTAACTGAACGATTAATAATTAACCAACATTTTCTGTTGTATGGCAACAAATCTACAATATTGAATAAATCAAAATTTCTATGTTCAGCCTGTTACGTGGTATTTGTGCCGAACTCAACCCCCAGATATATTTTTCACTGATATGGTTTGACTAAAAATGTCGTGCAAACGAGGATTAAGGACTGCAAAGCTATAAAGTTTTCTTGAGCTATTACGTCCCAGTCTGTATGAACGAAATGTATACTGGAATTGGACGTACAACTGCAGTTATTGCCATTGAAGAAAAAAAAATGGTTTTACAGTAATTACCTCTCCGGAAAATCCGGACGAAGATTAAAGTGAGTTATACCTTCACGGCTCTCTGCGCATAAACAGCTGTTGTCACAAAATACGAGTGGCATGATAGCGGCTGCGATTATTAGCTTGTTATAGCTGAAACGTGTTTCCCAGGTCAGAGACATGATTTGCATGGTTGCTAATGTATCATTATATGGTTGATATATTTATTCATAGATAATTAGGAAATTATACACACGGTCATGAATTGTTGCTATTGTCGCTAGGAACCATGCATTGCAGTCTTCCAATGCAGTGCTTTCTTTTCTGAATTTATATCAGCTTTGGCAGACAAATTTATTAGAATTTTTCGTAGGTGACTTCATAGTATGATAAAAATATCGTGCACCCTGGAATTAAGATTTGTGATAACTATTCCAAATATAGTATGAAAATTGTGAAGCAGGTATTCTGAGAATCATAACTCAAAATGTTCAATTTATTGGGTTTCTGTTTAGAGATTTGAGTATTGAATGCTATGGATTCAAAGGATCACTTCAAATACAATTGTATCATTGGTCCTCACTGATGTGGATAGGAAAAGTCACTTTTTCTTGCAGACGATAAACTCAGCTCTCTCGGCAACCACGGCAAAAGTACCGAAATGGCAGGTCTTGTAGAGGAAGTGTAATTAAATGGTAGTCGTTGGTCAGTGAGGTTTCATTTTCACGGCTGCCTCACTGGAAAAGCTAATTTCATATTCTTTTATTTAGCTTCCGTGAAACTGCCGACGTTTTTAAAAAGCTTGGTATAACAGTACATCACCTGGGACATTTACTTATACCCTCCCAATCAAATACAGTAATATTTATTATGACCAGGGCTTTAACTGAAATAATTTCTACCGGTAGATGAAAAAACTGCAAAAGAAATATAGAAAATAGTTAAGAGGTCTTTGCTGAGAGACAGTGCATATGGTACACTCAACTTCTCGGCGTAGGACGGGAAAATACTGTAAGGATTGACACCTATTGTATAGTATGTAGGCTAAAGTCTTCAGTTTAGACGAGAACCACGTATCTTTACAGCGGCGTGTTGTGTAATACGGTGCTCATGCGCGGTCCAGTCAATTCAAGTACTGATTTCATTATAATAAAGTTACTGCGACCAAATAGGATTTGAGCACTTTCGGGTCGTCACAAATTCAGATTTTGTAAAGTCTTAATTACACTGAGCCGTTAAGATTTGATTTCTGTAGCGCTTAGAAATGGCTAGTGGCTTTTTAATCTCAAATGTCACGGCACCGTTGTTTGATTTCAGTGCTAAGGTGTAACAACTGTGAGACTGTTTGACACAATAATGGTTGTAGGATAGTGTTAGATTATGGTTAGTTTGCACAGGAAGATCTGTGGCAGAGAAATAGGACGACCTGCCAGTTACAACAAAAACATGCAGAGGTCTGTAAGTCACATGCTAACTAAGAAAGGCAATTGGACCATCTGGAAATAGCCATGTTAGCATGATAACCTTATCAGCTTGTCAAAAGACAATGTAGGCCAATCAACGGGGCTTAGAAATTAAACATATAGATAGGCTGCGAGATAAGTTTTTGTTCTGTGCACTCGTTAGGCAACTTCCGATAAGCGACTGTAGGATAACATCAGCCACTCGCTTGGAGAAAAAAAAAAAAAAAAAGTTTAGTGATTTTTGTTTCTTCTGGTAACGTACATGACTTATAAGGAGCACACTCAAGTTGACCCTGCTTGTAAGGTGCCCTGCGTTTAAACCTCAAGTGTCCGGCTCGCTTAGCCTTGCTTCCTCCGTCCGTGACCCGAGGTCAACGCCCGATAACAAAGACACGATGCGCCGGTTCTAGCAGCAAGCGCATCGTCCGCATTGTTTGGTAAACAATGATACACCTCTTTTATGTGAAAGGTTGGATTCGATTGAAATGTCTGTTCTTCACAACGTAAGTATATTATTGAGCCGGAGAAGGGGATTGGGAGACAAGACGCAGTAATTCTTTATAAATCAGTAATCGAAGTACGATGAGGCAGAGTGGCTGAGAATGGGTTTGCTAGGCTTTTTTGGTAACTGATGCACCAGCGACTTTTCCAGCGCGCGTCCTTATATTGGTTGACCCAATATCAACTGCTAGGAGGCAAGTTTTCTCTGTAGTTTCCTTGCCTCGATTTTCGTGGTTTCAGCGACACTAGCTTAGCAGATTGATTGCAATATCTGAGGACTTTTTGTGTTACAGGTATTGGGCCGGGGCACAGTGAAGCTATGGAAGACTGTAGTTCGCGCGACCAGTTACCCGGACCCTTCATCACCAATACTTTGCTTTGCCCCCTTTTCACACTGGTCATCTTGACTTGAGCTGTGTTTCCTCCTTGATCATTCCTGGCAATAAGTCAGTCCCTCACTTAATACCACCAGTCTTCCCATCATCGTTCACAAATGAGGGCACAAGTGCTCAGTCTGTGATGTCGGTGTCGACAGAACAGAAATCAGCTGCCTTTTCTCAACATCTCACCTCGTCATGTGAGCAGTATCTCTGATAGTACGCACGATGCTGTTCCTTCTGCAAACCTTCTCTAAACTCCAGTTACATACACGCAATTCAAAGTTGCAGTCTGTAGGCTTCCTCCATACAACAGGAAGTAATGATGTACTCATCTCTGCAATTTCAGCGGAGCTCTTACCTCTTTCTCTAATTCCAGACCACCCTCCACAAGTAGCATGTAAGTAGCTGCGTCCTATCCTCCTTGCGATCTCCATAATGCTGAAGCACCATTGCAGGTGAAGATGGCAGAATTTGGTCTCACAGGGCTTCTGCGGGTTTTCGAATTGCGGTGCACTGTCTGAATTTAGCCTAAGCACTGACATTGCCC
Organism: Schistocerca gregaria; assembly: GCF_023897955.1. Classification (NCBI taxonomy): domain Eukaryota; kingdom Metazoa; phylum Arthropoda; class Insecta; order Orthoptera; family Acrididae; genus Schistocerca; species Schistocerca gregaria. The sequence goes on from NC_064931.1 coordinate 561,693,921, forward strand.
GATGAAGAGCTGAAATGAAAACAGGTCCACCCAACAGCTGGAGCCGGCTGCTGAAGTTCACTGGTCTACCCAAAGAAGAAGGAAATACACGTGAAATTCTACTGTGATATGTTAAATAAAGCTATTTTGCAAGTTGAAATAAAAGTATCATTAAAATAACCTTTTCCTACCTGCATATACCTGCATATACCTGCATATACCTGTAATATGAGAAAAGTCAGTCGCAGTGAGGTAGCTCTAATGTGAAGATGTTTTTAGTTTTCTTCGAAGCTTAGAGGTGTCTACAGGTCAGTCGCTAAGAAGATAGATTACCGCATTGTGCCTTGCACCTGACGCACTTTCAGTAAATGGTTAGCGATTGGCCTTCTCGTTTTCGCCGATGTACAAAAACAATCATTAAGTTTCTTAGGTTTGATTTTGTGCTTATGTGCGTTGTAGTTACCAAATGACTTTCTTAGAGTACGTAAAGAAATTACTCTTCAGAGGTCATATTTATATCTGTAATTTTTTGTGGTTTTTTATATTTTAACGACCATGCAGTATATTCGAAAAAATCGTAAGTGGTCTATGAGATTACTTCCTATAGTGAACTATAGCTGCATTGGTTTATTTACGATTTGTGCAATATATTTCTATGCGTAAACCTCATTGGCAATTATGTCAACACAAAATGTTCAGCTTGAACATACAACGATCCTTCTGTGGTATTTATTGTACAAATCATGTATTTCAGCTAAATATTTTTGTGTTGTTTAGCTCATGTTTACAAGTTAGACTGTTACAAAAAAATAAGGTTTAAATATGCCAGCAAAGAGCAGCCAGCAGCATTTTCTGCGGAATAGTTTGGTGTGTCTTCTTGTCAATGAAATCGCTCAAGGTTTCTCGGAATAAAAATTTTCTAGGACAAACAGATCTGACAGCTTAGATATGTTCGTAGACTGGGAGCTGGATGATAATGATGTTAAAACAACGATAAACAGTGTATGAAGGGCTAGAAAAACAAATAGAATTGTTTTCATGTTACTAAATTGATCTGAGGCTGCCAAATTTGACACGTAATTAACATGCGAAGAGACTGTCCTAAACTGAAGTTAATGTTTGATAAAGCTCCACAACAATATGAACGTAGAAAGGGAATAATTGGATGACAGAAATCCACTTTATGCTAAGTAAACAAAACATAAAATACGAGAAGAGAGATACGGATCGAAGCATACGCCGGTACCAGAGGTGCAATACGCGAAATAAATAGCTTCCATAGCAATATCTTACCGCACGATCTCCATGGTACTGAAGTTTGATGTTATAGACATAAAAATAATTGCAGAGATTTGTAGAACCTTTAGTTCATTCGTGGCAGATCGTTGACTTACCTTGGATTGTTCAGTCACGAGCAAATCTTCGGTGCGGGTTTATCTGAACGAGAGTTGAATTCTATCTACTTTTTTAGGTAGTCTCCTATCTCGAACGTGCCCAGGCAGTAATAGTATTTGACCCCCAAAATACCGTCGCCAGTTTAGAATTAGTGTCAAGAACACACCGTGCGCGCCTGGACTAGGCCGGCGTGTATCTAATTTGTGTACAGCGCTTTGAGGAGCTAGTTCAATGAAAAGCTAACTTGGTGTAGCTGACAACTGGGGTCTTTAGGACGCGTTGTTCGCAGACACCCACGCACAGCGGTGCTTTGAACAAAGGCCAAGGAAGCGCATCGTGCTGCGCGCTCCAGATGCTACGTTGCCATGCCTCTGGTTGCCCTACACATGGCTTCTTCCTGTGTCACGTTTCCGCGTCTACGTTGTCAGTACTTTCATTTCCGCGTCACGGTTTGGCAACCAACACAGCTGACAGTGAAAGACTGGAACTGTCGGGAGGACGAGAGGGAGGGGGTATAAGGGGATGAGACTTAGCTGCCGACCGCTCGCTAGCGCACAGCGAGCGCACAAGCTCGTCTTAGTTGCATTTCTCGCAGGAACTCGGTAAATTACTTTTTTCCTTACTCTAAAACGGACAGAACCAGGAAACATTTTCTGCAAGCACTATCACGGCAGTGAAAGTGTGATATATGCTTTGATAAGTAAACAATTAAAATTCTAACTCCATAGAGTTCAGCTGATTGGGAGTTGGGATGGAAGTCATTAAAGCAAAGACGTTTTTCGTCGCGGCGAGATCTATTTACGAAATTTCAGTCACCAACTTTCTCCTCCGAATGCGAAAATATTTTGTTGAGTCCAACCTACATAGGTAGGAATGATCATCAAAATAAAATAAGAGAAATCAGAGCTCGAACAGAAAGGTTTAAGTGTTAGTTTTTCCCGCGCGCTGTTCGGGAGTGGAATGGTAGAGTGTATGATTGTGGTTCGATGAACCCTCTGCCAAGCACTTAAATGTGAATTGCAGAGTAATCATGTAGACGTAGATGTCACTGGATTAGTTTCCGAAAAAATAGGTTCTCTATATTCCACAGCGTTACGTAAGTCCATTGCTTGTTTTTTAAATTAAAATTGTGAAGCAATTAGCAACAACGGAAGCACAATAGATTTTGCTACGGTTAGTTTCGTCACTTTTTTTTTTACTCTGAGGAACAGAGTGAAAAAGTTATCATCTCAAAGAAATTTTTAATTTTAGTTTCACGTTTTTACAGCTGAAACAGTATGGAGAGTTTTACTGATGCAAAAAATATGGGAGACCATTCTCCTCAATAAGTCTATAAAATAAGCGATTCTTACTATTTTTTAAACTAATAATGCACTCAACGTAAATCTTCTTGCACGTTATTGATACTTTAACGTTCTCTGATTTTTGTTAAAAACTGTCATCATTAACCCCCTCCCCCTCTTCTTATCAGGAGTTAGAGTTGATCTGTCCAAAATGAAGTATATCCATGACCGAAGTCTTGCCGTCTGCAAATCTTATCTTAAAAAAAAAAAATTCTTAATGTATAGAATATTGTGCACAGCGTAATAGTATAGTTTCTGAAACTTGACAAAACAATAAAATGGCGGACGTTTGAAACAAAGATGCAGTTTTGTCGTATTTTTGGTAACGTTTATTGCAATAACTTCTGAGTAAATTAAAATAAAAACTGGCCTCTTACTTCTTGCGGACATGCCCGAGGAGTGACTCAGACAAATTTCTTTATCAGTGTGCCCGCAGCCCATTACGTTATCTTGAAATGCTGTATCTCAAGCTAACGGAATGGATTGCTAGCACACTAATAAAGTTATCTTTCTGAAATTTGGCTGAATTACTCCTCGAGCATGTCCACAAGGAGTAATAGGCTAATTATTTTAATTTACTCAATTGTTCCAAAACATCATTGTTTCAAACGTCCGCCAGTTTGTTTTGTCAGCTTTCAAAAAAAACCTGTTCTATACTCCGCGCGCAATATCTTACAGATATTTTTTAATTTCAGATAAGATTTGTAGAGTTCAAGATTTCGGTCATGTAAACACCTCATGTTGGACTGATCAACTCTAACTCCTGGGACGAGAAGAGGAGTGGAGAGCTTAATGAAGACAGTATCTTCAAAAATTAGAAAACATTGTCAAAGTGCAAAAAGATACATTCATTGCTTCATTTTTAAAAAATCCTAAAAGTAACTTATTTTATAGGCTGTCTGAAAATGGAAGCTTAACTTTATTAACAGGACAGTTGTAAAACAAGATTGTGTAGTTGGCTTAAGAGTGGAACAGTAGAGAATTGGCTTGAAGGTGGTTGGATGAACCCTCTGTCAGGCTCTTAATTATGAATTATAGAGTAGCCATACAGATTTAATGTAAGCAAAGGCTCCTTGTCAACATTTGTGCAAACTTTATTTTATTACTTCAAGTAATTCAGACCAGTCACGAAGCTCAACCGATGTTAACATGGATAAGTTGTCAAAATGTATCTCCCTAAGTTTTGGCCTATGAGAGTATTTCCTTTTAGGGTGCTTTTTGTGTTCGCATGTTTAAGATGCACAAAACGCGTCAGACTACCTAACAGACTACATGTCGTTAGTTTTGGACTTATAAATACCACTCGAGATCCTTCCTTGACCGATGTTTCTGGGTCGGAGTTGAGATTCGCAGATTTTTAGAATGACGTTTCAGCTTTTGTAAACATTATTCTGCGAATATTGTGTCTATTTCTCGGTCATTTTCTTCCTTATGTCACACATTTTTTGACAATACATACAGAATTTAAGGATTTGAGGTTTGTTCGAGTGGAAACACAGCAAAATAAGTAGGTCAAAGTTTCCTACCGATATCACAAAGTTTAGAATTCCTGTGTATAGTTAAATAGTAACGTAGATCTCGTGTGTCCACTTCTTATTCAGCAACAACTGGCGCAACGAGATACTCTATAAGAATCGCTGATGTGCAATAGTTCATTTGAATTCTCGAACTTCGTTGCATGTAAACTTCCTACTGCATCATGGCGAATCACGAAAATTGAACGGATGAAACACTTTTCTTCATTCCGTACGGTACTAACAGCATTTGAATAGGGGTAGTGGAAAATGTTTTAAGTGCTGAATGTCACATCTGTCTGGAGCATAAAAAAACACTTTTTCTACATAAATTATCTATATCGAAAAATTGAAAGTGGTCTGAAGCCACCAAATGATGCTGACCACCTAATCACTGCGAAAAATAAGACAAATTAGAAAAATAATTAAGAACGTTGTAAGTGCCATATCAGAAAACTGACTGGTGCGGAGTACAATTTGTAATGCAGATTGTAGAAATTGTGTGTCATTTCAATCATTGTTAGTAGTTTATTTTACCGGACTCGTTTCGGCCGTTGGCCCAGCGGTATCTGCATTACAATTTTTGTAATGCAGACACCGCCAATGATGGGTAACGCCCGAAACTAGCACGGTAAAATGAAATACCACGCAGCAGTTAGGTCAGTTGATCATTAATACGACCTATTTATGAGCAAGTTTTTGTTGAAAGTGCCGTTAATACAGAGGCACCAAGAAACTTCCAAGCAGGATCGAGACTCGAACTCGAGACCTTTGCCTTTCGCGGGCAAGTGCTCTACTATCTGAGCTACCCAAGAACGACACACTCCTCGTCCTCACAGCTTTACTTCTGCCCGTACTTATCTCCTACTTTCCAAACTTTACAGAAGCTCTTCTGCGAACCTTGCAGAACTAACGCTCCTGACAGAAAGGATATTGTGGAGACATGGCTTAGCCACAGCCTGTGTGATGTTTCCAGAATGAGATTTTCACTCTGCAGCGGAGTGTGTGCTGATGTGAAACTTCCTGGCACATTAAAACTGTAGTGAAAATCTAATTCTGGAAATACCCCCCAGGCTGTGGCTAAGCCATGTCTCCGCAATATCTTTTCTTTCAGGAGTGCTAGTCCTGTAAAGTTTGGAAAGTAGGAAACGAAGTCCTGGCAGAAGCAAAGCTGTGAGGACGGGGCGTGAGTTGTGCTTGGGTAGCTCATATGGTAGAGCACTTGCCCGCGAAAGGCAAAGGTCCCGAGTTCGAGTCTCGGTCCGATACACAGTTTTAATGTGCCAAGAAGTTTCATACCAGCTCACACTCCGCTGCAGAGTGAAAATCTCATTCTGGACTGAGGCACTAAGTTTTATTAGAGAATACAAGCACAAATATATAGCAGAGATATGTAACTAGTCGACCGGTAGTGACGAAAACATCTCATTTCTTCACGGGCGCTCAACGGCTAAGTTATGAGCGTGGTTGCGTCGATAGTTCTTTAGTTTGCTATTGTGAGGCACTGCATGAGCTCGATAAACGTCACAATGTAACTCTTCCAAAACAGATTTTTTTCCCCTTCAGAGTACTGATTGTCTCAATCAGTAAATTAGATAGTCCGCTAACAGGCTTGTCGAACGAAGTCTTAAAGGGATCTGGTTTAGGGATAAGGCTTTAATACATTCTTCTCTCCTTCCTTAGTTTTCAGACTACTGACAACTCGATGACAGATTAGTGATAGTTATTCAGTAATTTATGGGGATTTTGTTGAAATCTCCGTTCCCATCCTACTTGTAATGTTTCCATGTAAGATGCTTCCAACAAAACTTTAATACGGTTTTGTTACATCGATGCACTCGTAACCTCTCGGCATTCATTAGAGGTTCCATGCTGCAAGTTTTCTTCATTCCCCAACGTTTCCAGACGCATCAAAAGGAGCTGAAACTATCACGCTACGTGTCTGGCGGGAGATTCTATCCCTCGTGTAAGATGAGCATGCGTTAAAAGCTTAGAGGGCAAGACAATTATCTGAAGAATATAACGTCAAATTGTCAAGAAAAACTAGTGGCTTGTTATAGTCTACTGATTATAAAAAGAGGTGTCACCGCTTCTTTCATCTCCGTCAATGATTAGTATTTGCCAAACACGCAAAGTTGAGATCAGCAGTATGATGGTGAAATCAACTTCCTGGTCGAAGACCACATTATTTTATGTGGAGAATCCCTATCTGGGAGCCCATGGCTGACAGATGTCTCCCTGGAAATAACCGCTAGATAGTTACTGTGTTTTAGTTTCTTTGTTCGCTAAATAGTTTCGGAGACACAGCCCTCACTCTCAAGGGCCCATTGTTGTTCCAGCGCCCATTGTTGTTCCTATCAGCAAGTCCTGTCATGTTGCAACATGATAGCATCACTGACCACAGGAGCGAACAAAAGTAGTGTATATATCTTCGGAACGTATTTCCAGAGAAAATACGTCACACTCAAAAAATCTTCCTTTATAAGATTATCATGAAAAGCGTGTCACCCTGTGTTGAGGTCGGGGCTGGAGTTCACACTTAATCTTACACAGCTCCAAGCGTATCACGGACGAAAGTAAGGAGTGTTTTTAAATGACTGCAATGGTTACTTTGGGTTCAGGTCTGGATTCCGGGCGGGCCAGTGCGTTTCGGGAATGCTGTTGTCTACGAACTATTGCCTCACAGATCCTAGTGATTAAAATTCTTCTGGGTATTATGCCGCGTCATTGCCAAAAACTAACAACAATAATAAACTAAAACCGACGTTTCGGTCGAATTGCAACGGCCTTCCTCAGGGTAAGACTGATTTTTCATGGGGATAGGTGCTTCTATTTATTACAGACTAACGATGTCTGACATCACCATGCAAAACCTGTCGTGCCCTGAGGAAGGCCGTTGCAATGCGGCCGAAACGTCGGTTTTATTTTATTATTGTTGTTAGTTTTTAGCAATGAATCGGCATGATACCCAGAAGCATTTTAATCACTGACACCGGCCGCGGAAGTCTACGTTCTTATATCACAGATCCTACTTTGACAGGGTACATTATCATGCTGATAGTCGTCGTCTCGGAACAAACTGTTTCTGTACTGTACGCAGCACACAGTACTGTAAAATGTTTTCGTATCCTTCCACGTTTCTTAAATGCAATAACGGGACCACACCCTAACTGCGAGGAAAACCACATACCGTAACCCCACATCCTACATACTTGACTGTTGTCATTACGCGTGATGGCGGGTAACGATCTCTACGCACTCGCTAAACCCAAATCCTTCGGTCAGATTTCCACAGGTTATAGCGTGATACATCATTCTAAATTCCTCGTTTTCATCTATCCACTATTCAGTGGCGTTACTCTTTAAACCACCTCAAGCGTAACATCGGCTACAGACATTTACGGCTTCTAGTGAGCTGGTCAACCATAGCACCCCATTCTTTCTAACTCCTTACGCACAGTTATTGTGCTAGCTGGGCTGCTGGTAGCACTTTATAACGCAGAAGTGATTCCTTCCATTAATGTTACGCGATTTATTACAACCATCCTCAGCGATACTACACGGTCTCTGCCCATGATGTCTGTTGTGGTTGTTTCTTCGAATTTCCACTTCACAACAGTGACTTCTGTTTTAGAAGAGTTAAAATGGCCCTGATGGATTTGTTACTCAGGTGACATCAAATGACTAGTGCACATTCAAAGTCATTCAGCTCTCCTGCTGTTCCTCCTTTTCTGCTGACAACACAAAAATTCCCGCTTCCTTTCATATTGGCTGGTTCGCCTCTCGTGGCATCTAGTGGTCAGTTTCACATTAAGTAGGGGTGTCCGGATACTTTTGATGAGTGTATATTCAATTGCGTCCCAGCAGCGTATAGTGTTGTATTGTGGGGCATCACAGCAGCGTCAGAGACGTTGCGCTGCCTCTGTAGGACAGGTGAAACTAGGACTCATCGGAACATACTAAATTTCGACACAAAGGCCGCCAGTAACGGCGGTCGCTTGCAGATTTAAGTGTGGTGCGTTTTTGCTTTCTGGAGAACAAATGCCATGCAATGAAATGTCGCACCAACAGAGTGCATCCAACCGTCTACGCTGCGGACTCTTTGTAGTCAGGCGCCTACCTGTGTAGCAGCTCTCTGGCTTCGAGGCGTCACTAAACAAAGTTTGTAAAACAGTGTAAACCAGCCAGCCAGCCAGCCAGCCCATGCTGTGGTATCTTAGTCCATTGCGCACTGCCCTGGCTGTGCACACGATTGTCGTAGCAGAATTCTCTCTAGAAGCCGAGATGTCGCGGTGTGGCGAACTCGTATTGTGGAGACCAGTAATTCTGCCCCGTTCGAGCTTGCTGCTGATACTGCCTCTCCCCCTCCCCTTACGAAGTCGACGGGCAAGAACTGGTTTCACGTGGACCTAGAACAGCCCCTGCAACGTTCCCACTCCATAACACCGCAGTCAGATTCCAGTTTGTTCCCTATCAACGCTGAAAAAAACCTTAGTCCAGTTTTCTAGATAAGAACCACTGGTAAACTTTTCCTTCAATTCAATAATGCTCCAGTATACGCAATAATATAACACATACAATTAAATGCATTTCATTCTAGAGGCTAAACAGTGAGTGTAACATCATTTTTGTAGGGATATTACTCTTTCACCTATATTATTCTCCTTAACCTTAGAAAACAATGGTGTAAAGAAAATCATCTGAGCAATTGTTTAGTTCATCCATTTCTTATTTTGGTAAAGTAGTTGCAGTGAGTATCCGAATGTATGGAAACTGGCGGCGATTGAAAATTACCAGTTGAGTTTGCCTTCCTGAAATGAAATAAATGAGCATTAAATAAATGAACAGGGAATGACATGTAATAGCAGCAATAAATGGTAAATGTTGGTCAAGACCGGACCTGGAAGCCGCGTTTCGTGCAGTCTCACCCACTGACAGCATTTACCTAATGGTTAAGACTAGTGCAAGCGAAAAGTTGGAAATCAGGTTTCAAGACTTGATGTGATACAAATTTTTCTTAGTCAAGAGACACTAGTTTAATAATAAGTTAAAAAGATTGATTTATGCTTTACTGATGTCAACTTCACAATTCATCAAATCCTTCATTATTTACAAGTTGAATAATCTCCTCTTGTGACCTTTCGTTGCTGCGTGCACAAGTTGTACAAGTTGTGTTTACTCTCCTGTATCAGTAACGTTTTGAGATCTGTTGCTAGCCTTTGATGGGAAGTGGTTACGTGTTTATTCAGTTAGTGGATTACTAACACTTAGTTGGAATAGGATGATCGCCCAACTTCTGCCCTGTTACCTTTCACAAGTCCAGTTCTGTTTGGAGATATCACTATTGTGTTCGTGTAATGGGTGGATTTAGCCTATCTGATAACATCTCATTGTGTTGTGATCTTCAGTCCAAAGATTGGTTCGATGCAGCTGTCCACGCTACGCAATGAGCGGGGTAGCGCAGTGGTTAGCACACTGGACTCGCATTGGGGAGAACGACGGTTCAAACCCGCGTCCGACCATCCTGATTTAGGTTTTCCGTGCTTTCCCTAAACTGCTCGAGGCAAATGCCGGGATTGTTCCTTCGAAAGGGCACGGCCTCTTTCCTTCTCCATGCACCCTTAATCCGAGCTTGTGCTCCGTCTCTGATGATCTCGTTGTCGACAGGACGTTAAACACTAATCTCCTCCTCCTCCTCCTCCTCCTCCTCCTCTTCCACGCTACTCTCTCCTGTACAGACCTCTTCATCTCCGAGTAACTACTGTAACTTACATACTTTTTAATCTGATTACCTATTAATCTCTTGGTTTCCCTCTACAATTTTTACCTTCCTCACTTCTCTCCATTACTAAACTGTTGCTCCCTTGATGTCTCTGAACGTCCTGTCAACAGATCCCTTCTTCTAGTCAGCCTGTGCCACAAATTTCTTTTCTCCCCAATTCTGTTCAGTTCCTCCTCAATAGTTTCATGAACCAGTCATCTAATCTTCAGCATTCCTCTGTAACACCTCATTTCAAAGGCTTCTGTTCTCTTCTTGTCTAACATGTTTATCGTTCTTGTTTCACTTCCGTGTCCCACTATAATTTTAAAACTATGGCTGTTATTTTATACTGATAAAGCTTCTCTTTCCTTCTGCATGTCAGTCTGTCATTAACTAAAAAAACCTATCTAACAGTACTGCATTTCTGCTTATATTTTAATGGAATAGTCCTATAGAACAAGTATTTATCACTAACACTTACTGAATTTGAGCTTTCTTGCCAAGTGTACTTTTAGAGGCCAGATTGGAATGTCTGCATTGCTAGTGAACCCCAATGCATTTAAATATTTGGATTGTCTTTGGTATGTGAGACTGCCTTGATTCTGCTGAACGTTAATATTTGTGCATTATAATTTAGCAATTCATCGTTCGTTTTTCTCGTCGTATGGCCTTCAATAAGGTAAAGTGAATATATTAAGTAGCTCTCTGCTACTAATGCTCCCTGGTTTGATAGTATAGTCAATATCTTGGGGTAGGACTCACGTAGATCCATTAACTTTGTTTTCCTGGAGACTCAGGCAAAAAGCTAATACAGAAATAGCAATAGAAAATAAACCTTACGTAATCTTGGGGCAAAGTCCCATATACTTAACTCTTGCTATTTAGATGGCCATAATAGCGTCCTTGCACATTGGTTGTAAATGGAAACTCCTTCCACCTCTGAATAAAGTGCCATGCCGTGTATATGTCAGATTAATTGTATACCCGTAACAGAAACTATAGCTGCACTTGTCTGTGTAAATGACGGACTACTCGATAATTGTAATCAGTTTCTGTTAGTAGTTAATCTACTTTCTCTTAACGTATCGTGTTGAAATGTCGAGTTAAGGATTCATCCGTTAAAGATTTTTGCCAATTAAGGGAACCACCTTTCAACCAAAGGCAATTCATAAAAATAGTCCTGAACAAGATCTAAAACTTCTGTAAGTTATCAAAGGAAATTGCCCTAGAGTTGAGCCCAGATCCACCCTCTACACTATCATTAATATACTTTACCGACGACCCCTTCCCTGTGTTCCGAGATAGGCTGTGAATAGTATACTCAGATTTGCTTTTACTACCAAAGGACGCCGCTGATAAGTCTACCTTATCGCAGTCAACCACTTCCTCTTTTGTCAAACATTGACTTCGCTTACAGCTTTGTCAATACAAACAGCTGTACAGAGCCCTTTGTTTCAGACACCGCGACGTCTGACAAGTTGCCAGCATTTGACGATTGGTACTTTAACGATCGGCGACTGGGCCGTGATTCTCCAGCAGAACCCAGTACAGCTGGAATTTCATACAAGCTATCAGGATATAGGTTCGCAAAGACACTATAAGCCTGTTTCGTTAAATGTCACAACATTTTCAGATTCTTACATGCGTGGTGACTTCATCAATACTAATTTTTTGCATGTAATTTATTAATTATTTTTGTCGCTATAGGGTCTATGTAGACTGTGTATGTCTATATAGTTTCTCAAGATTACAGTGTGACGTGCTTTTCACAAACAATAGAACATAGCGGAATGTAGAAGAGGATGTTTTCATAGGTTCAGAGGTCCGTAGGGAGAAACTGATGTTTGTGTATCAACTGATTCACTGCGACGCAGCATACGTGAATGTGATCCAGCTGCTAATGTTCTGGGACTTTGTAAACGAGAGGAGTGGCGGTGTTGAGAGGCTGAGGGAAGGCTCCAGTAGCCTGTTCGTTGCCTACTGGTTTTAGCAACCAACTTAAATACTTAGCGTTTCCGTAACGTTTTCGTTATAAGGCAGTGGACAAAGTTGTTCCTATTAGAAACTCACAGCGTGTGTTGTACCGGGCCTGTTTCGTGCAGTGGATAAGACATTTAACTCCTATGAGATGTTCGTAAACAGTTTCACTAATGTTGGCACCTGTCTCTGTACACTGCTAATCAATATAGAGTATTGGCAGATGTTAGGATTCCACAATTTAAGTTCCTTCTTATTCAATTTGTAGATACGGCATGAGGAGAATACTAGCCTGTTTTTGCTTTTATCACTCTACTTTTATATTCGCTCCTACGGAAACAATACTCAACGAGCTGAAGTTTTGTTTTTATAAATTCTATTCACCGCATGCCACCTTACGGAGTATGACAGAACGTATTACGTCGTTTCTCTTTTCTTTCGTTCCCTATCCCGTCCGTGAATAGCGCGAGGAAAGTAAGAGTGTAAGCAAGCCACCGTATGAGCTCGAATTCCTGAATTTTGCCGCCATGACCATTTCGTAAAACGTATGGGGGAGACATAGTTTCTTCACTTCTTGCTACGTACATTCACTAAATTTTAACAATAAACCTTTCCATGCCTCAAAACGCTTCTCTTATAGCGTTCCGCCAGTGGTGGTTGTTAAGAGCATTTCCGTGACCGCATCGCGTTTGTTAATCGTAACTGTAATGGAACTCGACACTTCTAGATTTCCCAATGTGTCATCTATATAAATGTCTTCAGTATCTATATAATCAGCCATTTTTATTGGCTGTCTCGATGCCACTGGGCAACTGCTCAATATCTAATGATAACGCTGTAGACGGGAGTTACTGTTACTTCCCCTTTCCATTTTATCGCCCAGGTGTACCCAGGCCTGTAACTGGCGCACCTCGGTGGTGGTGGTGGTGGTGGTGGTGGTAGTAGTAGCTGGTGCGATCTCCTGCATGTACTTCATTGTTTGAATTGCGGTGTCAGTTTTGGTGCACCCTGTACACACACATTGTGAGCTGAATACATCAAAACTACTATTCGTAATTCTGTCGAAGTCGCTGTGAGAGATCCTTTAATTGCGGTACTACTTTCGGACACGACGTCCATTAGCAAACCATCGCTTTCGTCGCAAGTATTGACACGTTGTACAGCCGGCACATTGGCAAATAGTCGCAATCGGTAATCATGAACATTTTCAAATTAGTCTACAGTGTATTTTATCAGTTTTTCTTGCCAAACAGCACCATGACAACTCAGATTGCTGTTTGGCAAAAAGCAGTGACAATACACTGTACTCAACGTGGTGCTCTTCTAACTACGCACGTGTACTACAAACTGCGTGCCACGTTGCATTTTCCTGCTGGTGTAAGCCATCGTGACGAGGAAAAACAAACTGTATGTAGGGGTGAACAAGATTAACACGGATAGATGCATACTTCCGTTGATCCGTTCAGCAATCCAGAACGAAGAGATCACCCACGGAATGCAATGAAAACATTCCCCAGACCAAAACGCTCCCTCCCCTGGTCTGGACTCGACTCTTCCGATTGTCCATCTGTCTGATGGAGCATAAAACGTGATTAATCTAAACAAGCCACCCGTCGCCATTCAGTGGACGACCAGTTACAGTACTGGCGTGCAAATTCCAGCCTTCATGGCCGATGAACAGCATTCAGCATGGGTGCATAGACCAGGCACTTGATGCGGAGACCCACACGCAGCAACGTTCACTGCAGCCTTTGAGGAGACACTGTTGTTTCATAGAAACCTTAGGGTGCGAAGCAACTCAAATCGCTTGATACGGGCAAGTCTTCAGGTCCAGATTGTATACCGAGTAGGTTCCTTTCAGATTACGCTGATACAATAGCTCCCTACTTAGCAATCATATACAACCGCTCGCTCACCGATAGATCTGTACCTACAGATTGGAAAATTGCGCAGGTCGCACCAGTGTTTAAGATGGGTAGTAGGAGTAATCCATCTAACTACGGACCTATATCATTGACGTCGGTTTGCAGTAAGGTTTTTGGAGCATATACTGTATTCAAACATTATGAATCACCTCGAAGGGAGCGATCTATTGATACGTAATCACCATGGCTTTAGAAAACATAGTTCTTGTGCAACGCACGAAGTAATGGCCGCTATCGACAGGGGATTTCAAGTTGATTCCGTATTTCTAGATTTCCGGAAAGCTTTTGACACCGTTCCTCACAAGCGACTTCTATTCAAGCTGCGGGCCTATGGGGTATCGTCTCAGTTGTGCGACTGGATTCGTGATTTTCTGTCAGGAAGGTGGCAGTTCGTAGTAATAGACAGCAAATCATCGAGTAAAACTGAAGTGATATCAGGTGTTCCCCAGGGAAGCGTCCTGGGACCTTGCTGTTCCTGATCTATATAAATGACGTGGGTGGCAATCTGAGCAGTTCTCTTAGGTTGTTAGCAGATGATGCTGTAATTTACCGTCTAGTAAGGTCATTCGAAGACCAGTATCAGTTGCAAAGCGATTTAGAAAAGATTGCTGTATGGTGTGGCAGGTGACAAATGACACTAAATAACGAAAAGTGAGAGGTGATCCACATGAGTTCCAAAAGAAATCCGTTGGAATTCGATTACTCGATAAATAGTACAATTCTCAAGGCTGTCCATTCAATTAAGTACCTGGGTGTTAAAATTACGAACAACTTCAGTTGGAAAGACCACATACATAATACTGTGGGGAAGGCGAGCCAAGGGTTGCGTTTCACTGGCAGGACACTTAGAAGATGCAACAAGTCCACTAAAGAGACAGCTTACACTACACTCGTTCGTCCTCTGTTAGAATATTACTGCGCGGTGTGGGATCCTTACCAGGTGGGATTGACGGAGGATGTCGAAAGGGTGCAAAAACGGGCAGCTCGTTTTGTATTATCACGTAATAGGGGAGAGAGTGTGGCAGATATGATACACGAGTTGGGATGGAAGTCATTAAAGCAAAGACATTTTTCGTTGCGCCGAGATCTATTTACGAAATTTGTCACCAACTTTCTCTTCCGAATGCGAAAATATTTTGTTGAGCCCAACCTACATAGGTAGGAATGATCATAAAAATAAAATAAGAGAAATCGGAGCTTGAACAGAAAGGTTTAGGTGTTCGTTTTTCCCGCGCGCTGTTCGGGAGTGGAATGGTAGAGAGATAGTATGATTGTGGTTCGATTAACCCTCTGCCAAGTACTTAAATGTGAATTGCAGAGTAATCATGTAGACGTAGATGTAGATGTCAGATGCTCAACAGTTGCACGTCTATTGACCTGTTCACAACTCCTATCTTCTATGGGCCATGGTGTACCACATTTGCTTCGGCACCGGTTTGGATAGCGCCATTATGCACGTTAACGCGTAGCATAGATGGTGGTCACATTAACGTGACTGGATCGTGTATATTAGAACGAGCCCAGACATTTTCTTGTGCTCGTCATCCTTGGCATATCACTGGCGTCCATCACCAGTTTTTGGTAAATGTGAGGACAGTTTCTGGAAGCTGTTCTGGCTAATCTTCCTCGGAACCTACTGTTACAGCGGCTTGAGCCACTGACTTCCTTGAGATCAGAACTTGCTGAGCGAGTTTCTTAAACACTGATCAGACCGTCAATATATTTTTTCCTCAAGTGTCAGTAAATTGAAATCTGTGTGAAATCCTTTTTCTTGGTAACGTCCATGTCTTCGTCGTTGGCATGTAACTACTGTTGTCAGACCTGATGATGCCTAAATTTCTCGTTGTTAAGTCGCAAAGAACAATACACACTTTCCAAGCCCACGCGAATACATTAGATAACTAGATAACCACGTTTTCGTACTTTAGTGCAAAATAAAAATTAGCCTGTTCAATCAGTTTCAAATTGAGTCAAATTGTTCAAATGGCTCTGAGCACTATGGGACTGAACATCTGAGGTCATCAGTCTCCTATAACTTAGAACTACTTAAACCTAACTAACTTAGGGACATCACACACACCCATGCCCGAGGCAGGATTCGAACCTGTAACCGTAGCGGTCGCGCGGTTCCAGACTGAAGCGCCTAGAACCGCTCGGCCACGCGGTTGGGTAGTTGTCTAAAGTTGGTTGCGTATTTGCTTAGCGTTGTGTCCCGTCAAAGGTCATGAGGGTTCATTGTTATTTCTCGACTGAGCATCGAAACCAAAAATAGTGAAGATTTTTTGGCTTGTATTTGGAAGAGCATTATTGTGCCAACTGCACACGTATTTAGGAAAATGGCTAGATTCATTAAATACATGGGTATGTGAGGGTCACGTGACTACTTTCCTCTACAGGCGGTATACTCATCTGCAGCACAGCACATCACAGCATATAATGGTTGCACTGGAACAGTACACTGCCTCAACAGCAATGGTGCTAGATGGAACCAGGTTTGAGTAGTTGATGAGATGTTAATAGGGTCGCAGCCCGATTACAGCCCATGAAAGTAGCTTACCACTAAATTAGTGACGTAAAACTTTAACCGGTTACCGCATTCACGTTTTCATGAAACACGTATATTGTGAAAAGTAATTATACCAGCCACAACTTTCCCTCACTGTAGACCGCGTTGCATAATGAGTGGTTTGTACGCAACAGCGGCTTTGCTACGTGGAGATTTCAGAGCAAAATTCACTTGTCCGACCTGTACTTATTATGAAAGCTATTTCATGTAAACGTTATCGAAACTGGACGTCACTAAAAAGACTGTACATTTTCCGTTTAGTTCCGCGGTAGACGGACTCGTACGTGATAAATGATGACGGCGACGACGACTTGAGATGTCAAGTTGCAGATCAGCTGACAGTTGCCCTCCAACTGATAATGTGCGTTCTGTATCTTTGGCCTGCGCTGTAAAGCTGACAACTAGATTCTCAGTTTTCTTACCACATACTTTTCAGGTCGTGTAAGTGCCCAGGAGAGAATCTTCGTTGTTAACGAGTCACTTGAATTTTCTTCAAAATAAACTGTAAAACTGATCGGTAATAAGTCACGTAAAGATTACTTTCGAACGCGGTGAGCAGGTCATTTCGTCCCGAATGGCGCTGTCAGCGAATACGAACTTCCAAAAATCTGTAAACCTGTTGCAGCATTGACTTCGCGTGGGCGTGTTCGCTTATGTATGAAAGTTAACGAACCGTCCGTTCTATCGATAACTGAAACGGCAGATCCCATGCAAGGGATGAAAATTAAGTATTTTTGTTGTATTGCTCTTCAGCGGATAACGTATTTCTATTTGATGCCACGACGACTTCCTAAGAAACTAAATTACGTTCAGCTCTTTTTCTCCTTTGTCTCTCCCACCGCCCTCATATTGCGTCCGATAGTGACGTAGTTTCTAAATTGCAATACTACTGCGACAGTCGACTTGGAGGTTGATTTCGTAACTTGAATTTGGCTCTAAGGCGGCGAGCACTATCTTAGGCGGACGAGAACTTGATACTAGCCGGATCTCATTGTTAGTTCTGAAAGTTCTGCAAACAGCATTAAGATTTGTCTTTGTCTTCCACCTGCCTTCTCTGGCTAAATAGTACCCTTGAAGTGTGACCTGTGACTGTTTAGAGGGATCTTCCTAAACACATTTTTACATAGAGTACTAGATTACAAGAAGTTTGGAATTTTTTTCTGCATTGCTAACGTAAAGTAACAATTTCTAGTTTAACAACACTAGTTAGTCCATCCCCTGGGTCCATCAATGCCACAGAACTTATCCTACTCAGACAACGCTTCTAGTTCACTTCATTCTGAAACATTTTTGTATAATCATGTCAAGTGGCTGTAGGAATTACCTGAGTCGTGGCAGAATTCGAACAGTTAAAAACACGACTGCAGTCCATTCCCTCAGGCTGTCTGTTGGAATGAGAAAGCACAGCCCTTCATCAGTGTATTAGCCAGTCAGGAATCACAGCGGTTAAACTCAGTTTCTTTCGCAGTATTTAAGAGGACGCATCTTTGAAGATTGGTTTGATGAACATAGGAGTGCTTCGTTAGGGAGGGCTGTATTGGAAGTGGTTGGCCCCACGTTCTCTCTCATCCAGTACCTTAATACTCGGTTTTAGGCTACCTATAATCCGAGGTAGAATCTGCACCATGATGGAACTTGATACCAAGCAAATTCAAATCAATAAAATAATTCAATGTAACAGTAAGTGAAATAAAAATATTACCATTTTCGGAGCTAACCTCGACCAGTGGATCTGTTGTCTGTTAACTACACATTTAAAAACTGCAAAGAATTGTATAAATTAGTGATGAGGCTTAGGAATGGCTGTTTACCATACACGTGTCGGATAACGTCATTTACGGCAGGAGGGAATGCGTTGACTGTACTAAAGTCTGCTGCTTGATTTGCCTCTCCATTGTTGTTAAGTAGTAGTTGATGTAACAGCGTCATCAGACCCAGTTTCTTATAAAAACCCGTACATCTCGACAGTGAAGTTTCCCCATAGCGCTTTCTAAAGTCAGTCTCATATCACCGAGATAACCCGGAACAGTTCTTTTCAAAGAAACTTGCACTTTCTAGGGAAGTGTTCAAGAAATATCTGATATTTTAGTTGTGGTTAGTGCATACATATGTGTAAAATTCACCTGCATCTGCAATCTCCTTGCAGTTACACTGGTGTCCAAAATTAAAGCAACAAACGGAAATTTTAAAAGGTTGCGTTTATTTTGCCACAAAATAGTAGAAACAGGTGATAGTGAACTAGAAATAATGTGAAGAGTACAGAAAGTGACGTAGTTTCTAAATTGCAATACTACTGCGACAGTCGACTTGGAGGTTGATTTCGTAACTTGAATTTGGCTCTAAGGCGGCGAGCACTATCTTAGGCGGACGAGAACTTGATACTAGCCGGATCTCATTGTTAGTTCTGAAAGTTCTGCAAACAGCATTAAGATTTGTCTTTGTCTTCCACCTGCCTTCTCTGGCTAAATAGTACCCTTGAAGTGTGACCTGTGACTGTTTAGAGGGATCTTCCTAAACACATTTTTACATAGAGTACTAGATTACAAGAAGTTTGGAATTTTTTTCTGCATTGCTAACGTAAAGTAACAATTTCTAGTTTAACAACACTAGTTAGTCCATCCCCTGGGTCCATCAATGCCACAGAACTTATCCTACTCAGACAACGCTTCTAGTTCACTTCATTCTGAAACATTTTTGTATAATCATGTCAAGTGGCTGTAGGAATTACCTGAGTCGTGGCAGAATTCGAACAGTTAAAAACACGACTGCAGTCCATTCCCTCAGGCTGTCTGTTGGAATGAGAAAGCACAGCCCTTCATCAGTGTATTAGCCAGTCAGGAATCACAGCGGTTAAACTCAGTTTCTTTCGCAGTATTTAAGAGGACGCATCTTTGAAGATTGGTTTGATGAACATAGGAGTGCTTCGTTAGGGAGGGCTGTATTGGAAGTGGTTGGCCCCACGTTCTCTCTCATCCAGTACCTTAATACTCGGTTTTAGGCTACCTATAATCCGAGGTAGAATCTGCACCATGATGGAACTTGATACCAAGCAAATTCAAATCAATAAAATAATTCAATGTAACAGTAAGTGAAATAAAAATATTACCATTTTCGGAGCTAACCTCGACCAGTGGATCTGTTGTCTGTTAACTACACATTTAAAAACTGCAAAGAATTGTATAAATTAGTGATGAGGCTTAGGAATGGCTGTTTACCATACACGTGTCGGATAACGTCATTTACGGCAGGAGGGAATGCGTTGACTGTACTAAAGTCTGCTGCTTGATTTGCCTCTCCATTGTTGTTAAGTAGTAGTTGATGTAACAGCGTCATCAGACCCAGTTTCTTATAAAAACCCGTACATCTCGACAGTGAAGTTTCCCCATAGCGCTTTCTAAAGTCAGTCTCATATCACCGAGATAACCCGGAACAGTTCTTTTCAAAGAAACTTGCACTTTCTAGGGAAGTGTTCAAGAAATATCTGATATTTTAGTTGTGGTTAGTGCATACATATGTGTAAAATTCACCTGCATCTGCAATCTCCTTGCAGTTACACTGGTGTCCAAAATTAAAGCAACAAACGGAAATTTTAAAAGGTTGCGTTTATTTTGCCACAAAATAGTAGAAACAGGTGATAGTGAACTAGAAATAATGTGAAGAGTACAGAAAGTAAAAAACTGAAACATGTATAACGGTAGACAAAAATGTTTGTTTTTTATTTAACGGGTTTGTACACACATTCCGACCACTGGTTAATGTGCTCAGGATGAGATGTGACCACATCTGGCAACACTACGGGCCGGGCCTGAAAATACTGGGCATGCTGTGAATGTCATCGATCTCATGTTCAGGTAGTGACGTCCATTATTCCAGTAGAGCTGCTCACAACTCTTGGAGAGTGATCGGATGCTAACGTGATGCAACCCGTCTCCCTAGTGCATCCCAGATGTGCTCTATGGGATTAAAATTTTGAGCAAGCAGGCCACGTCATGCGTGTAATACCTTCAGTTTCCAAGAAAACAACCACCAGTGCCGTATTAGGTCGAGCATTATCGTCCATCACTACGAAGACATAATCCACAGCACCTCGCAACCACCGCACATGATGCCCCAAGATATTGTCAAGGTACCTGTCCGTACTCAAACCTTGCCGATTCATACGTACAATGTCATGAAGATACCGTCGCCGTTCCAAACAAACAGTCTACAAAACATCTAGAACATCGAGTTTGCTACAACAGCTGGAGACAAGAAGAATCGTATACCAGTCAAGTCTGTCGCTGCTCAAGCCTTGCTGGACGGACCCGTTTTCTGTGGTTGCCGACTTAATTTTAGTTTAGATATTAATGATTCATTTGGTCATGGCAACGGATGGTTCACTGTAGCCATTGTTCATGGTGGTTCTGGAGTACCAAATGAACCTGGACTCGAAAGTTTCGTTGACAGAGACATTATTGCTTTTCGCACCTACCATATGGCCGAACATAATCACTGCCCACACTATTACGTAGCCTCTTCGATATAGGCGTCTCTCCGCGATGTTTGGGTCCCGAAGTCTTGTACCATGTTCTTTGCAGATGCGAATCCGTCGATAATCACTCTCCAGGCCAAATCGGGACTCATCTGTGAAAAGAACATCTGCCCTCTGTTCGACCGTCCAGGTGGCTTGTTTACGAATCCACTTCAGACGTTCCCTTCTGTGAAGATGTGTCGAAGGTACGCATACAGCAGGTCTCCGACAATAAAGGTCACTCTGCCGAAGCCTGCCGGCCGCTGTGGCCGAGCGGTTCTAGGCGCTTCAGTGCGGAACCGCGCAGCTGCTACGGTCGCAGGTTCGAACCATGTCTCGGGCATGGATGTGTGTGATGTCCTTAGGTTAGTTAGGTTTAAGTAATTCTAAGTTCTAGGGGACTGATAACCTCAGATGTTAAGTCCCATAGTGCTTAGAGCCATTTGAACCATTTGATTTGCCGTAGTCTACTGTACACAGTTTTCCTCGATTCAACACATCCAGTGAATGCTGCGAGGTCAGATGCTAGTTGCCGTCCAGTACCAAGGTGGTACAATCGTGTCCTTACAGCCAAATAACGGAACTCTCGTTCTGAAGCGACACTTGGTCCTCCCTGCCATGGTCTTAGAGATATAGTTTCGTTCTCAATAAACTGTCTCCACATTCGAGAAACAAAATTATTCACATTAAGCTGTCGGTCCACTGTCCTCCTTTCATTCTTCCTATGGCCCTCCATTAGTGTGTGTCGGGTTGGCGTCTTCTCTGTGCCATACTGCACCATCTGTAACCGTGTACACACAGACTGTGGATGTGGGTACTATACGGCAAACACTACCCAGGTTGAGAGGTGTCATGACGTCATTGTTGGCGTGATTGTCCGTCGACCGGAAAGCCATCTTCCGTGCAGAACACGATCGTACGGACATCTGTTGACGGTTTGTGTTAGTATACCGTGAGTTACACACAGGACGGGGAAACATGTTCGTTTCTTTAATTTTGGGCACCAGTGTAGATCTATCCTCAGGAAGCCATCACTATGCGTTTGACGGCAAGTACTTCCGTCAGCAGTGTCTTGATTCATCCTACTCATTTCTATTCGCAAATAGTGTATCGGAAGAAAGACTGTCTGTAAGACTTCGTATTAGTTACAATTTCTCTAATTTTTTTTCCTCGTCGTGGTAGACGACCAATACTTAAAAATGGGTGAAACACTTATTTCCTTTCCCAGTGTTCCCCTGGATGATTAGGTTCTATCAGTGAATTGTAGACCTGGCTTCTACTTTGCCTACCATTACTTTTTTGGTCATTCTAATTTACATAGCTCTGGAGGTTACTTATAGATATTTTACGGTTACTATTTCTAGAGATTTGTGGCCAGGTGATGAATCTCTCCGTTTATTTATGCGCGTTATATAAGGGGCAGTCAAATGAAAACGAGACAGATGGAAAACGTAAGTAAACTGTTAATCATTTCAAAAACAATTCCCATAGCTGTTAAACAATTTATCCTACTGTGACAGGACAGTCAGTGCTTTCAAAGAAAAAAATTTGCGGTTGCATACGGAACCGTGATTGCATCCAGTCCGAAGCAAATAGACTGTACGAATGTCTGTCTTCAGGACTCCAAAAACACGGAAATAGCGTGGAGAGAAATCGGGTCTATATGGAGGCTGAGTAAGGACTTCCCAGCGAAACTTCTGCAGTGAAGTCCAAGCCCCCAGGAATATTGACGGACAGCATCATACTGTTGCAGGATAATACCTGCCCCTATGTTGTCAAGGTTGTGTCGTTCGGACTATACTAGTTTTTCTGGGAAGGTCATACATGTCCCCCATACAGTTCCGACCTCTGTGATTTCCGTATTTTCGGAGCCCTGAAGAAAGACTTTCGTGGTCGTCGATTTGCTTTGGACGAAGAGGTGCGCTCCTGGGAAAAGTCATGGTTCCGTAGGCAATGGCAAAGATTCTTCCATGAAGGCAACGACCTTCTTTTCTCACAGTGAGATAAATGTATTAAGTTACGGCTATTACTTTCGAAATAATAAAAATTACTTTTTTAGCTGTCTAGTTTTCATTTTACTGCCCTCTATATTTATTAACGTTGTGGTTCGTCTTAGAGTACATGCACCAGTCGTCCATCTTCCCGATGAGTTAATTAAATCTTTAACAAATTTGGCAAAGAAATATAACCCTGTTGTATTTTCTCGAGGCACTTCCTTTTTCGATTTTACGCCCAGATGTGCAAAACAGAGGGAAAACACACACACACACACACACACACACACACACAATACTGAGATAGAAAATATCCTGGCTTTCGTAAATACTGACTAAGGGCAACTACAGATATGGCGGGACCAGAATACGCTTAAAACGCATTTTATCGCTACGTTCCCGTTTCGGCGCAGCCAGCCGCTGAGTTGGGGCATTTTACGCTCGGGAAGAGAAGGGACAAGCAGATAGGACGCATGCCTGGCCCACAGCAGGGGTGGTAATGAAGGGCGGCCGACCCTGGCCGCAGGCGGCAGGCGCGGCTGCCAGCTCGCCGCCTCCTTCCCCGGGTCGCGATAGTTCTGATCCTTCGGACGGCCAATAAGACCGCGCTAGTCAACTTACCTATTTATCATCTTTGACACTTGTTTCCTTGACAGTAACGTCTGGGAATTTATTTCCAGTACTCTGCACGCACAGGTCATTGTTACAGAAACTTACACATATTCGTCAGGTATATTATTACCAATATGCCCGTGTTGTTGGATTGTTTGTTTTTCCTTTAAAAGACAGCGATTTTATACAAATTTAGTCGGTGATTGAAGGAAACGTTATGGCACACGCTTCTTGACGATATAATTGACTTATCATACAGTGTTAGAAACACTGTCAGATTGATCGCTGATGTTGTATTCAGGAAATTATCGTGGTTAGGTGATCGTAAGAGTGTGCAGAAAACGCTGGACAAATTTTCCACTTGATGTAACAAATGCTGTCTTTGAATGTGCATAAATGAAAAATAGTGCCGACAAAAACGAGAGAGAATCTTATTGTATCCTATTTCAGTACCAGTGGTGGAAATTTGGCGGACGTGACAGCTTTTAAATAGTTATAGGGTGATATAAAATGGGACGAAAACTTGAGTTTGGTTTTAAGGACGTGATTGGAAGGGCTCGTGGAAAGTTCATTGTAACCTGTGAAGTCAGTAGTGGAGGAATGGCAAAAACGAACGGATCGTGAGAATATGATCAAAGATAGGCAGAGGCATATAAATGTTTTTTTTTCCCCCTTGCTCAGTACGCGAATAAGACAGTGGTCTGCGGAGTTTATATAATATATATACGTGTGTGTGTGTGTGTGTGTGTGTGTGTGTGTGTGTGTGTGTGTGTGTGTGTGTGTTAATGGAGATTTTGTGGAGTGTATAGCGAGGTGTTTATCTTTCCTGTTACATTGCTCTGTGAGCGTGGGTACGCACTCTGATCCCTTTCAACTTTCTCTTTCGCTACGGCTGTTGTATACTGACAACTGTTCCCCTGAAATCAGTTCACAGACAGACACACAGACACACACACACAGTGCTTGACAAAAATCACTGAAGCACTCGGAATATATGATCGGATATCAATGAAACGTCTTAGACTTAGACATACATACAATCGGCAGGTATGTAAATGATTAGTTACTATTCTCTGTGACAGGTAAAACGGTTACCAAAGTGCTTTAGTTTGTTGTTCATGGTTAGTATTGTTACCAGGCCTGGTAGGGTATGTAAGGGGGCATGAATAGCCAGATGTTGAGTGATCACTGTGATAATACGGATATGCCGTGTGCTGGTGAGACGGTGTTAGCAGCAACTGACAGTTTGAAAGGGCCCTCATTGTTTGTCTCTCCATTTGACAGACTTGCCGAATAGTAAAATACCCAGAGTTGGGGGCATATGGATGTAACAGTAGGCCATTGTTGGACTGCATGTGAACGTGAGGCCAGGCACAATCGTCAACCATGACCACGTGTGACCACCACAAGCGAGGGTTGCCGTATTGTGCACCAAGCACACCATAACCGCCCGCCCTGCGCCAACATTGTCATTCTGCACCATTGGTCGGAGACTAGCAGCAGCAGCAGCAGCAGCAGCATGACGAGGAAATTGCCGTTTCATTCGTAGGTTGCCGTTACCACCTCAGCGCAAACGTCTGCGTTCGGAGTGGTGTCCTGAGTGGAAAGCATGGTTTGCTGAATAGCGTCACATTGTGTTTAGCGATGATTCAGAGTCCTACACTCCCACCAGTGGCCATCGTCGCTCAATATGCCGGAAACCTGAGAAGAGGTCCCAGTCTTCCAGTGTTTTGGAGAGGCACGGCGGTGTTAGTTCCTGTCTCCATGGTGTAAGGGGCCATCGGGTATGACCTTGTCACGGCTTGTAGTTATTCAGGGAACTCTGACTGAACAACGGAACCTCACGGACCTCCTGCTTTCTCATGTTACCTCTCAGGGGTCAATATCGTGGTGTCATTTTTTTACAGGACAGTGCTTGGCCACACACACACAGCACGTCTCTCTATGAACTGTCTGCGTGACGTTGAGGTACTCCCGTGTCCAGCAAGATCCGCATATCTGTCCCTGACAGAACATGTTGGACCAGCCCAGATGTAGACTCCGTCCCAATGCCAGTATCCTTACAATAGTTGTGGGTTAGCTTGCCTCTGGAGAGGATACAACAGGTTTGACAACCTACCCAGCAGAATCAGCTCTCGCATGTAGGCCAGACAGAGTGCAACGTTTAACTGAAAAGTGGGTACATACTACAAAGTTCGTTATAAATAGGACTAATTTAGTGATTACTGAAATAACATCGTATACCCTCTTCGACGAGTGAAGTTTCATTTCGATTCCTCCTCCACTTCTGTGTACTTCATCTTTTTTGTCAGACAGTATATTTACCAAATAGCTTTACGAGAAAAAGTTGCCTTCCGTTTAAATTGCTGGAGCCTTTCCGTAACACTCCTACGGTCGCAGGTTCGAATCGTGCTTCGGGCAGGGATGTGTGTGATGTCCTTAGGTTAGTTAGGTTTAAGTAGTTCTAAGTTCTAGGGGACTGATGACCACAGATGTTAAGTCCCATAGTGCTCAGAGCCATTTGAACCATTTAAAAACCGTAACACTCTCCGGCAGACAGGTACTACCAGTTTTATCCCTAGAAACTCATCTCACAATTTTCCATCACTACCGATCAGTCTTGTGTGCACTGCCCTTTGCAAGTGCAGTAGTATGTCTCGGAAATACCTTAACGATTAAAACTTCATTGTCCTCACAAATGTGATTGTACATATTCTGTCCATTTCTCTTCACCATATCACAGCCACACTCAAGAGGTTCACGAGTAATAAAATTTCTCCTCTACTCATACTCTTGTATTTATGAAAATTCCGTGTAGGATGGCATTGAGCGTGGCCAGTGGAGATGTTAAGTACTTAGTCGGCTGTTGGACTTTCTGTAATACACTGTTTGAGACGTTATGTAAGGGAAAAAAATGTGTTGGCAGCCTTCGCGTTGCGTTCTGCGTTGTGCGAGTGACGCAGCGCCAGCATGTCGACGATGTAACTGGCAAGATGCGGGTCCCAATTTCCGTCTGATCAAAGTGAATTACGACAGCGTTTGCCGGCATGGCTACTTCACAAAGCTCAATGACCTGAAAGGGAGCATTCTTTTGTTATGCGACTGCAATTGCTTGCGTCACGAAAGCCGACAACAAAGAGATAAATACGCAGCGCTACGTTGCCCTGCCTCTTCTCTCCCCCCTTCCCCACATCCATCATTTTATCATCTGAATATTCCCCACGTGAAAAAGCAAGTCGGCTCACAGGCCCTGGTCGGCCTATCGATACCAACCGACCATCGCCAAGGGCATCACTGAACGTAGTATGGAGGAGTGTGGGATCAACAATTTGCTCTCTCGGCCGTTGTCGAGTTTTCGAGACCTGGAGTCGCTACTATTCGGTCAGGTAGCTGTTATATTGTCATAGTGAGGCTGAATACACCACTTTCCAGTCTTCTCACAAAAAACCTAACAGTAGTGGGAATCGAACCCGGTTCCTCTGCATGGCAGTCAGCCGCGCTGAAAACTCACTGAGCCAGACGTTTCCTTGTCCAAACGAGTTTAAGTACCTTCTTGTTTGACTCAATCATATTAACACTTCTGTAAAGAGGACTTTCCCGGAGTAGCATTGTGCGGTTATCGTGAAAAGAACTGTCACATTTCGAGCGGCCTAAGGCGCTGCAGTCATAGACTGTGCGGCTAGTCCGGTGGTTAGTCCTCCCGTGTGTGTGTGTGTGTGTGTGTGTGTGTGTGTGTGTGTGTGTCATAAGATTTCACACACACATTTGAACATTTTGAACTGTCACATTCTTATTCGTTCATGTGTCCATTTTAGAAGAAATATTGTCTGCTACAGTAAGCGTTGTACAATTCGTTACTCGTAAATTAGAAATTCGCTACGTATAAATTAAAGTATCTCTCATTTACTTTTATTGAAGCAGTTCAGTCGATGTGGCTGCTTCTTAAGATAGGATTCTTTACTACTAATGAGTAGGGCAGGTGCAATTGACAGACATGTAATGAGGTAAGTTGCCATGAAGGGTGCCTGTTTAAACTAATTATATTTTAACGGGTAGTTTATACTTTTTCGTCGTAGTGTTATTTTACGAAAAACAACTTGACTTTCTAGTCTTAAATACACGTGAAATAACAAAAAAATTAAAGAGAGTGTAATAGAATGTAGTCGCATTCGATCAGGTGTTACTGAGGGAATTAATTAGGAAATGGCACTAAAAGTAGAAAAATTTTGTTGCTGTTCGGGTAGCGAAGTAACTAATGATAGAAATAAACAGGATTTAAAATGGAGATTGGAAGTAGCAAGGAAAGCATTTTTGAAAAAAGAGAAATGTGTAATCATCGAATAGAAATGTTAAGAAGTCTTTCCTGAAAGTATATCAGGAGCGTAGCCTTGTGCGAAGCTGAAACTTTGACGATGAACAGCTCCGACAACAGAACAGCTTTTGAAATTTTTTTTGCTACAGATGAATGCCTAAGGTTAGGTGGGTAGATCGGAAAAATAATGAAGAGGTACAGAATCAAATAGATAAAAGAAATTCATAGCACAAGTAGACTAAGAGAAGGGGTCGATTGACATGACACATCCCGAGGCATCAGACTCTTCAGTTTGCTAATAGGGCGCAGTGTGGTGGGTAAAAATTGTAGAGGAAGACGACTTGACTGCAGTTACAGGCTCAAATGGTGATGGCTGCGTCAGTTATGCGGAGATGCAGAGGTTTGTATCGGATAGACTTGTGTAAAAAGCTACATTAATCCCGTCTTCGGATCGACGACGACGACTCACGAATAATTCGCTTTCCCATGCTAGACTAGATTTCACGCCATATTGTAGCGCCCTACCTCTCAGAGAGAAAAGTAAGACCTCTACCATTTCCAAGTGAGCCATGGGTAGCAGCGTCTGGTTTGACCTCTTTGCTGATTTGGGTACGCCATGAACGTATTGTGAGTCTTGTTCTTATGGTGATTTCGATGGTCTGAAAAATTACGTAAATTGGGTGAAAGACTGTTTACGTAAGCATTACGACGGCATTTAACATAGTTACAAGGTAAATGTAATTGAATGTCAGGTTTCTTTCTGAACTTCCGCCCCCTTTCTGGGTATTTTCTCTAAAATGTTTCTTAAGGTAATGCACGTCCGACCACAAACAACTACATTTCCTTCCAGGAATTTTAGTAAATCTCTCCAACTTACTTTTTTCCAGTTCTGTAACTGAAGTTTTTGTGGAGAAGAGTTAAAGGAGGACCTGTAGGTGATAAGGTAACTTTACGTCTGATAAGGTTTCAGCGTCACCTGTTATTACCAATAAAGTTCCATCTACACTTATATGATCACAGCAATCATCGGAAGAAAAGTGCAGCTGATATTAACAGCTAAGGTGAAACAATAATAGCTAGATTCTCCGTTATAGTCGCTGTTCAGCAGTGTATTGTGACGACAGTGGTTTTTCACGAGATTGGAACAGAGGCTATTACTCAGGCTCTATTTTGAATGTTCCGGAACTCCGTATCTTGTGTGTCGCCAACGGTATTTGTACACCTTTCGCACATCACATGGCTTCGACCTTACTGGCTCGGTAGTGTAACGGTCATAACTTTCTATTTTAGCCTTGTTGGTCGTTCTGAGTAAGGAAATCGTGTCACTTTGTTCTGCAACGGCCTAGGCAGTGGTAATATACGAACAAGACAATAGTGACACAGGCACATCCTGTAAACAGGTGGTGTGTTTTCATAGCATAAGCGTCTTAGGACTGCTGCTTAGTTGTACTGCATTTGAGCTACTCAAAACAGGGTAAGTGTGCTACTAAGGTGTATGTATGACTGATAAAAACACACTTACTGTCACAAATAATTTGTATGCTTCCTTATCAGTTCAGAAGATAATACATGTTGCCTAAGTATAATTCAGAAAAGTGCGCTGAATCTGCAATCCTCAGTGTGTTTGCTCTGGACTTGCGCCACAGAATTATGTGATACAATTTTTAGGACCAACTGCGAGAACTAAGTCTACCCACATTGCATGGACACACTCCACAGAGTTAATGAACCCTCCAGACGTCCATTACGAACACCTGCCCTAAGACAACGAACGTCTGGCAGAAACCTTCTGCATTGTGGTCGAGAGTGATGGTTCGAATGCTCTTTACAGTTTAGTTCAGGAGTGTGAACCTATCTTCGTGTCAGTATAATACTCGGTCATCCTCTGTGTTGTCCATCAGGGAGGCGAATAGGTCATATTCACTCTTCGTCGTAGAGGAAATACTTGGCTCTGCATTACTGAATTGGGAATCTCGAGACCGTTCAGTTTTGCTGCCGAAACGTAGGCAATGGATAATTTTTAAATGCAGTATGACATGGGTCCTGAGCGTTGAAGAAAACTGTAAGGGACTAGTTTCGATGTCTCCAGACATTGTCCTCGTTAAGCTTGTCCGGGGCCTTATGAAACGAGCAATACGAAGAAACTAATCTGTGCTTCGTAGAAGCCCGCTGGCCCCGGATTGAATCCACCCGGCGTATTAACGAAGAGAGTCAGTGTGCAGGCCAGCCTGGAGTTGGTTTTTAGGCGGTTTCCCACATCAGACTAGCTGAATACTGGGCCGTTATCCACGTCCTGCCTCAGTTACACAATTCGTAAATGCTTCGAAAAAGTCCTCACACTTTCACATGGAATAACACTACGTGCAGACAGATGTTACATACATCTGTCTAGGGAGAAAGGGGGGGGGGGGAGGAAAGGTGTCAACACAGGAAGGACATCCGGCCACCTACCACTAACATCGCCAAATCCAGATTGGCATGCCATCACCAATGAAAACAAGGCCAGGAAAAAGAAGCCACCTCTGGTTCTTTACATTCTAGAAAGTTGAAGTGTTGTTTGGATTAATAGGGCAGTGTGTGTCCCTGAGAAAGATTTATCAAAGTGATACGCAACGTTAGACTGCATTTTACGCTTATTGTGATAATGCTATGTTATAAGCCGAAGGGTGGAAAGGGTGATTTGGGCAACTGGGTGCTAATGAAATTGAATAGCCAGTGGTTCGCCCTATCCACATCTCAACTGGAAAACTATTAAATAAGTTAAAATGTTAGTTGTGAGCAAGACGAGAACGCTCCAGAACTATTATCCATCTTGCAACATGAGTAACTGAGGATAGCTGCGGTTATTAACATCAGATTAGCGAAAAGCCTGCTTAAGATTAGTCTTTGTAAGCTAAGAAAGATTCCACTTACTCGACGACGATCCCCAGGTAAGCCACTTCATATCGTTAGTGACAACAGTTCCACTTCAAATGGTCAGTGGTAAGATGCCATGGACACTTAAATGGAGCCATTTCTTTTGCGGTAGGCTGTTGTTTTTTGTAGCACTTTGCACCGGAGTTCGTTGGTCATAATTGTAATTTTGTTTGAATTTTGTCAGTTTATACAGTAATTATCATTAGATAAGAAAACTGTATGCTCAGTACTTAGAGGTGGGACGTATGAGTAGTCTATAACGCCATGTTACATAGAGAACCAAAATCACTTCAAGCTGTCGCTGTACTCGCATTTAAACGATACGGAGTCTTTTCCTCTACTTACATGCACGGCATTTCTTAATCTTTGGACCAATTTACAAATCGCTTGGAGAAGCCACTTCTAATGGAAAAAGTTTGTCAAAGTAGCTAATTATTTTGAAAATAAACGGATATTGTGTAAGTGGAGTTACTACACCAACCACTAACGTCTGCGAATATTCCGTAATTTCACAAGTGTTCCAGTTGCCAGAAAACAAAGGAGCCCCCTTGTATGTCAGTTGGAATGCTGAGTATTTCCATTTCTTTTCCTCCTACATGCTGCAAACCCAGTTGTTGCTACCATAATGCCGTTGCTTTGGTGGTTTACATGATAACTTATACTTTGCCTCCTTGTAGCAGTTGCTGTTCCCATGGAAGAGTGGACAACACACAACCAGAAGTTGCTTACCGAAGACAGTGTTTCTTACAATCAGTTATGTAAAAAGGGGAGAAAAGAATGTCATTTACAGATGGCTATGTGAAACCTCTGAAATGAATAGAGAGCGGCAAAACACTGGTCGAAAACGTATATTAACTGTTCAAATGTAGATAAGATGCAAACTGAGGTTAAGTTAGCTGTAATACGTACTGTTCATAAAATCAAAACAGTCGGGACTGTAACAACTACCAAAGTATTATACTTGTGTGATGGCAAGTCTAGAACTGTTACATGGCCGAGTAGTCAAGCAGTGTAGAGAGAAATGTCAAACAGGGAAGAATTGGATGGCTGTCGACCAGGACGCCGGTAGTGATGGATGGGAAACACCCGTCGTCGCCCAGTAGCCGTGTTAGGAAGTTACTGCGAAATGAGTGTTACATGACAGATTTAAACGAAACCAAAACCTTATTAACTGACATAAGATCGTCGAAGACAAAATGAGCGTAAGGAGAGCAATGTGAGAAGCTTTCGGTGAAAATATAATTCCATGCCCTGATTTGACGAAAAATTATAAGATGCATAGCTCTTAAGATACGTAAGGTCAGTACGTGTCTGTCGCTAATGCAATTGTGGAAAAATTCAATGCTAAAGATACGGTGAGCACTTTGTGTGGAGCCTACGAAAGGTTTAGGTGTTACTCCATAATATAATTATGAAATAGTATGGCAAGAGCTGGTGTCACATGCTGCTGGTGTATATGCGATATTAGTAGCATAAAAGTAGAAACTAGACACTCTCTTCCAGCCATCCTAAGCCTTCAACCGACTGAAACAGGGATATTTGGGGGTATCTATAACGTTAAATATTGCTTGCAAGGAAGCATTTCGTAACAGAAGTGTGTGCTGGAGAATGGGAATGCCTACAAGAACTAGTTTTTTACGCTATTATCATCGCCCATGAAGAGGAAGAGGCGGAAGACAGGAAGAGTGAAGTGGTAAAAGTTGTTACTGCCGCTGCTTCTATCGTCAGTGTAATTTTATCGCAGATATAAATAGCAGATACGGTTTCTTTAACAGAAAACATAACTGGTTAAGATCGATGATCCTTGAAAACAATATAGTGAAATTTATCGAAAAAATACAGTACTAAATGCGAAGCCGAACTCTCAGTTTATAGAAATGCGTCCCTATAAATATGACCATTATACCTCCAGACTATTCCCAAGACGTTGTAATTGGCTGTTAAGAAATGTATATTGTTCTCATTGACAAACTACAGTCCATTCGGCGTCTTGCAAAATGAAGTTTAATGAATATTATCCAGACAACAAAATACCCTAGGTATTTTGTATCTCCAAAACGGGGACAGACGTATGTTAGTCACCTTTTCTTACAAAAATAACTAACAAACTTTAATGGAAAGCGTTAAGAGAGAACTGGTGCTCGCTCTTAAAATGCCAAGAAACCGCCTCCCTTAAACAGCCAAGAAACCGCCTCCCTTAAACAGCCGACAGTCGTATGACAAACCCATGTGCATCCGCCACATCACCACGACGATGAAATTGGGGCTCGAAAGGAAGAACGAGGACAGTCCTTCCGCACTTGCACGTCGAATGAGGAACAGTAAGGAAATGGTGCTGCATCATTTTGCCGTGCATCACACCTGGTACAATGTACAGTCTGCACTTGCATTTCGGAAGCGAGAACGGGAAGTTCAGAGCGTAGTCTTCGTCGGGCTGTTTGTTGTGCGAAGTACATCAGATGTCATAAAACAATGTCGGTGCAAACATGGTCGAATGAGTGTCCGCCGATTTTTTTTTTCCTTTAAGCAGCATCTTTCACTGGAGAGGAGCGTGTCCTACTTCTGAAAGAGAAAGCGTATGAACGAGAGACACTCTCCGGGAGTAGCTCGCTTTCCAAGATGCAGCTGTCTTCCTTCCTGCAAGAGGAGGAGGGGGAGGCACTCTTACGTCAGATAAATACGTGCTGTTGCCAATGACTGTGCACTTGATAACGTCAATGATAACGACAGGCCGGTCAGATTACCGCTTAAAATTTCTAGGCCACGGTGGAGGACGGCTACTCCATGTGGGATAGTATTCCACGCCCTACTTAGTCACCGTTACTGTATTTAAAGGTCAACAGGCTCGCAGAAACGCACAGTTTCGAAAAGAAAAATTCTGTTCATTTGCGCTTATCACCAGCTTCCGACAGTTGGACATCCGAAAATAAATCTGTCACGAACAAATAAAGCGACAGGAAAGATTTCGAAACTGATAGCGCAGTATGTTGCGAGACAGTAATAATTTTGGAAGACTTTTTTAAAATTATTGCAAAACGGCCAATTTGCATTCCCTTGCACACGAACTGTTTTTTATGCTTGCAGTCTCTTAAGAAGAAACTTTATCATTTGCTTAACGTCACCATGCGTCGACGTTGCAAGAACGACATCTCATAAGTAATCTGACAAACTCTACGAAGTACTCGTTTCCTCATGTCGGCCAGTGAAGTGTTTCAACCTTTCGTTCACACCTCTCAAATATTCTAGCTAAGAGTAAAAGCAAGGTACGAAAACTTATAATTTTTACATAAACGGTCATAGAAGTAACCTTTCCTGCCTCAAATATCTAATTTTAAACCATTTGCTTATACGTGAACTACTGAATGGTGGTTGGAATATCTAGAACCGTTTGTCAATAGATACTACTTCTGTTATGCATTTATTGCGTCTGCAAAGCAATTTTTTATTCATTCGTGACTGATTTTGACCACTAATAGCAATCTTTAGATACGTTTCATTAATTAAACATGTGTCGCGTAAATTTAGATGTTGGCATTTGGCCATATCACGTTTCCTCACCTCTGAACGTAAAGTATCTGCGTAGACGAAGCATGTCATGAATAATAACTACATTATCGAAATTCGCATATTACTTCTGTATCAAACGTAATACACATCTGGAGAGGACTGGAATGTTAGACCGTTGTAGGCACTTTCAATGAGGTATCACAAGCGCCGCTCTGTCGGACTGTACAGGGCCCTACCGTAGGAAAATTCAGGAGGCGTCGCGTGTCGTAGATGCCAGCACTTGGCGCTGCAGCGCCTGCGTCGCACTGGCTCGCGCAGGTTCGACGAAACCTTCGTCACTCCGGGGAATATGAGTCAGCTGTGTTCACAAGCTCGCCATTTTTCAGTCATGACCCGTCTTAACAGCAGTTGAGTAGGGGATTCCTGTATCAACAACGTACGTCGCTCGACACGGTAACAGAACTTCATGATCTTCATCCTTAGAAGCAACTGTGTGATATAGGTCAGTAAATGTCAAAGTTGGGAGGTGAACATTGATAGAACGGTAGTTTGGCTACATGCAGTTACAAAAACTGTGTTCAGGAACTGAAATTCGACGCTGACAATTTGGATTCGCTTTCGCCGTTGTGGGAGACACCATGGGAAAGGTTGGCAAGCTTTTTAAGTTAGGGGAATTTGTTGAATTACAGGTATGTATAGAAAATGTGCGTTTTGAGTAATGAAGCCCTTAGCTAACATTTGTTTTCCGCTACATACCGTATAGTGTGTGGATTAGGTTACCTCGTCTGCTCTTACTTGCCTTCTTCCCATGAACGTAATCTGCAGAAGGAAACCTGGTACCTGTACGCTTCCATAGATGACGTATTTTCTTGTTCCCGGTGCGGGTTCATACGTAGTACAATTACAATCTAAATTGAAAACACGTTTTCGAAACACTAACGTCGTCAGCACTTAACTAAACTGTAGAATGAAAGACTTTTCTTGGAACACTTATTTCTAAAATTATGAAAGATGGATTATATTTAGTTTGTATTGGGGGGGGGGGGGGGGGGGGGTCAGAATGAATGACGAAGGAATTCGTGATGCATCATAACATCGCAATTGCTACCCATCACTTTTTAATAGATAATAAAGCTAGCTATCAACATTGAGAGTAGACACTTTCTGCAAAACAGACTTCCGCTGCATTACACCTCTCAATTGCGACACAAGCTTGACCTGCTCACTGCAACCCTATTGCAAATCAGACAAGTTCAGATGTATGCAATATACTTACTGTTTGTGAATCTTTTGATTGCTGGACTCTTCACTTGTGAAATGGTACAAACTTGACGACCTCAGACTGTTCATGCTGTGTGTCCAACCAGATTATTATCATGACTAATAGTACTATGTACAGCCTTATGCAGTTATTGCTCTGTCTTGCTGTCAATTAATTAATCTATCTCTTTTGGGGAGAGTAATGAAGCAGTTTCTTGACGACTTCATGTACTATCTACAACCTGACATTTTCTTCAGATACTTAGCAGTTTCGTGACTGAAACCGAATCAAATCGTTTAGTTTTTACCCCTCAGAAAATTTCATTTTACCCCCAGGTTAGGAGCTACTGTTCTAGAGTCTTATTGGAGGCAAAAGAGCAGGTTCCGTTAGAACTCTTCAAATTTCTGTTGATCCGGGCCGGTTTGGATTCCAGATACTAGTTTTTCCAGCTATACACCACTTCCTCTAAATCCTCACAGTTGAACCTAGTCAGAAATCTTGCTTTCCTATCATTAAATCATGTGGTTAGTCATTTAATCACGGAGAATTTGCTCACGGAAACATTTACTCTGTCAGTGACTAATTCAGCGTCGCTGATGCTATAAACAAGCAGAGGAATTGAGCCAACTTTTGTGAATTGCCCTGTATTTGCCTGTGTTTAAAGATATGTAGCAGCCAGTTGCTGAAGCATCTACTTTCTTCAGACCATCATGATTGTCCTAAGGGTCCTCCCGACAAACTGCTCTGTCAGCAGCAGCGTCATCCATGAACAGTGTTGGAGCTGCTGAGGTAGTGGCGGTCCTCCATTTGAATGTCGCTACGACGATGACTTTTGGTTACGTAATTTCTCGTCGATTGTGCTATCATTTTCGTATTGAGATGCTGCGACGCCAATCGAATGATGCGCGTTTCTTCGATGTAGTGATTAACGTTTTCAGGACGCAGAAATACACCGCAAGCAATTTTATAGAATATGGCGGAGAATACTTAAAACTCCTATGTCACTTCCTTCTGTGGACTGAACGCTAAAACGGAAATATTGTCGGTATCCCTCGTAAATTCCCTTGTTTCTGCGATCTTTTCACGAGATCGATGGTGGAATGAATAGAATAGTTACTCTGTAGAGTAATGGTTCTTTAAACGTCTTCAGTACATTTGGCGAAAAATCTTCATTCCAAGATTCGCATGTGATATCCGCGAGTATCCCAAAAACGTTCTGGTACTGAGAGAACCAACAGACTGAAAATCTCCTTTAACCAGAAGCGGTACAATTCCACTTCGAGTAATACTCCAAATAGGTGCCTCAAGAGTTTTGTATGTGACATCCATTACAGCTGCTCTACATTTTCTCAGCATTCTTCCACTGAATCTGTCGTCTATTTGCATCCATAAAATGGATTGTCCCTTTATATTGCTTCAACTGCTGTGACTGAAACCGTAGACATATCATTAAAGTTACCGGATTTTTATTGCTGCTGCTGCTGCTACGACGACGACGCTGAAACACGTTCGTCATTTAACAGACGGTGATATAGCGTTCATACTATCTGTGAATGAAATCGCTGGAAGGATGACAGGAAACTTAGGGTATCTCGCCCAGTCGAAAACAAGGTTAATTAAGTCCAAACAAAACACGGTTATGGGAAAAATGAGGAAGGAAATCCGTTGTATCCTTTTGAAAGGAACCATCCAGCATTTGTCTCACTTGATTTAAGGAAACGACTGAGAACCTAAATCTGTATGTCCGGGTGGGAATTCGAACACTGACAAACTGCCTATTGATTTGTCTCGGGTTCTTCGGCCGACGTTCATCTAATGATTTTACTGACGTTCACCACCGGCAATGGAGGGTGAAGCTTTGACAATGCCAGCCACTCGTGCTTGGGAACGTCAGTAAAATCATTAGATGAACATCGGCCGAAGAACCCGAGACAGAAGCCAATAGGCAGTTTGTCAATAAGTGGCCACGAAAGCCTTAACAATTTTGTAATTCGAACCCTGCTTCCCCCGAATGAGGGTCCAGTGCGATAATCAACGCGCCACCTCGTTTAATCGAAGGTTTTGAAGCAAGGCACGACTATAGAATTTTTATATTGAATTCTCGAAAAGTTGTTAAAATATACTTCGTTGTTCTGTGTGCGTTGAAATATCTTATTAGTCTGAATATGGAAGATACGGATAGACTGAGGAATCCATCTTAAATTTGCACTGAGAGGCCTAAATTCTAATTTTTCAGTACGTAAAGATACAGTAACTTAGTTTTGATTTGGGGATGACACTCTATTCCACAGGACACGATTTTGCGCACTGAACGTTTGACAATAGAAGAGTTTCTCTGAAGTTCCCAGCAGAATTACTTCCTCATCTCAACTAAAAACGTGTGAATGTTTCGACTGCGAAGCAAGTGAGGCAACGGGAAATGTGAAACACAGGAAGAATGACTGACATAATGTTGGCGGTTTCTTAGACTGCATGCTAGTGAAGCATGCCGGAAATATGACGCAGTAGCCCACCATCTGGTTTTCCAGATTATGAAGGAAAAGGGCGTTCACATCTAAACTCTTCAAAAGCCTCAATTACCCCCTTTGCCAATATCCTGATTTCTTCACTGCACGTGACAACTTTTAAGACCTGAGGCCATTAAATCTGAAATCAGAGCCAATTCACAAAAGTTGGTAATTGGTTTTCATGACTCAGTAAGAAACAGCTATTCACGAATTATGCTGTTGTATGTAGAGAAAAAGCAAACGTTATAGAACTGAAGCGAAATGCAGGAAGACGTGCAGAGGATAGAAACTTAGCAATTGCGGATTAGCAGTTGACGCAAAACATAAAAAAATTTAACGTATTACGCATAAGTAGGCGGAAAACCCCTTTGTTAGATTATGTTGGATTAAGAGACAACCATAAAATACGCAGGAGCAAATGTTAGACAATATTTAAGATGCTACGAGTAGGTAAAACTAATCGTTGGAAAGGCAGATGCCAGCATGAAATTCAGTGGAGAAACCCTTAAAAATTGTAGTTCAACCCCACAGGTACTAGCTTAAAAGATCCTTGTTCGATATGTACTAAAATATTACTCTTCAGTTTGAGATCGTCACCTATCAGGTAGGCTTGAGGGGGAACATAGGGAACATACAAATAACAGCGCATTTCATCAAGGTTTCGTTTCGTAAGCGCGAAACCGCTGGGAAGATGTACATAGACTCCAGCGATAAACAGTTCAGGAGAGATGTTGTTCATCGCTGTGCGATTTACTGTTACAATGTGAACGCTCGCATCCCTCGAAGAGTCAACTAATATATTGCTTCCTGCTACATACGATATACCTTGCGAAAACATCAGGACGTTAAAATAAAATATATAAAATATATTAGTTCATACGAAGGCCTACCAATAGTACTTGGTTCTGAGCAACATTGGCGATTGGATCGGGACAAGCGGCGGTGAGAAAAAAAATAATGAAGTACCGTAACTTAGTTTATGGACTCCAGATGAAAGGGGGGGGAGGGGGGGGAGAGACAGAGAGAGAGAGAGAGAGAGAGAGAGAGAGAGAGAGAGAGAGAGCAATATCCATCGTTCACAACAGTAGCTGGTGCCTTAATGTCGCGAGTCACTGAAATGAACTTTGTACAGCGTATTTCCCATTGTACACTGTTACGGGTTCTTCCATTCAGGTCGAGCGTTGAAATAATGGAAGTTCATATGTTTCTCCACCAACTAAAACTACTTCTGGAACTTGCTGACTCTGTACATCGTACGGCTCCATTCAACTTTTTATTTCGGATTTCGACGCTGTGGTTCTTTAGTATCCTGAAACTCAAAATAAACATAACTCCAAAGAGGCTTTCTTGCAGAGCTTGAAGTTTCAACTCGTGTTTATAGGCTCCTTTGCTTGCAATAAAGACTAATTAGAAATGTATTCCTTGTAATCTGGAGCGATAAGCAATACGGTTTGAGTATTATTGCTTTCCAAAAGTTTGTTACTCTTGCCAGTATGTTCGTGGAAACGTCAATCGTGCAACAGTATATTAACAATCGGCCACGGTCTGCACATATGGTAAATAAAGTGTGTGTGTGTGTGTGTGTGTGTGTGTGTGTGTGTGTGTGTGTGTGTGTGTGTGTGTGCGCGCGCGCGCGCGTCGGTCGTTGATCTACTGCCATTGTATGTCCAATCTCACCAGCAACACCGGATTACGCTGCAGCAACTCTGCGGGTTGGTTTTGGATCGTGGTCCGGCGTTTTTTGGATGTTTATCTCTGGGATTTGATGCGTTGCTACCTGTGGATAAGGGGGTCCCGGGTTCAATTCCCGGCCGAGTCCGAGATTTTCTCTGCCCAGGGACTGGGTGTTTGTGTTGTTCACATCATTCGGGAAGTGGCGAGATTGGAACTGGCAAGATTGGGAATTTGTGCAGGCGCTGATGACCACGGTGTTGAGCGCCCCACAAACCATCATCTTGGATTTGATGCCTTGTACTCATCTGTGCCAGATTTTTTAAAAACATTCTCGTACTTTTGCTCTCCTATCATGACTTCTATAAAATGCTGGGAATTTCAAACCTTTTCAAATTCGCAGTCTAGTATCTTTGAGATGCACACTTAGAGCCCAGGATGAATTGTAGCTCAAACGCCGGCCGGAGTGGCAGTGCTGTTCTAGGCGTTACAGTGTGGAACCGAGCGACCGCTACGGTCGCAGGTTTGAATCCTGCCTCGGGCGTGGATGTGTGTGATGTCCTTAGGTTAGTTCTAAGTTCTAGGCGACTGATAACCTCAGAAGTTAAGCCGCATAGTGCTCAGAGCAAAATTTGTAACTCAAACAAATCTGAATATTAATCTCAAGTATGACCCTCTTTGTGGACTTGTCGCAAGCGTAAATTAGAGAATTGTAGGTTTATTCTGCGCATGCCAAACCCTGATGTCTGGCCGTCACGAATGTTTGAATGTTACTAGCATAGTACAGGATAGTTAAAATTGAACTTTCTCTACTTGAGCCAGTGTAGACGGAAAACTGTTTACCATATGGGTACCCAAATTTGCGGTTCAAATGGCTCTGAGCACTATGGGGCTTAACTTCTGTGGTCATCAGTCCCCTAGAACTTAGAACTACTTAAACCTAACCTAACCCAACGACATCACACACATCCATGCTCAAGGCAGGATTCGAACCTGCTACCGTAGTGGTCGCGCGTTTCCACAAATTTCGGGAATAATCTTCAGACTACGCTACAGTACTTGCGTTGTTTGTCTTACTATCAAGACTTACCGTTAAGCGGCGGTACTTTTACCGCGACGTAGGAATGAAATAACACCATCAGTGTGCATTACAGTTGAAGACTATCAACATAGATCTCCACAAGGTGAGCAGGATTTTACTCGTAAAGCTGTTTTATCAAAACATCATTAGCGCTGCTGCTCTTCGCAAGTATCGACGTATTAGAGGAATGCGGAGAGGTACTTTTTCGACACAAGGGTTGAAGAATACGATTCGGAAGTTGGAATTAACTGGAGATTTGGGAATTGCTCCTGAGAGGGACCGACGGCAAGTTGCGCCACAGATTGTCTAACAAGTTACTGTTGCCATGGTTGAGAACGCTGCACGCGGTGTGCGACCTTCAAGCAGCCAGCGAGCTGTGTCACGACAGCTGAGCATTCCTGTTCAAAAAGTGCTGCGGCCAGTTGTCAAGTAGTATCTCTAGTGCGGTTAAGGCTGTCGGGGGTGCAGATGCTAGTCGCATTCAGCAAATTTGTAATATGGAACGTAAACATTGTACACAGTTAACAAATGTTACGCTCTCATGTGGAAATGGTTTCTTTCAGTTGTTTATTCTATACTTCTGTTTCCACAATGTTTCCTTGTCCTACGATCACTCTAAAGTAGCGAAAGTTTAATTGTAACCACCCTGTACTTAATCGTCGTAGTTGATATAGTTGGTGGTGCTGTATATTTTTTTAACGGAGTTATAGTATAAAATTACCTCGACAGAAACTCGCGCGTTGCCTTGTAACACCGGGCAAGAATTAAAAAAAAATTCCTGAAAATTTGCGCTTTTGGAGTTGAAGTTTAAACCCTAGTAATACCATATGGAAAGATTTTGTGTGTGTTATACGAAGTGGTTCAGTGGCCTTCCGATGAGCCTGCAGGAAAATATTCCCAATTTCTTCACTGTGAATATCGTTATAGTTTCGTGCATATTTCACAAGTTGTTGATCAGTCACTAATTGTCTTCATGGGAGCGTGAAACTATTATCTGCTTTTAATACCACGAGTGGTCCACTGTTTACAACAAAGAAAGAAACTGATTTCCTTACTTCCAGGAGTTATGTTTTGAAATCTCATCATGTTAAGGTCTTATGAATTTGATCATTTTAACCTAAGCAAAATCTTTGGAATTATCAAATCTCGAATTTTTTCATGTTAAACACGTTTCACACAAATTTAGAGGATGTCTCAGTACTACAATTTAGGAACTAAAACGAAACTCAGATGGTGACAATTTGAGCTAATGTAACCATTAGTCATCCGTTAGTTCACGAACTTCGGTCATTAATCGGTTATTATTAGTGACGTCACAAAATACCAGTCGTTACTTCAAGATGAGAACTGTA
The DNA here is from genome assembly GCF_023897955.1 of Schistocerca gregaria. Taxonomy (NCBI): domain Eukaryota; kingdom Metazoa; phylum Arthropoda; class Insecta; order Orthoptera; family Acrididae; genus Schistocerca; species Schistocerca gregaria. Next base: position 561,736,104 of record NC_064931.1, read on the forward strand.
TCGGGAACATTCATATGGGTCCAACTTCCTGGACAAACGTGTTTCGGACCACGGGCGAGAATGTATTGAACGAGGAGAACGTTTTGTACACGATCAGATTTCCTTAATGAGGAGTCACTGTTAACCCATAATAATTTAAGCATCTTGCGGCTGTAATGGAAGAGTAACCACAAAACTTACATAAATAAGTGTTGTACAGTGTTAGTGCCCGCGCGTCTTGGCCATTACTTGAGCAGAGCTTTTATGCAAAACATCAGGTAGTGCATTGTTCCACAATCCGCTTAGAACCCATGCCACAAATACTCGTTGCTTGTACTGTGAATTATGAGATCGTAGTAGGATTTTATTTCATAGATACACTGATCAGCCGAAACATTATTGGCACTTGCTTAATAGCGGGCTGCTCCCACCTTCGGAATGCAGTACAGTTGCGATTCTACTTGGCATGGATTCGACAGATTTCTCGCAGATTTCCGGAGGTATGCGGCACTAGATGTCTACTGATAGGTCACGCAACTCCCTTAAATTATAGGCCGATAGTTCATGGCCGCGGAGCTTGTTCCCGATAGCGTTCCAGATGTGTTCCACCAGGTTCAAATCTTATATGGATATGGTGTCTGTTCTTTCGGGCATGTTCTGGCAATACCAGCCATGACCTCATTCTGTGCGGGTGCACACATTACCCGAACTCTTACGGGACTTGGTAAGAATGTCTTCCACGAGTAATGAGTGTGTTTGGTTGGGACACTACGAATGTAGTGTGTGGACATATAAGGTGAGATTGTGGGTCTCGCGGGAGGCGTGCGCGAGATAGTCCCTGCAGTCGCACTATCCTGTGTGCCCTCGGTGGCTCAGATGGATAGAGCGGCTGCCACGTAAGCAGGAAATACCGGGTTCGAGTCCCGGTCGGAGAACACATTTTCACCTCTCCCCGTTGATATATATCTTCGCCCGTCAGCAACTGAAGTTATTAATATATAATTGTAAAGGTTCAAATCTGGCGAATACGCTGGTAAAGACCTTAACATACTCACTGCCCTGCTCCTCAAACCATTGTTGCGCGATTCTGCCATTGTGACGCGGAAATTCATACTGCTGGAAGATGCCATCGCACTCTAGGAAGACGTCGTTAAGGGATGCAGGTGGTCCACAATAATATCCACGTAGTCCATAGCTGTCACGGTGCCTTAGAGTACTACCACAGATCCCACTGAAGCTCGGAGGAATCTTCTCCATAGCATAATATTGACCCTACCAGCCTGCGTTCGTGGCGCGGTGCACGTTTCGAGGTTCTCCTGGATGACAGCGTATTTGGACACACCATCAACCTACTGTAACAAGAAAGGTGCGACATGTTTCCATTGATCCACGGTCCAATTTCAATGTTCCCGTGCCCACCCCACTGGAATCTTACTTGACGATGTCGTTGAGTCAACATGTTCAGCAATGTGCGCTGTGTGGCATGCTCCGAAACACATGAGCCTGCACCAGCATTGTACTGTCAGATATACCACATAAAGCAGCCTACCCTGCTGTACGAAGCGAGAAAGATTCCGACCACAAAGTTCTGTGTTGTGGCGTGGACGGCCAACACCTTGTCGCCTATTCGTGGTTTCACCGTCCTTCAACCATATTATATAGATGTTCAAGACAGAAGTACTCTAACATACTCGAACAACCGACCAGTTTCGCCGTTCCCAGGTTCTGGGCTATCAAAGTTGCTTACGTCAGTGGATATCCCCATCTGCGTCCCATACCGTCGATAGAATGATTCACAATCTCTTTTTGCGCTTACATACTTCCCTTATCTCTTTGCGTGCCCGCAACGAGGCATTCCATCTCGTTGTGGACTGTGGGCATAATGTTTTGGCTCATCAGTGTTCTTCGATAAAATTTTGTCAGATGAATTCATTGCATACGTCTCCTCTGCGTGCATACGTCTCCTCTGCGCTTGTGAGAGTGTTGCCCGTTCTAATATTGGCTGTGAAATTTTCCAGCTGTGAAACTTGTACAACTGTCTAGAATTTCAATGCATTTAACTATTTTTAGTGAGTGAAACAATCGAAATAACAGGAGTCAATGTACTAAATATTCAAAGATGCACAAAATTTTGTGAGATAGTAATAAACTGGCTTAATGAGAGCAAATCCATTTGGCTACTGATATCGTGCCAGAGTTTAACAATCTGTAGGTAAATTTTTGGCTATTTCTCGCACCCTGGGACACATCCTATGTTGAATGAACGACACACGCAAAATCTAAATAAGTGCGACTTGTCACTCAGCTAATTCCAGCGAGAGAAACTGAGAGAAAGATTAGTCATGTAAAGACAAGATTCAGTGTACATCCGTCTAAGGAGATAGTGATGTAGATTCCATAGCGAGATGGAGGTCTCAGCTCTGATATTTCAGTTTGTTAAATGTATATGAATGGATTCTTCCGTCACTGGTATAAAAATTGTATCTATTAATGAAGAACGTAGACTGAGGATACTCTATGGCATTAATTTATTTCGTGAACTGGTTTCTGAAATTAATATTTCACTGTGCAAGGGAGTGTGCGCTGTTTTGAAACATCATGGCAGCTTAAAACTCTGCACCGGACGTCACTCTAGTACCGAACCCTGTCAGCACCAAAACAAAAATGGTTCAAATGGCTCTAAGCAGTATGGAGCTTAACATCTGAGGTCATTAGCCCCCTGGAACTACTTAAACCTAAGGACATCACACACATCCGTGCCCTAGGCAGGATTCGAACCTGCGACCGTAACAGTGGCGCGGTTCCGGACAGAAGCGCCTAAAACCGCTCGGCCACAGCAGCCGGCTGCACCAAAACAACACGGAAGGAGCACCATAAGCAGGAAATGACAGGGCGAGTGGAATTACAGAACTACACATCAGTGACGCAAATGCCCGTAACAGGAGAACGTGGTGCCAAAGCCACAAACCGGGAATCTGGAGCAATGGAAGAAAACAATTGGATGAATCTTATTACACATTGTTTCCAACTTCTGGCCGAGTTAGTCTCAAGAGTGGAACATGGGGAGCGTTAGGTGATAACTCGGCCAGCCATGCCTTCTTATTCCATAAATCCCACGGTTATTCTGGAAGGTCGTACTACTGCCAAGGATTATGTGACCATTTTGGCTGGTCATATTTATTCCACGGTACGTCTCTTTTTTGCTACAATTGTGTTCGAAGACTGCAAGATCCCCTCTTCATACAGCCTCCATCGACCAAGACTGGTTTTATGAGCACGAGGCTGAATTTTCGCATCTCCCCTGGTCACCATAGTCACCAGATATCAAAATTATTGATCCTTTGTGCTCTACTTTGGGGAGAAGGGTACGTGATTGCTATTCACCTCCATCGTCGTTACCTTAACTTGCCACCCTTTTGCAGGCAGAATAGTATGAGGTACCCGTAAAACCATACACGTCCTGTATTTAGCCATCTCGAGGCGATTAGAAACTGTTTGGAATGCCATCGGGTTCCCTACACCTTATTGGGCCAGGTAATGCATTGTTTGCCGTGTTTCCACATTTGTCCAACCTCTGTACATTACTATGAGCATCTATAAGGTGCATGAGGATGGAATTAAAGTTATTAGAATGTTTTTACTGTGAATTAATGCGTTATTAAAGAAGACAGTGGTATGGGGAAGTGAGTTCAATAAACATAAGTTCTAAAATGAATCGTATGTAAACCAGTTCCCAAATACATTTCGCATACAGTTTAATATGTTAAACTGGGAGATTTCGGTATTCGCATTGGCGAATACAGTCGTCGCTTACTACCATCCACAAATGGAAAAGGAATGGGGTATATGATGCTAGAACACCATACACTCTCATCTTACACCATACGGTCGCTAACGGAGTACGGATGTGGATGTACACAAATACTGAATATTCCGGCAGAAAAACGTGAATGACAACTGTTTCACATGTAACTGCAGACGCAGCTACATTCACTAGATCTGTCACACGTCACCCCCCCCCACCCTCCCACTACCACGCACTCTTATTGGAGTGCGCCCATCTATGACGACATTTGCCCACGCTTCCGCGTACGTGTTCGCTGTGTTGGAGTGACTTCCAATTCTGCTCACCGTGAAATACAGTTTCCGACAGTGCTTCCATTAATGGCAATCTATATGGTCCTGTAGTTCCATGAAGCTGGAAACTACTGGATTCAGCCCGTTGCTCAAGAACTTCGGAACCTTGATTACGTAACTACGACCTTGCAGTAGTCACAGTTACGTCGTGAAATTGCCCCCACAATCTCTCCGAGATGTTACTTGCTTCTGGCGTACAAGATCCTCCGAGATGTTCGGAGATGCCCAGCCAATCCACTCGCTTAACATATAATATGGAAAGAGGGAACATTATCGATTTTCAGAAAATCTGATAAAAGTTTAATAACGTGTACAATTAGTCTGTTTCAGTACTGGGGAATGACCTAGAAGCTTATGAGAGAATTCGAACTTGCCAACCGCTGTGCACGGATTGAGTACGTATTAAGTTAGATTTACACAGACGCAGAGTGCAATGGCGCAGCGGTAAAGGCAGTAGATTCTCCAGGACAGAGAATTTTTTTCGTAGAGCCATCCAGTGTGTGTTTCCCTAGTTTATCCTTCGTAGCTCCAGACAAATTCCAGTACGGTTAATCTAAATAGGCTGTGGCCTGTTTCGTTTCCGTCCTTGCCAGAATTCACCTCTTAAACAGCACCTGTTGGGTTGACTCAATGGCGGCAAGTATTTTTACCCATTAACTTGTATGCGACAGGGTTCGCAGTGCCTTGTTGATTGCAGATGCTCAGATGTCACTGTTTGCCATAGGAAGCAACACGCGATCTAGTGTTGTATCGCTGCTGTAGACGAATGACGTGGCAGATATTAGATACAAATCTGTTAGGTATATAGGAGTTTCA